>NC_088299.1:10922120-11278699 GCF_032854445.1 Liolophura sinensis | reverse complement strand
GTTGACCAAGATACCACTTGCTAAGTAAACAACCAAACAAATGATGGGGTTGAGCGAGGGCAATGTACAAAGAAGGGCTTTTAATCAACGTCATATCAGAAAACTAAAGAAATTCCTTGAATTCAAATCAAATTTTCACGAATGACGTTAAATTCAAACCAATTCAGTGAAGGTGTACAGTATGAAAAGCCAACCATATTGATGCATATGATGTAACAATACACATTTTGTTGTCCAGCCTAAATGGAGAATGCCGAATATTAAAGCACCTGGTCCACATTCTCGGAGTATTATGCCGGTACTACCGCTTGATTCAAAAATATGAATGCACGATTTGAAATTGCTTAACTTCTGTGTCTATTGTATATTGCCTTGTTTACCTTCGTGTGTACACAATGACGTTGGTCTTGTCTGGCTCCTAACTCCCAATGGGATCTCTAACGATGAAATGGCTGTTATTTTTCTATACGACAACCGCCCAAACCGTTTCGATTGATATGTAAATGATATCAAATTACGTTGTTGTGAAAAGCGCAGGTTATTTCCTTCGTTGGAGATATATAACCTAACAAAATGTTAGCCTGTATTCAAATGCCTCGATTTCAAATCGTGCATTCATATTGTTGAATCAAAACTTTACACCACAATAGTGTTTCGCAGGAAACAATCGCATGTGTCAAGTCGTTTCATTCTTATCTACGCGAAAACAGCAAACTCCAAAGTTTGATTAGTCAGATGTGAACGTTAACGAATATTTTTGTTTCACGGATTCCTGCCATGTTGCACGTGTTAAACGCTTTGACAGTTTTGGAGCTGATATTTGGTATTTTGGGGGAAAACCTCACATTTACTTAAGAATGAAAATGAAGCAAAGGTTTTTTAAACAAACTGACACAAGTGCCAAGTTTAGGAGAAAGTAATTACTAAACGAAATTCGCCGCATTGTTATACACGACTGAGTGGATTGCCTGTGGACATTTCTTCACCGAAACTTGGTCCCATTTGCATTATTACATAATCCACGATTATGGTTGTAACGTATACCAAAGAAAAATAGATTTTTGTCTTACTTTTGAGACAGTTATGGAATATCTTGTGATAACACCACTGTGTTGCATATTTTCCGTCAATAGTCGAAAACATACTGGGAACATGGTGTCAGCTAAACGCTCGCCTCCCCCCCCCCCCTCCCCCTCATCACCACCATGTTTACTCTCCCACCCAAAGACTTATTTTGAAAACTATCACCGCTGACGTGAAAATTGCTGGCTATGCTGGGGCCTTAGAAAGACTAGCTAAAAGACATTTTACGCCAAAAGAAAAAGGCTGAGAAGCTTTTGTCTAATTTTCTGTTTTAGGACACATCTTAAACCCATGTTAAAAAAATAAAAACCAAACGTGTCATATATCATCTCTTAAGCATTTACATCAACAGTTAGAATAAAGCCCTCAGAGAAGAACTGACAAGAGACCGGATTTCGCCCGTTACTACGATAACTGTCATACAGTCGTCGCTGCTCTGATTTGAATCCATATGCTGTAGGTCATACTGAGAAGGTTAATCACCTAAATTACCGGATGTTTCTGGTGCAATTGAACACTTGAGCTCTCTTCTCGTGCAGAAAATTAATAAAGACGATTGCGTTGTAGAAATTGGAGGATTCCCTGAAGTCCTTTGAAAGAAGAAATGAAAGAAAAATTATCAACTAGTCATCCAAGTCGATTAGCGTAAGACATTGTTTAAAAGGCTCACACATTTTGAAAGCCAATGGCACGCAATAAAGCAGAGAAGATTTCTACTCTCCACAGGGAGTTATTAGTTCGCCTGTGTAGAGCTAATGGAGTAACATACGAGATTAAGATATGTTGAGTTAAATAAAACTTTTAGCGGCGTAGTTTCTGAAATTAACGAAAGATATTTAAAGTTCTTCTTCAACATTCGTGTGATTATTATGGAGGCTGTGAAAAACTGTTTTTTTTGCTCTGCTTCAGCGGTGTGCCGTATTCTTCAGCAGTGTGCGGGTATTTAAATTGATACTCCAAAATGCTTGAGGGAATACGAAATGATATCGTGCACTCAGATCAAGTGCGTTAACCGAAAGTGATATGATTACTAACATACAATATACACTATACGACAGAAAAAATTGCAGTATCCAACAAATCATTCCTGTCATTGTCGAAAGGCGAGAAAACAAGATCAGTTTGAAGTCCTGTACTGCAGCGCATTTACATGTCATTACAACTTAAAACACAAGTATGATGCTTTCACCCTGATTAGGTTATAAATTTAACCTAATTGTGTTTAATTTCTTTCTTTCAGTTACTGGTTTTACCAAAAATGTAAAAAAAAAAAAAAAAATTAATTAATCCCCATTCAAAGACCCCCACGAAAACCTTTGTCCGTCGTCATCTCGTGAATGACGTAGTGTATGTAAGCTTGGGTTCTATCGTCGTGCTTTACAATATTTCTGTCATATGACGATGAAAAGTTATTAGGTGTGTGGATATATACTGTGTCGGGGCCTCCGTGGCTCAGTTGGTTAGCGCGCTAGCGCAGCGTAATGACCCAGGAGTCTCTCACCAATGCGGTCGCTGTAAGTTCTAGTCCAGCTCATGCTGACTTCATGCTGGCCGTATGTGGGAAGGTCTGCCAGCAACCTGCGGATAGTCATGGGTTTGCGCTACCCGGTTTCCTCCCACCATAATGCTGGCCGCCGTCGTATAAGTGAAATATTCTTGAGTTCGGCGTAAAACACCAATCAGATAAATAAATAAATATATACTGTGTCACATTATACTGAATCTATGCGTGGATACTAGCCAACCAATAAAGATGTTTCAGGTCAATAATCTCAAGGCCAGTTCCCCAAATGACGTATGACACAAATAACCAAAACACTAAGAAAGTACCGGTACATAAAGTAGGAAAATAGGACGGAATCATGCAAAGAGAAGCCGTCAACAGTTCTCAATAATGTTGGAAGGACGCAAGGTTCTAGACGACTCAGTCAAATCAGCAATCAAACCGTGTAACATGCTAAAATATAAGTTGTGGATAATAAAATATGTATCTCATTTGCGCTTTGATTGCAACTGTTCATATAGCCAATGTGGCGATCTAATGCAACACAATGAATTTACAGCCCCTAACCCCGAGGTTAAGGGGAATTGGACACAATCGGGAAGTAGAGTGCCAGAGATTCCGGAACCAACCAGCCTTGTTTCTTTGCAAACAAATGCTTCATTTGTCCTGTGAAGAGCTGTAGACTCTCATCAGCCATCTACTTTCGATATGTTTTATGTTCGGCTGGTGTATGCTCTACCCAAGTGCAAATCGCTCTTAACCTAAATATGTGACCACAGCAGCTGATATGAGTAATGGTTTTATCCCTGAAATGAATAGGTGTAGATTGTAATGAAGTAGCACTTTACAGGGACACCTTACTCTGTACTCCACACTCGCCATACGCACGAAACTAATAGCTATTTTCTGCCGCCGTAAGGCAGCGTTCTAATGAATATCCGATTAAATCAATCCATTAAGGTTGAATAAAAGACCTAATGTGACTAGATTGTTCCATCGGAATTATATTAGGCCTTCGGCTATGTAACATTGTTAATTTACGCAAACGCAACGTTGGTAAAATATCTGATTGTTTAACACCACTGGAGGCAATATGTTTATCGTTAATCAGAAGGATTTGATTTTAAATGATTAACAGTAAGGTTTTCATCGTCTATTCTAGAAACGTTAACGCCCTTTTGCTACAGTGCATGATTTTGGAACATGGTGTTATTGATTTTAATAAAATGCCAAAGCAAATTCTCTCCTCTAAATTGCCTTTGGCATATTCGTCATCGATTGGCTGTATCTTTTGCAAAATAGCTTACGGCAATCAAAGTGCTTTAATCGGAAATGTATAATTCATTGCATTATTATACATGGAACCGATTTTAAAACTTTCAACTGGAAAATGATACATATTTGTGATGTTTTGTTAGCAATTTGAAATTCAGCATTTTTATGTTAGACTTCCCTAACACATCACTCAATGTGTGACTGCTTCCAAGCTGTAATAAACCTAAATTCAAGCTCTCATGACAGATAAAAATGGAAAAAGAGTCGAGCGCCTAAATTTCGTTTGTCTCCTAAGCTAGATGTACTGTTAATTTTCATTATTAAAGGTTCGATGAAATAATTGCAAAACAGTTTCGACATGGATGCTTTTTGTGAGATGTAGTCTTGTTATCTTCAAAATCGTTCTGAATACCCAAAGACAATATTTGTTTACGAGCCTGTTCTTAAGGCAATAAGGTTGTATTTGTAAACAATATAGTATTACTCAAGTCTCTAAAAACGATAACGCCATTTACATTAGATCTGCAATATTAAAACTCTTTTACCATATGTATTCATGGAACTTTTCTCGGAGATCCATGAAGATCAAAACGGAGGGATAACCACTAGAGATTTGGCGAGATTTAAGTACCAGACGAGACTATAACAGTATTCTGGACATAACTGTAGGGTTTGGAGCGGAAGCTACACAGAGTAATACCCGAATATTAGGTTTTCAAACCGGCCATTTATCCAGTTGGATCAAGTAGGAACAATGTCTGTCCCATATTGCTTCGTTTTATACCCAAATATTTTATGCCCTAGTTTGTCGTCCCATAGCACAGGTCTGATCGGTTCACTGAACACGGTCAAGATGAGAACTGACTGGCCGTTTGAAATTAGCCTATTTGGGAAGGTTTTGGAAGTACTTTGGCCGTAAGCTATGTAACCTGTGATTCGTCCCTCTTGTTATGGGACTTGTGGCTAAGCCGGTAACGTATTAGTCATACATTGTGAGAGAAATATCTACTTTATTAATATGCAGAGTGCCTTGAAATAAGTTACGATATTTTCTCTAACTGGTTTGGTAAATTGCGTCATTTACTATTTACAACACCTGCTGTCCCATGGTCTTACCTTATTACAAAAGTTGAAAACGATATCTGAAAACGATATTTCTTTGATCCAAGTGCGTGAAACGCCAATTCAAGAACGTAAACGATCGATTCAACAGTTGTCTTAGTCCTGGCAAAATGATGAACGTGAACTTGCATGTACTACAGAGTGTCCATTCATTCAAACCTTCACTTTAGCTTGAACGTATAACCCTCGGATCCAGGCAATAATGTGAAGTTACTTCTCACAAACTCAGAGATTTTGACCTGCTTCGGAAAATTTCAGAAACCTGGGCCTTAGGTCGGTATATTCATCGTGCTGAATTAATTCGCCAAGTTTGACATATTTACAGTTATAAAGAAAGCCAAAATGAGATACATTTGGAGGAGATGCGCAATCATTTGTCATTTTGTCAACAGGATCATTTATGTTCAACCAAGCAGTGCTAACATCGATGGTTTAACAACGAGGTAACCAGTCTGACGTATCCATCTTGTACTTTCCTCAGCACATGATACCAGCGGCCGTTTCTCGTAGCCTTAGGCGGTTTTATTTAAATCCGATTAAACTACTGCATTAAAGTTGAATGTGAACGGAATTACCTGGTTATTACCAACAGGTTTAAAATTATCTTTATTATTGATGCAAGATTTAAAACAAAAGTTTTTACACATTGAAGAAGAATTCTGTTCACTACTATTTGTGTTTTAAAATACAGTTAATAGATGCCCATAGTTGACTGTACTATTCCAGAAGGTTTTTCTCTGCCTCCGCTTGAACTAATATTTGTCCCTATCTTGTTTAGCTAATCCTTTCCATGGATTGTCCATTTTCGCTTAATATGTCGCACTTGTACAGGCCTATCTATGGTCTTCTCAGGAGTGTTCTCCAGCAAAAAGTACTTCTCTGCTGCAAAATTTTGAGAAGAAAATACTCCAAGGCTTAGATTTTAAAACCCAAATGGTTAAGAACGAGGAATGTAATTTTGAGACAGTTCGTTCCACGAGTTCTTGTTCTAGGGCCTGTCCTACTAAGCTATTGCAACTCTATTGCAACCCTTCATCTAACATTTATCACTATATGTTCTCAAGGAAATTACGCTAGCAGCAGTGTGCGACTGCGGAGTAGGCCTGGCCCCAGTACCGATGTCAAAAATCAATTTGTGTGTTCAGGATGAAGACAGGTCGAGATGCAGAACAGAGGATTGCCAATTTTTGCCTCACTGGAATCTTGTATTAGCCCTCAAAGGTGAATTACACAGTTCATTTGCCTGCATCGCTGACTTCTTTCCCTTGGTAATTGCAGATTGAGAAGTTCATGTCCAAACACTCTTGACGATTCTTTAAAAGAATTTTATGCTATCTGTTGATGTTATTCCGGTCAGCTGTTAGAGCTGAAGACGTAGTGTAATCTGTATGATGGTTTATGGCCGGTTATTTAGTGTAGGGCAGCTCGGGAGACGTTGCTCTAAATGGGCTCATTAACGCTGGTTACCGCCTGTTACGTAATGAGATCCCAGCCAAAATACTAATCAGCATGCAAATATTTGCAAATGAAAAAGTGATATTTGGAAATAGCTTATCATCGATCAGTCGCCATTCGCCCCTCGACGACTACCTAAAACACAATATAAATGTGCCTCTTTGTGAAAATCCTCGTTCCCCATCCCTCATAAGATGTTATTAGTGGGGGCTTCGGCGTAAGGTTCATCTTTATAACAGGGTGACTTTGTCTATAAATCTGTGAATCTTTGTTTTGGCTTTGCTCCCCGAGTACAATCCAACAAGTTCGAGGGAGGGGGAGGGGGAGGTGGCACTGCTCTCCCTGCTCTGTTCGCTTCAGGCAGGTATGTGGTCAAACGTACATGTAATCGAGATTTTGTTTCTGAAAAACTTACGTTTACTTATTATTTACTTGATTTGAGTTTTACGCCGCACTGCAGAATAGCGTTTTATGGTGGGAGAGATTCGCGAATTGGACTTGAACTCACAACGATTGCTTTGATGAGTGGCCGTGGAGTCCTACAGTCACATACATGTTCATGTGCGGAACATTGCGTTTTTTTTGTTATGTTTTTTTTCCATTATTTCCATCTTTGTTCACTTCTCATAAAATATTGTAAAATGCTGGAAGAAACTTTAAAAAAAGACGCCATATACATGTACAGATATTCATGGTGGTGCAAATTTACATTGAACGTGCATTGGTTACATTGAACGTGCGAAGGTTACATGAAACTCCAAACACTCAGCTCTTCCTGTCGTGAATCAAAGTTTACCAGGCTGGAAACTTTTTTACATCCCGAAGAGGTTTCGGATACATATGTCATTCTATCAACCCGGGATAAACTGATCCTTCTACTCCGGCTCAAGCTCAGTTAACCAGGTGTGAGAGACTCTCAAGGGCCCATTACATCAGCTCATAACCACAAAAAAACCCAAAAAGTTATACAGAAAACATCGGCAGACAGAATAAAAAAACCTGAGCAGGGCGCAGATATCCAGGTCGACATTAATGTAGTCTTTAATGGAAATTATTTTGATTTGTTCGTCTAGGCTGTGGTGACATACATGCTGCAAAATATTTTGTTGACCAATAGGAACACCAACATTGCATGTATATACACGATATGCCTTAAATAATAATGATGTATTGAGGATCGTCGAGCGGGAGATGTTTTGTGGACAACTTTTAAAATCAATGTTATTCATGCAAAAGTGACTAAGATTCGAATATCTAACGGTAAGAGTGCAATATCGATATATCCTGTTTCCAGGTATGTTTCTGGCACTTTCTTCAAAGCTAATAGGTTAACTAACCGATTAATGGATTAAATGAATAGTCCAGAGGCCCTTAGCAAAGAAGAAGAAAAAGGATGTAGTTCCGGTGCTTCCATACTGCCAGTAGGTAAACAACGTAATTCAACAGAATTTAGTAAAGTATAAATGTGTTTAGCATGATAAAATTGCTACGTGAGGGACCTCAGGACGGTTACAAATGTACAGTGTCCATGCCATAAGTGATAGACCTTTAGTGCTGGACATAAGAGACTGGCACAAAGAACTGGTGGACATTTTGTCAGTATACATAGGCCTGTGAGTTTGACCGTCATGTGTGGTGTTTTCGCCATGGCGTTACAGTTAGGAAATATGGTTAATATGTTGCATTAGGACTGGTCTGCTGTAAGAAGACACCATTGTGAGATAACCTGAATAGTTTTTGACAAAGACGTTTCATCTCAAGTAACCAACAAAACAAAGAAACAAATGATAGGGTGGTACAAGGTCTCAAGAGCGGCCTTTATTTCACGGTTTCACGTCACACTAGCCAGATTAAGGAACTTGATTGAAATTTGAATTAAATTTGGACAAATTTGTTCAAGTCAAATAGAGACTCTATGGACTTCTGGTTTATAATGATTGACCAAATAAAAAAAGCTTGGTAATAAAGTATCGCAATGTTTGACTCTTACTCTTCTGAACTCTTAATGCGTGGCAATATGTCGTGTGTATGGTATTACCTTGTTTAACTTCCGATGTGTACCCACGCCCATGATGATGTTGGGTTTGTTAACTCTCAGGGGAACTTCCATCGGTGAAATGGTTTTAATTTTACAACTCTCAACACGACCGGTGCCCATCTGTTTCCATTATTACAGAAAGAAAATCACTCAATTTACTGGTTGTTTTCTTTGTATTTTAAGAGTTCAGTCATCAGTTTCCGCAGAAAATAGATAAAAAACTGCATTATTGGGAAATGTCGTCTTAAGCAAAAAAAGTGAAATAATAAATAAAAATGATCTTATGCTGCCTTTAATGGAATGTCTCTTTAGCAGAAGACGATGTCAAAGCCTTTCCGGTACAAAAATTTTGAAAGCCAAAATTTTGCAAAAACAGATCATTTTGTTTGTGTAGTACTAACTAAATATTGTAGACCAGTTACGTCTTATGCATTGCAATTAACGTCATTGTTATTATTTTACTAAACCTACTTTATCCATGGTAAGGAAAAGGTGTGTAACTTGTTACTATTTAAGCCTTTTCATGAACAGTTAGAACAAAATAATAACTGTTGCAGGTTGGCAGAATCGTATTTCAACGCATATGTGGGACCATTTCCCAACAGCCACGCTGTTTTGATATCACTCTCATCATGCTCAATGCTGTGAGTCACAGCATACTTAATTCTTTGCCGAACAGAGAACAGTTTACTTACTCGAAGCGGGTCGATGATGACAAGAACTTTGTTCGCATAACGAAAATATCAATAAAATGAGAAAGCTCTGAATATCAATGAGATGACGTAGCGAAGCAAAGATATTCTAGTTTAGCCTTCAAATAACGCCAGACACATAGATACATATATCTATCCTTCAGAGATATGCAGACTGACGTGTCCAAGCAGTCGAAAGACTACAGTTATTTAGCGGATAGGAAGTTAAAGTATGTGTACCCCACGAGACGCTCCTCGTCGTTCTTCAGGTATCTATGTAATTTGACATCTTGCCCATGATAATCAAAACGCGAGATTAACCGCCGCACAGAGGGCTGTAAAGTGACGGCTTGATCACCACTAGGGATCTCGTGAGATTTAAGTACCAGACGAGACTGAGAGCTTTCTGGGCGTAACTGTACAGCGGAAGATGCATGGAGCAATACCCTAGTATTCGGGTTTCAAACTGGCCAATCACACTGACGGATCAAGTGAAAACACTGTCTGCCTCTTCCGATATTGCTTGTTTTATACACACATATTTGACAGTTAAATGTCTTCAGTGTTGTAATATCGAAACGTCCATGACGACATTAGGGTAAGAACAGTACTTATCCAGCAGCCAGTGAGTTGCAGAGTTTTGGTAAAGGTCGCAACGTCTGCTTGAGAAAAAACCCATTTCCTACACCAGATTTATAGTTGTTTTTTCCTCTTCTATCGCCCAGCTGACTGCCAACACTGATTATGACTCTCCCACTGATTATGACCCACCCACTGACCCTCTTTTATTACTTTGTCTACTGGGGAACCTCTCCAGCCTAAAGTTATTCAACCCTAAGTTGTATAGTTTATTGGGTTTTTTCTCTCTCCCTCTGTCTGCTATGCCCATCAACGAGAACCTACGATTCAACAACGAGAACCTCCGATCCAACAACGAGAACCTCCGATCCAACAACGAGAACCTACGATTCAACAACGAGAACCTCCGATCCAACAACGAGAACCTCCGATCCAACAACGAGAACCTACGATTCAACAACGAGAACCTCCGATCCAACAACATGAACCTCCCATAAACCATAAAACAACGTGCACTCAACCTTCAGATAAAATAATTATATCAGATCTAAGCGAAAGTAAATGTCACTAGAGAATAAGCAAGACAATGTAGAGAACTATTTCCCCTTTCACCTAATTTCATTCTGCCTGTAGACTTATTTTTCCTCTTCTCTTTAATCGCATGGTTTTGGCTTCCCGCGGTTCACTAATTAATAACAGATCCCTAGAATATGAAAGGGTTTTTAGACAGTTTGCTTCTGACAAATGTAAACTCATATGTTGCATTTGTTACGGCTAACGATTTACCACCAACACAGCACGTTTGCGTTTGACTAAAATTAAGTGAACAAAATAAGGTACAGCTTGGTATCAAGCAATGTTCTCATTGGCGAAAGAGATACCTATATTTATATTGAAATTTTCATTGGACGTCATGTCAAGAATGTCAGCTGTCTTCTCAGAATACCTTAAAACTGATAACTCTCAATTACATGTTAGACGCTTAATGTTCTATTTATAGAATTATATCTTCAAAATATTCTGCAAACTCGTAGTTTTGGGTTATTTTGAAAATGTATCTTGAGATTACGGAACACTTTCATGGCTAACTAATTCTATACTTACAGTTAGGCTATTGTTAAGGGCCGACATTTGCAGAATGCCTTTAACTATAATTTAGGATATGTGCCATTAACGTCAAGCAAACCTGTGGACTATAGGATGTGCAAAAGTTAACAAAACAGTGCAAGCATCAAACATTCTAATTATTATTATTCTTTAACATATGCAAAACTCTCAGAGACAACGTGTGGTATTTGCGTTTAACCTCGGCTAAAATTAGGTAGAACGAATCTGGCAGACGGATTTGCTTACGATGATATATCAGATTAAAGCCTGTGAACACCTATTGTTGTGTTTACGCGCTGTCTATATTTAGCCCTTTGAGTTATACTCAACCTTTGCGAAGTTTTAGCAATACAGCATATGCTTACTATGGTTGGAAATGTCGGAGCTACTGATACGACAGAAACAAATCTCGGCGGGCAGGATTGGAAAACATCACTTTGGCAGAAGTGGGCGCTCATTTGTCAGTTTACCAAGACAATGATCGGTGCTAAAATCAGAACTTAGCACAAAAACTAAGTTTTTCTAAAGGGATAAGCAGTTTAGCACCTGTCTCAGCGCATGGTACTACCGGCTAATTCCCACGCCTTGGGCTTTTTGTGCAAATCCGATTAAAACATTCCATTATAATCTAAACTAATGCTAATTAATAATGCAAGAGCTGAAAAAAACACTATGCTGAGATATTGTCACCATTATCTAGGTCTATCAGTTTCCGAACGAAATGAAAAAAAAAACTATTCCTGGAGGATTTTCATTATTTGGAGAAACATCAGTGCGTAATCTGATCAGAATCCTTTATAAGCTCTCAAAGCTAAACTACTTCGTGCCCTATAGGCTGTATATGTAGCTACGCGTTGAGAACCTTCTCTGTTCACCTTAAGAACATGGGCTTTCTTCTATATCACTTCTTGTATTTTGCACACCTATCTCCGTTATTTTGTTTTATCGCTATTATCACTTTTTATCCCTCTCATATCCTTTACGCCCTGATTGAGCTTTATCCCTTTTCCTCTGTCCCTTATCGCATTATATGCATTCACTCCTCTACTGGGGCCTCAGTGACTCAGTTGGTTAGCGCGCTAGCACAGGGTAATGACCCAGGAGCCTCTCACCAATGCGGCCGCTGTGAGTTCAAGTCCAGCTCATGCTGGGAAGGCCTGACAGCAACCTGCGGATGGTCGTGGCCTTCCCCCGGGCTCTCCCACCATAATGCTAATCGCCGTCTTTTAAGTGAAATATTCTTGAGTACGGCATAAAACACCAATCAAATAAATAAATAAATCATATCTCTACTGCAGTCTATTAAAGCATTTGCTACATTAATGCCTCTAACATTTTCATAAATGTTTGCATTATCTTCATTCCTTTACCTATCGCTGTCAATTCTCGCATTATCTGCATACCAATCCTACCATGGTCGTTTATTGCTTTATGTACATTCGTATCCCTATCTGCAATTCTCTTTGCAATATAGGCATTCCTATACCTTTCGTAATTATTTCTCCATTATGTGCATACTTATCCTCATGCTTGTCAATTATCGCATTTTATGCATTCCTATCATCTACGGAAATTTTTGCATTATATACATTCCTACCTTTATCCTTGTCAATTACTGCATTCTGTGCATTCCCATCCCTATCCCGTTACTCATTCCATCCTTATCCCGTTACTCATTCCCGTGGTTTTCATGGACTGTCTTTTCTAGAAAAACTCCACTGCTCTGTTCCAAAGTTATTAGAATGCGTTATTCACCTTACATGTTAAATTCAAGAACGAAGGATGTAATTTGGGGTCATTTAAATGTAAGAGTTCTTGGTCAGAAATAAAAATATATCGATTTCTTCATTCAGGACGACGACAGATCGAGATGTTGAAATAATGCTTGCATTTTTTATCCAAATCTTCTATTAGCTCTCAAAGGTGAATCAAACAGTGCATTGCGAGTACAGCTGACTTCTACCCCCCACTAGGATGTACAATCAATTGCTCATTGTGTACCCGTTTTATCCGGGTTAAACTCATTCGATTCCTTGGTAGTATATAATGAACACTACAAAAAATGCATCACAGCCTTCTTGACACAAGTAACTAACCTAGCGAACTATTTTTTAACGTTTAATAACTTTAAAAATACATCTTCCCTTGTTCAACTTATCACCCTATGCAAATAATTTCACTTTTAACAGTTTAAATAATTCAAGAAATGCAAGTAAAAGATAAACAATTGATTAAATACCTCAAAAAACTTATGGCGTATTTCCACCCCCATTTAGCTGCTATGCTGCCAAACTGTAGTTAATTTATAATCATTCAATCATTCATTGGTATATTTCAAGCATAATGTGTTCACCACTGTAGCAGTTTGGGTTTGAACCATATCTACATTTATCTATAAATCATGCTGTGTAAAAAAAAAAGCACTGTTGTTTGCTCTCATCCCGGGAATTCATTTGTATTACTCGCACGCATTTTCGCCAAAAAAGAAGGCGTGAGAAAAGAGTGGGCACAGCCTGGCACACTAAAGTCCTTTTTTTTTATTGAAAAAAGTTGGAAAGTTTGCATACTATGACCGTTCCTCACGTCATCAGCACTCGATAAAGTCTTCGTCTGATGTCCGTAATAGACAGAGCGTAAATAAAAAGAACGAACCCAACACTGCGCGTCCTTAAAAGTACAGACTCAAAACAGTACGTCGTCACAAGAACAGACCCAACACAGTATGTCCTCACACGAACAGACCAAACACAGTATGTGCCCACAAGAACGAACCCAACACAGTATGTGCCCACAAGAACGAACCCAACACAGCACGTTCTTACAGGAACAAACTCAAAACAGACGTCTCCACAAGGATGGACTCAACACCTTATGCCCCACAAGATCGAACCCAACACAGTATGTCCTCACAAGACCTAACCCAACACAGTATATCCCACAAGGACGAAACTAACATTGCATGCCCTGGCAAGAACGAAGCTAGCACAGTACATGCATGTGCCCACAAGAACGGAACCAACACAGTATGTCCCCACAAGAACGAACCCAACGCAGTATATCCTTACAACTCGAGCTTGGTTTTGGTTGTACATTACTGCCAACATGAACGAACCCAAGCAGTATGTCTCCACAAGAACGAACCCAACACAACATGTTGCAAAAGAACGAACACAACACAGTATGTCCTTATAAGATCTAAACCAACACAGTACAACCTTCCAAAAGCAAAATTTGAACTTGATTTTGCTACCGCATTACTACCAACGTCATTCAACTCACTGACGTAGACATTACTCATAAATTTGTGAATATAGTGTCTTGCTGACAAATCATGTTTGTTTCTTCAACAATCCAACTCGCCTCGTTTTAATGAACATCAGATTAAACATCAGAGAAGGTTATCTTAAATTTCAGTTAGTCCATATTCTTTAAAAATTTAAGGGTTCACTTACCCTTTTAATTTCGCTTCGACAGTTTCGCCAGTTAAGTAGGACATGGCGTAATAGATTTTCTAAAGCCTAATCAACTTCATGCTGAAAACCGGTGTTTTTTTTTCATACACGATCAAATTTCCCTTAACTAATACGACAAGAAAAAAATTCAGAGTGTATTTGCGTGTAATGTTTTAATTTTGCTTAATACGTTAAATTGGATGGTAATTTAATCACTATTACAGAACTGGTATGAAGAATTTGACTCCAGCTTGAGGCCAGACAAAAGTGAAGAATGGAGACTGATTCTATCTATGTTGTATTAAAATAGATATGTGTGCATATTCCCTGTGACTCAGCGACTATTTCCAGAATATTTACCTAATTGAAGGCCCATCTATCACGGCCAACCTACGTTACGTCTTGTGAGTTCACAAAATACGTCGTGAAGCATATAACGACGTAAAATAGAGCATGTGCATAAAATTAAGCCCTAAATGACATGAAAAATATCAATTTGACCACTCATCATGAAAAAACATGTTAGCTTTGAGTCACGTGAGAACTTTTAGCGCGTCTCTTGTGACTTCTTTTCATTATTTGTTGACAATTTGTCCGAGACGTGAACTGTTTTCTGATTTAAATTAGCATATCAAAAGAATTACGTTCTAAAAAAATTAATCATACTGGCATGGGATAAAAATGTTTGTCTCATCAAATGTATTTTAATATTTTTTTATTTTAACCTTGTCACTTGTGATGAATATTTGTCCATTGTGTGAATTTTAAACGCACTCATGAAAATGTGCCAAACATAAATATCTTAATCAGTGACAATTTACTTCTAATAATGCTAATTTACATGTTAGATTTTGAATGTTATAAACTTGATATGAGTTATAGTTGAAAGGGGTAATAATAGAGGATATTTGTACTTTTGGAATATCGGGAATGAGGTGTTCTGTCGTGCACCCGCCTGGCCAAATAATAACAGTTAAAACAAACGTTAAAACTTTCTATCAGTTTCTGTATGCATCCTGTTCGATGTCTACAGGCATATGTTGACATAGGCAGTTTACTTCAATATTTGTGTATTTGATTGGTGTTTTACGCCGAACTCGAAACTATTTCACTTATGCGACGGCAGCCAACATTATTGTGGAAGACAAACGGGCTCTCTGCCAGGGGAAAACCCACAACCATCCGCAGACAAGCTAACTTCCTCAGCCGCAGAAGCCACGTTATATTAAATGTGCTCTGGTAATCTGTCAGACCTGTGCCAGTTTGTCCTGTAGCTGGCTATCGAATTCTGATGATCGAGCAGACAGATTAAAAACTACGTATAAACAGAAACCCATTTAGTTATCATTATCCCGCTGAGTATCTAATTCAGAAGATCGATAGGAAGGTTTATAAAGGAGTGTGACCATGAATGACAGCCTTTTGTTAACAGAAATGAATTAGACGATCAGAAAATAATTTTCATTCTCTTGGGAAATATTGGTCTGGAGTAAATAACAATGGGACTTCAAACTTACAACACATACAGATGATCCGCTATAGTGTTATGTGATACATATGTGTGTAATAATGCAATTGATGTACTACACAACGTATTACATATTTATTTATTTATTTGATTAGTGTTTTACGTCGTATTCAAGAATATTTCATTTATACGACGGCAGCCAGCATTGTGGTCTGAGGAAACCGGAAACCCGAGTCCATGAATTGTCGATGAATTAGCCTTAATAAAATTCTTACTATGCATTGATAAACGCTGGAGTAAAGTAGCCATGTATTCCAAAGGCTTTGTCATTGGTGTAAATACTATTTGTGTATTTATTTGATTGGAATTTAAGGCCATACTCAAGAATATTTCACTAATACGACGGCGGCCAGCATTGTGGTCGGGGGAAACCGGGCAGAAAACCCACGACCATACGCTGGTTACTGGAAAGCCTTCCCACTTTGGACGGGAGAGTGAGTGAGTGAGTGCTTGTCGTGCTCAACAATTTTCAGTCATATGACGACGATTGGACGGGAGAGTCCAGATACTAAGATCACCCGAGTCCTATGTTTAATATAAATGTTTTTCGTTGTCAAGAAAATCTATTTCAGATTGATTGATTTTCTGGTCTGCTGTTTCAGCCAGTTAATGATATTTACTGTTATCAAACCTTTTCCTGATAAGGCGGATTTTGTGTGACACGCGTGAAATCATTATTGATAACATCAGGAAGCTCCCAGCGTATAAATAGCCCAAAAAGGCTACATGATCTATTGACAAATGAAATACTGCATGTTCTGAATAAACATGATGATGAAGATTTTAGATTTTCTCCCATGAGACATGAAATGAAGAACTTAACCCGAAAAAATGCAGTGTTGGGTTTTCGGCTATCTAAACGTTTTAAAAGGTAAAAACACAGCAATACGTTGAGAATGTTTTCTATTGTACAAGCCGTCATGGCGTGCGTGATGGCACTCTGTAGAAGTAGTCATTGTAACTAACAAGCTCTCTCATCCAAATTACAAACAAAACGGAAGTTGTTCCTCGTGCTGGAGATCAATCAAATCTTTGAACAAGGGTATTTGACAGCCAGCATAAAGGTTTTCGTCACATTGGTGTTTAACGTTTTCAAGCAATCTTGGACATTGTTTGAGTTTTGTGCGTCTTTTCACACTTTTGCCCATTTAAATGAGAAACAAGGAGCTTGCGCAAACTCTATTACATCCAATCAGATACTGAGAGAGTGATGTTTAAGGCATGGGCATGACGTCTCTGGGGATTTTTCGTTGAAATTTTGGGTTGAAGCAAATGAAAACCTTTTACGAAATTTTAAAATTTCGGCGCACTTAAAAATGTGCCCGTATAAATTAAAGTTATGTGGAAGATGAAGTTATTCATCTTCCAGGAGAATACAAAAACATTCTGAGCAATGATAATATATTGTCATTAAAACACCTTGTTAGTTTGTCAATAATTATAATTCATTATCCTTTGAGTTCGAGTTTTGATTTTCATTTGCCAGGATTGAACCTTTACTTAACTAATTCCAAACTAATGACATGACTTCTTTCTGATCTAATTCTTTGGAGTCATCGCTAAAACTCATATATCACACACAACTTATTACAATAAGAGATATAATCTTCCGTAGTTCCAATGTTTGTATTAGAAACACATTTGACGCAAAATCCGGAAGAAACAGTTCTTTGCAAAAAAAAGAAGCTTGGGAACTTTGCCTGCTGAGTAATTTTAACTCCCCACAATGCCTCTATAGTGATATAGTCAGCACTCACAAACATGGGAATTGTTCATGATATTCAGTTTTAATTTACTGTATCACGGCCATCTCATTCATGAGAAGAAATCGATAGGAAAACCACCGTCGGCCAAAGATAATGTGTTAAATACTGAACTAGCCACGGTATTCAGTGTGATAGGTCTATTGTTAAATACAATACAAAGATTAGTTGAGAATTTAGGAGTACAAGTTTGACAATTTGGCCCGCACAAAACATAATTATTTTGCGAATTAAAAGAAGACTTTGTCACACTTCATGATGTTTTGCGTTCCCAAATTCCCCATATCATACGTAATGCCACTCAGGATCAGCGCATTCAGTTGGGGATCGGACAAAAGCCCCGGCGGACTAAAAACCCGCGGACAAAAACCACTGTGATAGGGAACACATAAAATTGCAGCAGATGCATATAAATCGAGTCAAAATGCATATCTTACGGTAGCTGCTAGGTGATACTGTGAATTGTTGTAAGCTATAACCTATATGCCATGCTGAAATGTTTTAGCCAAACAAACTGAATACAGTGGTTGAATAAACTTATATTTGCCCATTTATTATTAAAGATGTTAAAGAGTGGGATACTCTTTGATGACAAACTTTCAGATGGAAAAAAAAAGTCACATTATACGAATTCCCGCCAACTAATATCTAACATATGAGTGAAGACAACGCGGACTTTTGCCCGCCTGTGTTTTTTTTTCCGTCGGGGATTTTGTTCGCGGGGCTTTGGTCCGCGGGTCTTTCGTCAACCGGAGGGTTTGTCCTGGATTCCATTCAATTTCAGGCAAGAAACTGAATCTTGTAAATCCAGGACAGCAATTTTCCATTAGAACAATAAAAAATAATGAAACAGAGCCACTTGATTTGAAATAAAGGGATGTCGTCATTTTTCCAGTAATCCAATACCCATTTGTACCCCTGCGCCAAGATCTTTGACTGCATGACAGGAATAAGCTTTCATTAAACCAATTCCAAAATGATGGCCTAGTCTTGAGGAGACTTTTTATATACAGTTTCATTTTTTGACCTTTGATTTTGAGACGATGAAAGCGATTTGACGTGATACTCAAGCTCGAAAGTTCATTTCAAACGCACGATGGCCTTGAGAGTTTTATTTCTTTGCAGAAATATAAACATTCATAAAGCCTTCATATTGATATTCTCTGCACACACAAACATGGTTATATTCTGAGGAAATATCGTGATATTAAGTTTAAACTGGCAGTAAGCGGCTGGTTTCGTAATGGACGAAAGTTTAGGAGGCTTTGCTCTAAGTGGGTGCGTTATGTCTGGTTACCGCATGCATCGTAACAAGTTCCCAGCCAAAAAACAAATTTACATGAAAATATTTGCAAATGAAAAAATATCTGAACATATTTTATTACAGATCAATATCCATTCGCCTCTCGCCAACCGAATTCATAAAAAAGCCAATATTATGCCGAGCCTCTGTAACCATCCTGCCTCCACCATTCACCAGATGTTATTAATCCTGCGACATTAGGGTTGTCCTGTAGCATAGCCTAAATCTGGGGCGGTTTGATTTTGCTCTCAGAGGAGAATCAGACAAGCACCATGAAGACGCCAGTGATCTTTCGCTCCGTTGGCACAATGAAGCTTGGCAAATATGTTGCTTTTGGTTCTGGTTTTGAAGAAATAGATGCACTGCAGGCAATCCAGACAACAGATCGATTTCTGCATTTCATTCCTGTTGAACAATAAAATGAACGTCTCCCAAAAGTGATATGTTAAATATGAGGATCTCCAACGGCGAGATATGTATTATTAGTTACCGGTATATGGTTACTTAGTGACAGGATACAGACATATATGGTGTCAGTAATCGTTATATTGGGTGAGGTGTCGTGTTTATATGCTCACTGAACAAATGTTTTTACACCGCATGGTTACATATTGATATGGTTACAAAAAATTATCTTTAAAATGAAAATTATCTTTATTTGTAATATTAAAAATCTCAGTTAGGCCACTTAATGCTGGTTAAGGTTGCAAAAGAGAGGAAAAACTGTATACAATTGAGAGGGTATATTTGACGGTCACCCCAAAACGGCTATTTCGCATCGACTGCACAGTCTATTGACTCACACGATGAAAGCGCCAAGTTTTGGTTTATTTTGAGTGGGTCTTTACACCTCACCGTGCATTTTCGCTGACACTTTCAGACTCCGACAGTATAAATAGATGGCCTCTCTCTTAAACTGATTAGCTGCATTCGTAGAATTTTAATTCTGGGCTTTCAAATCTCAGAACAATCCATATTGAATGATCTAGCCAATAAATGGCTTACGCTAGACGCATTTATCTCGGGCGAGGGGAAATCACATGAGAGATTCAATCGAGAAATCAGCGTCACCCAAAGATAGTATATCACGGGGTCCGCTGTGTTGTTGTTTTTTTTCTTTACTTTATTTCGTACCTGGACAAGACGGGATTGAATGCCCCACAGCAATTGCTACCGATTAGACCGATGCTCTCATGCAGGTAACGTTCAACAAACATTACCAATTAGATGGAGTCTTGTGTAGGGAATGCTAAATCTTGATCATTTTATGATTCTTTTAACACAGTATTATTTGTGATAGGAATTATCTCGAAGTGGGAATTAGCCTGTGTGTACGATTTGTTATCTGAACGCGAAACTAGGCGTGCGCGGCTCACAGCTGTTAGAAATCAACTGTGGCAAGAAGCTGAGGCAGTCCCTAGGAAATTCATACACTGTTCGCAGCTCTTCTATACGTATCTGAAGCTTGTCCTTTAAAGAAAGTGTAATGTTACAAAGTATCGGATTGGCTTGGTACAAAAAGTCTTCAATTCTCTAATCTTTTAACACTCGTCATATCAACGAACTGTGAATCTTCTGGTATCACTTAGCAGCTAGTCCGGGGTATGTTATCATCCAACGCTAAACGTATTAAGTTTTATGGCCATCGGGTAATTAGTTTCATAATTACCCAATTTTGTATTGCAGCTCTTTTTAAAGAAGTGAACATATTTCCACGAAACTTGGCATATATCTTTCATATCATCTAAACTTGTGCACACTTAAGTTTAATTGCAGTCGGGTAATTGTTTTCATAATTATTCCCGTTCAGGTAATTAGTGCAATAATGGAATTTCATATACACAGATTTTGTCCATGCAACTCCCGCTGAAGTATGGCACCAGTTTGTGCGACTCACACGTTATGCACGCCATATTGGTAAACGACATTATCGACAATGACTGATCTTCAACGAACCTCAGACACTGGCAACAAGCCATTTGCGGTCCGATGAACAGACAGTGAGATCCAACAAATTGCCCATCCAAGGCCAGGTTAGAACTCCTCTCTCCTTGTCTAGTTTACTTCAGTCATTTTAATTCAGCGCAGCGGCTGCAATATGTACAAAAAATATCCTTCCATCAACAAATCTAACTTGAAGATAGTCGAAAAAATCTGTATGTAAAGGTAGCCAGTCGGAAAAACATCGTGTATGATTCGTAAAATTAAATTTCAGATATATCATAGGGGAAGCTAGCTTGATTGAGCTTGTCTTGTGTTCCCCGACCCATAAAGATATCCCCGCATGGAGACATTGTTGAGACAAGGACCGGTGGGATCGTAGGTCAGAGATCAAACAGCAATTTTCCTAGACCCGTTCGTAGATGGCCAAAGCATTCTACTCCCATGATGTTACTTTATCAAACGTATTTTGCAAGTCATGGACAAACTTGTGACATTTATGCAGACTTGGGAGCTATGTTGATGGAAGACATGTATTCTTTAACAACTGTAAGTGTGACGATGATGTGAACACCAAACCACACCCCCTCTAAGGGGTTATAGATCATTTTACATAGCGTGACACAGTAAGCCCGTACCTTCAAATTGACCGTACGCGAGTGCCTGTAGATGGCACGGGAAGGTGGGGAATGGCCTCCTGTGCAGGATATGCACTAAACTGACGTACCGGTCATAAAATCAAAAAATGGTAGACTTCACTAGTCAGACTGAAATGTCCTTTTTTTAACATTAGAGACTGTAGACTGGGGAAAATCAGTACAACACAAATGTAACTTTATGAAAAATTCTTGAGAACGCAGTTATGCACCAATCAATTAAATAAATACAGCAAATGTATCTTTGAGCATTGTAATTCCAGTATACATAATATGTTAATTTTAATGATAGACGACTACATGTGCTCTCAATCAGGATTCACGTATGATGCCACATGTCCAGTTTACGTATACGCATTTTAATTCATGACAACAGTTATTTAATGGTTAGACGGTCTATATCTTGATTCACACAAAAATAAAGAACCATAAATATTCTAACTCTTCCTTAAGGTTCCATCTATTCTTGAGAGTGGCTTCGTTACTTCACTGTACTATGAAGGATGTGTGACAGACTACGGCAGAAATACGGATTTCAAACTTGCCAAACTCATCACATCATAAAGTTTATGTTTTAAATATGAAGACAAACGATCACCGAACCAAAACTCCGACAGCGTGTAAAAATACATAGTAGAAAGTTTCAATAAAAATATTTGTCTGGCTAACGTCCATCTTCATACTGTAAATTATATACACAATGCCTCATTTAAACGAAAAATTGGCGATTTGATCGAGAGTGAATATTTGGTAAGTTATTACCAAGCAACCATCTCTTTTATGGCCCTGTAACTTTTATGGGTACTTCGATCAACTTTTATACTGCTGATTTGGAAATTTACAGAACTGTGCTAAGATTTGGAAATTTGGGCTTTCTTATCGTACATCTACGGGGCCGATTCCCCGCCTTACTCCAGGTCCTATAAATGTTTAAATTTTTTTACTGGTTTCTTAAAGAAATTTGTGCTTCAAAAAGAGTAAGTGTAACAATCGTAGACGCACAAGGTGCAACATCGTAAAACTCCTTGTCGCCTGTATCAAGGCGGTTTAAAGATATGAACTCATTTGTTCTTTCCTTTATTATGTCACAATTATCGGAAAACGATGCTTTCTACTGTCATTTGGACCATGTGTGTAGCTTGTCCTCTTGTCTCCCATTCTTCAGCACAAAATACCACAAATATTTTTGAACTTACCCTTCCGAGGGTAGTTGACGGCCTATCGGAAAACCCCGAAGAGTTACGAAAGACGTTCACATGTGAACCTAGTGATGACGGAGCTTCCCGATTGTTGCCGACTTCTTCCGACCTCCGGTTGTTACGTTACGTAGCGACGTTACGCACGGGCAAATCACCGCCAACTGGAAGCCGCATTACGCGCACAATAATTTGCTAACGTTTACAAAATTTGACAATAATACTGCAATTATGTTTAATTACATTGATTCCAATCACTTTGTAAATATTTTATTTTTAAACAAACACATTTTAATAAGAAGAATCTGTGTATACTTAGAGAACTGTGTTCTGAGCGAGTGAATCAGTGACAGTGACTGTGATGTGTTTGTCGACGTCACAATGTGACGTCCTGCTTTTGACTTTCATCGAAGTTAAATGACATTGATGAAATAGCGTAACAGCCTATCATGGGCTGTCATTCTTCAAAAGTTTCCTCAACTGCGGAAGAAATTGTAGCAAAGAGGCGTGAGATAGAGTCTACCACAAGATGGTGGAAAAGGTTAAAAAGTATGAGGCACTGCAAAACGGCGCCCCTGCCTGGTACAGTGGAATGTTCGCCAAACAGCCAGACTGTGGACTCCGATATATTTTGCGTGTGCCGCATTGAATCCGTGGAATTGCAATTGCTGTCCTCCAGAGAATCCTCAGTGGAGGAAGTTACTGACCTCCTGTGTCCTCAGATTGTTGGCACACCAGAAGCACTCCCTTGTAAATCAGAAAAGCCAAACCCATCACAAATGAGCGATCAACCCGGAAGGTCCACAACCAAAGAGGACTTGATTTTAGAAGATATTGAAGATTTCAGTCGTGTACAGTTTTGGGCCTCACCTGCTGGGTCGGAGACGGATCTGATCCAGGTAAAAAACATCCCAGAAGTCAGTTCAGTCAAAGCTATTGTACCTAACCCAGTTCTGTCGGATATACCCCAAGTTATGTACCCAAGTACTCAGGGGAAGCATGAAGCTAATGGGCACAAAACTGAAGAAGATTTGCAACTGATGGATGTTGATGACAACTTGTCCAACCGTGCTCAACTGTGCACAGATACCTCACCGCCGAATATAAACAGGGAGCTAAGTGACTGCCCTTTTGCCCGTCTCCCTGATGTCAACAAGACCGCCTTAAGTGACCTGTCTGTCCCATCCGTGAAGGGATCCCTCCCAAACGTTTTCAAACTCCGCCGGAAAAAAGTTCGAAAAGCCTCAGAGTCATCCCGTGATTTTCGGCAAGAAAACAAGTCTACAAGCTTCTCTAGCAAACGGAGTGGAGCCATTGAAGGTCGAAGGGTTTGGCGGGCACCCAATCTCACAGAAGTCCATGATATGGAACTCCCTGGTGTTCCGCAGGGGAACACCAAAAGTGAGAAGAGCTGCTTAGAGACCTGGATGAAGAGACGGCTGGAGGAAGAGGAAGGGAAGAAATAAGGAATGAGTTCGACATGATAGTGTGGTGAAGATTGGTAGAGTATTTGTTGGATTTTGTAGTTGTTCGGCTCGAATTGGGGATATTTGTTTTCGTTTTTGTATGCATAAGGTAGACTGGGATTCTGCCAATCAAGTTAATCGAAACTTACTGGATAAGGAAGGGAGAAGAAACATCAAGAAAATAACATTTATATATATGTTTTACCGTCAAATTACACCGAGAACAATAGCTTAAACGCTGCCCATTGTATAAAGAAGGTAACGACAAATTACAAACCAACGGCAAGTTTTGGTCCACTGAATAATTCTATAACCATTCATTATATAAACAAGGACACCTTAGCGAGTTAAATATCCGCAAATGAGTGGGATGAAAGAACGCGCTGTACGTGTTGTACGCTGACATTAAACACATTCCAGTATATCTTTTCGTTATGTATGAATAATTACTACACTATCAGTTTACAACGATGTTTACATTTCGTAAATCACGTACATTTGTGTGGACATATTTAAATTTCTCCAAATTTAGAATTCTTCATTGAATTAAGATTTAGAAACAAGTACATTTCACTTCTTTATTAGGAAAATGAAAAACGATTTCAACGTTATTTTGATACTTTTTGTTAAGATAAAGGAAACTTCGTTTGCGGTAATGACAGGTTGTAACTTTGCAAAAAGGATTTGTGGAGGTGTTTTTCAAGGGAAAGTGGCTTGAAGATTATCGATTTTCATATGGAAATGTAAACCGTTTACCAGTCGGATACACATGCATTCTTCATCCACATCTGTAACATTTTCTGTAATAGTATCAATAATGGACAGAATACCTGTAGCTCCCTGAACATCGGCTTTAGTATTTCACATCAACCACCATTTTGTATCAGTTGCAGAATGATATATAATAAGTTATTATTCAGCCAAAGAGTCATGGAAAGTCTGGTTAAGATATACAACTACTTAATAGGGTTCTTTTTTGCACATGTTGCGTTAATGTGTTTGGTACGGTGTGGTACAATACAGCGATAGCGTGTCCTTAGTTATTTTCGCCATGTGGCATGGCAGAGTAATTGTAAACTACAGTCAAGGTGTTTTTTATGCTGGTTTATGTTACAGTACGTGTATAGCGTTATGATTTTTTCGTGGTGATGTTTTCTATGATTATTATGACATTATGGGCTGTAAGGATAATTACACAGCAGATGGAGATTTTCTAAAATGTGGTTCTGCCATTGATAGTGTGTAATACAGCCAGTGGTAAAGTGGCATGTTTAATAGTTCCGAGTGTGGTATAACGGTGTTGAGTGGAACATTGGGTTTGACATTGGGTGGTGGAGTGGAAGGTAGTGGTACAGCGAGTGTTTTAGAGAGTGGTATAGTAGGTAGTATATTGAGTGGTACAAAGCGTGGGAATGATACAGTGAGTGGTACAAAGAGTGGAACTGTGAAACACTGAGTGGTGTAGTCAGTTGTGCATCGAGTGAAAAGTGAGTGGTTCAGACAGTGATGGTCAGTGACATGGTAAGTGGTATAAAGAGTGGTTCTGTGTTTATCGTACAATGAGTTGTACAGTGATGTATAATGTATGGTATAGTCATTGATAAAGGGGGTGTGTTACAGTGCGTGGTTCCGAGAGTGACATGGTTAATGATACAGTTACATGAGCGGCTCTGTGTTGGTCATAAAGTGAGTGGTACAGTGATGTATAATGTGTGGTATAGTCATTGATAAAGGGGGGTGTTACAGCGCGTGGTTCCGAGAGTGACATGGTCAATGATACAGTTACATGAGCGGCTCTGTGTTGGTCATAAAGTGAGTGGTACAGTGATGTATAATGTATGGTATAGTCATTGATAAAGGGGGTGTGTTACAGCGCGTGGTTCCGAGAGTGACATGGTCAATGATACAGTTACATGAGCGGCTCTGTGTTGGTCATAAAGTGAGTGGTACAGTGATGTATAATGTGTGGTATAGTCATTGATAAAGGGGGTGTGTTACAGTGCGTGGTTCCGAGAGTGACATGGTCAATGGTACAGTTACATGAGCGGCTCTGTGTTGGTCATAAAGTGAGTGGTACCGTGATGTATAATGTATGGTATAGTCATTGATAAAGGGGGTGTGTTACAGCGCGTGGTTCCGAGAGTGACATGGTCAATGGTACAGTTACATGAGCGGCTCTGTGTTGGTCATAAAGTGAGTGGTACAGTGATGTATAATGGGCGGTATAGTCATTGATAAAGGGGGTGTGTTACAGCGCGTGGTTCCGAGAGTGACATGGTCAATGATACAGTTACATGAGCGGCTCTGTGTTGGTCATAAAGTGAGTGGTACCGTGATGTATAATGTATGGTATAGTCATTGATAAAGGGGGGTGTTACAGCGCGTGGTTCCGAGAGTGACATGGTTAATGATACAGTTACATGAGCGGCTCTGTGTTGGTCATAAAGTGAGTGGTACCGTGATGTATAATGTATGGTATAGTCATTGATAAAGGGGGTGTGTTACAGTGCGTGGTTCCGAGAGTGACATGGTCAATGATACAGTTACATGAGCGGCTCTGTGTTGGTCATAAAGTGAGTGGTACAGTGATGTATAATGTGTGGTATAGTCATTGATAAAGGGGGTGTGTTACAGCGCGTGGTTCCGAGAGTGACATGGTCAATGGTACAGTTACATGAGCGGCTCTGTGTTGGTCATAAAGTGAGTGGTACAGTGATGTATAATGTATGGTATAGTCATTGATAAAGGGGGTGTGTTACAGTGCGTGGTTCCGAGAGTGACATGGTCAATGGTACAGTTACATGAGCGGCTCTGTGCTTGTCATAAAGTGAGTGGTACAGTGATGTATAATGTGTGGTATAGTCATTGATAAAGGGGGTGTGTTACAGTGCGTGGTTCCGAGAGTGACATGGTCAATGATACAGTCACATGAGCGGCTCTGTGTTGGTCATAAAGTGAGTGGTACAGTGATGTATAATGTGTGGTATAGTCATTGATAAAGGGGGTGTGTTACAGTGCGTGGTTCCGAGAGTGACATGGTCAATGATACAGTTACATGAGCGGCTCTGTGTTGGTCATAAAGTGAGTGGTACCGTGATGTATAATGGGTGGTATAGTCATTGATAAAGGGGGTGTGTTACAGTGCGTGGTTCCGAAAGTGACATGGTCAATGATACAGTTACATGAGCGGCTCTGTGTTGGTCATAAAGTGAGTGGTACCGTGATGTATAATGTGTGGTATAGTCATTGATAAAGGGGGTGTGTTACAGCGCGTGGTTCCGAGAGTGACATGGTCAATGATACAGTTACATGAGCGGCTCTGTGCTTGTCATAAAGTGAGTGGTACAGTGATGTATAATGGGCGGTATAGTCATTGATAAAGGGGGTGTGTTACAGCGCGTGGTTCCGAGAGTGACATGGTCAATGATACAGTTACATGAGCGGCTCTGTGTTGGTCATAAAGTGAGTGGTACCGTGATGTATAATGTATGGTATAGTCATTGATAAAGGGGGTGTGTTACAGCGCGTGGTTCCGAGAGTGACATGGTCAATGATACAGTTACATGAGCGGCTCTGTGCTTGTCATAAAGTGAGTGGTACAGTGATGTATAATGTGTGGTATAGTCATTGATAAAGGGGGTGTGTTACAGCGCGTGGTTCCGAGAGTGACATGGTCAATGGTACAGTTACATGAGCGGCTCTGTGTTGGTCATAAAGTGAGTGGTACCTTGATGTATAATGTGTGGTATAGTCTGTAGTAAAGTGAGTGGTATAGTGGGTGGTTCTGGAGTAGTTCAATCAGTGGTTCCGAGGATGGTGTAGTCAGGGGTTCCGAGAATGGTAAAGTGATCAGTAGTGAGGGGATCTGAGAGTGGTACAGTCAGTGATTCAGGGAATGGACAAGAGATTGTTGCAGTCATAGGTACAGTGAGTGGTGAAGTATTTGATACCGTGAGAGATACAGTAGTAGTTCCGAGAGCGATGTTATGAATGGTACAGTGGGTGGTATGGAGATTCTTTACCGCACGTTATGTGTAGTTGTGGACCAAACAGTTATATGCAGCACGATGACTCTGTTGTCTTGAGGTTAAAAGTACATTAGATACAAATATTCAGTGGTGAAAAAGTCGATATTCGAGGAGACAAATTAATGATAACATAATTATGCCATAAAAAAACTCAGCTGTAATAGAAATAAACGATACATAGCTTCTGTTACATCACGACGAGTAATAGGCCTACTGTATCATTTTGTATTTTTGTTCTGTATACTATATTTCCATTTTGTTTTCCATTTGTTTATAGGCAATATATAATTTAAATCTGTAATATCTATATCATTCACATCAATAAATTGGTCAGCCGAGATTGTCTGCATGTGTAATAACTTGTATTTCAAATTAACATTTAAGCAAGAAGTTTTTTGCTTCCTGGTTTTGTATGCTGATGTATATACTGGAAAAATAAATAATAAATGGTTATAAAAAGAAGTCGATTTATTTCTATCCTTCTGTAAATATTTACATTGCTGGTGTACATAACCCTCATGCACATTTATACGTGATAGGCCATAGCTATTTGTTGATGATCCATTCCTTGAAACAACGTACACAGACTTAGTGAGTTAATTCTTGGCTACGTTCATAACTTTCTCAGGAAAAAATTCTTCAATCTGTAGATGTTCAGAGTAAAGGATAAATTTCTTACAAATGAATTATTATAATCGGAACATGCTGATTTGTTTGATAGGTGTTTAACGCGGTGCTCGAGATTTTCCACGTAATATATGACGGTGGTCAAGCTGATAGATGGAAGAAACCACAGTGACCTTGAGGAAACTTCTGCCCTTCGCCAGAAACCTTGCTAGTCTTGACTTAAAACCACAGAGTTAGACTGGAACTCGTGAGCTCATTTTACAAAGGCCTTAAGAATCGCAGCGAGGCATGGAAGGCCACTGGTACGCTCCACTCACAGCGGTTATTGCCGAAATATCGTGCATGAGTCTGGCAGAATAAGACCCCTAGCTAGTAATGCCCTTGTGGAGCACCGTGGAGGAATATGTTATTTAAGTATCTTTTACAGTGGCTGTATAGATTAATATTTATTTATTTGACCCGCACGTAGTATGGATGGAGGAAACCAGACTGCTCGAGGTAATCCATCGAACATTCAGAACTGATTTACCAGTTTTCAATATGTGGCGGACAGATATGAATGGTGGAAGACAAATGGCCTTGAATGGAGGTTAGATTCTCCAAACGGCCCCATCCGAGCATTGTCGAGCGCTGACTACCAAGATACCGAGAACACTACCGTCCTATCAGAATTTGGTCTGCTTTGGAAACAACTGAAAACTTCATTTCTAGGCCTACAACCCAACTTCCTGATGGTTACCATTGTGACACGATGCCATGACTTCACTTTCGAATGCACCAGTTCTCGAAAACTGGAGGTCGAATAATGTTGGACTTATTTTTTAGGCAAAAAGAGTCAGATGGTCGTGGTGGTATGGTATAGTACAACGTAAAAGCTGAATTTTTCACGTTGACGCTGACAAACTTTCTTCATAAAGAGAACAGAAAGCCAATGCCCTCCTGTAAACTTTATAGTATTTTGAAGGGAGACTTCCCTGGGCAAGTTGTCTAAAATGGTCCATTTCGCGTGTTCCAGTCTAGCTGACGGCGAGTCGGTTGTCAGAATTGGGGTTTCTCAGGTTCTTAGAATGTTGCGGGGGGTTCTGTCAGGTTTATCCCACATTCAAACTTGAGCGCCGTCATGCATCGGAATTTGTTCAGTGAAACGCGCGAATTACAAAATGAGTACATAAATACGTCATCAGTCGAGGAAACATGGTAGCACACGCTCTTAAGAGGAAGGTAATAAGCCTGGAATGTCGACTGATAAAAAGGACATTAGGCTATGACAGTATTCAAAAAGTTTCCTTAGAATTCACTTCTTTTCAAAAGATGAGAATGTTTCCACAGTTTAGACAAAATATTTTGCAGTAAATTTGAGAAATAGTTACTGCGCCTGGGTAGTATAAACTCCTTTAGATATTACGGAATGTCCTAACGTTATTTATAGCACAACTATATCCCGAAGGCTGAATGCAAAGATGAGACATATACGTCGAACATTTCTTTAATAAAACACCGATTGAATCAAGCAGGCCTGTGTAGATTCAGAAAGACATAGCATTTGGTTTACCATTCTCGTGAAAATTTAACATCTGTTAATAGTTCGAGTGAGAGAAATAAAGCTAAGATGTATTATTTGGGGTTCTTTTTTTTTTTTCGTCCACATCAACAGGACAACTTTGTATGTACATCTAGTGAGAGTTTATCATAGTCTGCGCATGTCCTGCCGTGTTCTATTAGAGCATTTGTTACGCTAAAACCTTTGATGTATTACACAAATTGTTATATCATTGCCTCTGCTGCATTAGAGCATTTGTAGTATTGGACTTTCATTCATACTGCTTCACTGGCAACCTTCACTGATGAAGGGTTTGTTAACTTCCAAGGCTTGAGCAGCGACAGTTCTCCTTGTTGATCTCAACAGCATTGCCGAACAGACTTCAAAACTAGAGGAAACACAGTCAGAAAAAAGCAGTTTTTTCGTAGCTGTATCGGATTTAGAACATAAAGAGTAATATCAGCAGGATGTTTGGGAAACCACCATAAAAAACACCAAATAAACTGGAGAAACAGCAAATTAATTGGATGAGGTTGATGGGGTTTTCTCTATAATGATTTCATGCACTCTAAAAACACGAATGGTGAAGAAGGGAATAGTATATCCGAGCAAGCACTAGGTAGGTGTGCTGATTGGTAGTTGCAAGCATTACTATATGGTTTACGGTCAAGGGGACATAACTATTGTGCTGATGAAGTATTTTGGCATGCCCTATATTGTACTGAAGTAGGTACAGTGTTTCCAAAAAGAAATCAAAGGAATCCCTCAGACTGACTGCTATTTGATTCTTTCATTGCAACTGTAATTTCACAATAAAATTAGGTGAAAATTTTGATAAAGAAGTTGTGGCCAAAAAAATCAAAATAGTTCAAAGTATTTAACGGCTTGCAATGCCTCACATTCACTACCACAAATCGAGCGTGTGGTAAGTCTCATCAAGTTGTCTAGCGAATCAGGCAACGGAAACTAGGCGCACGCAATGGTCACCATAAGGTATCATTTTACTACCAAATTACGGTCACTCATTTCGAAACCGGCGTCACCATTGTCCTCGTGTAATGCTCGAGTACTACGCCTACTAAACGTCATCGCAAAGCCTGGAGTGAACATCAGGCTACGAAGCTTTGGCCCGAATTGCCTAAAGGCGGTAAATATTCTGCCATCGAGCTGCAACATGACTAGCCTTACTCGTCATCTGCAACAGCCTCCATTCAATGATGCCTGAAGAAACTCAACAGCATGGATTTAAGAGATGCGATAAAGTCAATACTCTACTTAAGCTGCTAAATTATTCTTCTCCTAAAGGGCGTTCTATTCCCTAGGCGAACATATCTTGTAAAGGTTTTCATGAAAAGAACAGATTCCATTTCGTCGTGCAGATTGCTCTTCTCACCGAATTTGCCATCAATATTTTTCTTGTCATATTACTGCCGTCACATAACAGGAAATCGATGAGTTTCAAGAGATTATGATGTTTTTTTGCTTATCCACGAAGTTTCATAAGTTACACGGTTTATGATCCTGTATAAGTTGCCAAAAAGATATTAACCCCAGAGTGCGTATAAAAATGAAAAAAAATTACCCTTTTATGTATTCTAATTACATTAAAGCTTCCGTAGGAATGTTTATTCTCAGAGATTAAACCCGTCATTAATTTTTTTCGGTCTTTTGCATGCATTTATAAATTAGCTCAGCTATCTTTAACAATTACCCAAACGCTTATATTTTGGCTTTGATATAACAAACATGACATCCCATAAGCAATACGTATCATCTCTATTCATAGATGATTAGCCCTTCATTATCTCCGAAATATATATAACAGATCACTTTGTTGGTCGCTGTTACTCTCTGGCTTGCGACAAGAGCAAGTCGTCACGTGACGACTCTCCCCACCCCACTCCCACCATCACCCCCAACCCATTAAAAGCAAGACATCTGTACCACAAAAACTGCACTGTGGCCTCATAGGGTATCGATGATAAAAATTTAAGTCAGTATACAACTCTATTCCGAATATGAAACTGATTACTAAACCAAAAAATTTCATGAATTTTGAAGCTGTTAATATGTGAAGTCGGTGCCTTTGTCCTTTTTTTTCTCGAACGTCTTAATAAATAGCAGCTACTAACCCATAGGACTAAATGTTTCACAACTTGATAAGGAATTTTTAGGATGAGACAGCGGTTGTATAAGTAAAATATTTCTGAGCACGGCATTTAAACACTAATCAAACAGGGAAAAACATGAATCGACCAGTCTTGGAGTAAGACGTGTAAATGTGATAAAAGAAGCGATAAATCAAGGCAAATTTAATTAGATATTGATATATATATATATATTACAACTGGAGCAACAAGCAAAAGGCTTTGTACCTTTGAACGAGATTATGCATGGCGCTCAGCTTGAACTGTCTTGCATCTAGAAAGACAAAACATTGCACAATGTGCATGTTTTGTAAGTCTCTGAGACGACTGCGAACAGTTTTATTAGTACAGGAAGACGATGCCATAAGTACACCACTGACGCCTTTTTTCTGTAACGTATAGATGTGCACTTCATAAGGGCGGAAGACTGGTCGTCTTCAACAACACTGCGCAAACCATCACACAATGAATAGTCGCCGATCACTCATTATCACCAAGGCGATCACTACAAACGGTGAGAGCGAGGAAATCTGCAGATTCCCCTGCCCAAGAAGGGTTTTTGAAGCGTTTTCAACTCTTTCTGTGGATTTGTTTACTGCTCCGTGTATATCGAAATTGTTCACAGTTGCTTGGTGAAGCTTTTTTGCCATTGTTTGCACTCAGAGAGCCTAACAGCTGCAAGGATCCTTCAATAATCATCTGCTACACAGCTGGGCCCAGTTTCACAAATCGGGGTACGACTTAATGTTTTTTATCGTACATTTGTCGTACGATATGTTTTACGTCACTATTACGTATCCTCGTCTTATACATGCGATTGTCGTACATGTACTACATCTTTGTGAAACTTGGCCCATTTGTCTTCTGCTTCAGTACACATCCTTCCTAGGTATAAAACATACCTCGAAACCCTGTCGATATTGGCATTGTCCCTTACACAGATAAAAAAGAATCCTGTGGAAAAGTGTTTGACAACTGTATATTCACCTAAAATCTTCCGGATCCTGAATACGCACAAAACTCTTTTCGGTCAAACAATTCTTTCGGTCCGGCTATGGTCATGGCTTTCTTCGAAAAACATGAAGTCCTGTAATAAGGAAAGGGAATTCATGTATTAACTGAGGTCCTGTGACAAGGGAAGTAAATTAATGCATTCAATGAAGTCCTGTAATACGAAAAGGGAATTCCTGTATTTACTGAGGTCCTGTAATAAAGGAAGGCAATTAATGTATTCAATGAAGTCGTGTTCTAAGGAAGGGAATATATGTGTTCAATTAGGTCGTGTGATAAGGACTGAAATATATTTATTTACTGAGGTTCTGTGACAAAAAAATAGGAAATTGCTTTACTAGGTGAAGTGTTGTGATATGCAAATGGAAATTTTGTGCCGAGTGAATTTCAACACAGCCCTTCAACAGAATGGCTTCACATGGAATACTTGTTTGTACTAAATACGACCCTAACACTTAACGAAGGTCCTCCATAGTATGTACATATTATGAGGCTTGTATTTCTCGGGCCTGCAGAATCACATGAAATTGTGTCTTCTTTGCCATTAGGTTAGCATTCTGCGCAAACCTTTCTACAAAGTAGCAATGTTGTAAACCACCATATCTACGTAATATGAAACTTGTATCCAGCATCAGCCATTCCAGAATAGCCTCATGAGTGAAGTGTTGAGATATTCAAATAGAATTATTTTCCTATGTGAAATTCAATACCGGTCTTCAACAGAATGACCCTTCTTGGAATAATTGTTTGAACTTAACATTCAACATACCCTTCAAAGAACACTCATTTTGACAATCACTGTGTAAACCTACTAAAAATCTAGCATTACACCTAGCCCTTCATAGAGCATTCCGATTTGATAACCACCATAAGTACTATAGCCGTGTAGTTACCTACTTTAGTCCTCCACAGACCACCCACTTTGTCAATCACTGTAGGTATCTACTATAGCCATCCACAGAACACCCACTTTGTCAACCACTGTCGGTACCTACTATAGCCATCCACAGAACACCCACTTTGTCAACCACTGTAGGTACCTACTATAGCCATCCACAGAACACCCACTTTGGCAATCACTGTAGGTACCTACTATAACCCTCCACAGAACACCCACTTTGTCAATCACTGTAGGTACCTACTATAGCCATCCACAGACCACCCTCTTTGGCAACCACTGTAGTTACCTACTATAGCCATCCACAAAACACCCACTTTGGCAATCACTGTAGGTACCTACTATAGCCATCCACAGAACACCCACTTTGACAATCACTGTAGGTACCTTCTATAGCCATCCACAGAACACCCACTTTGGCAATCACTGTAGGTACCTTCTATAGCCATCCACAGAACACCCACTTTGGCAATCACTGTAGGTACCACTATAGCCATCCACAGAACACCCACTTTGTCAATCACTGTAGGTACCTACTTTAGTCCTCCACAAAACACCCACTTTGGCAACCACTGTAGGTACCTACTAAGGTCCTCCACAGAACACCCACTTTGGCAATCACTGTAGGTATCTACTATAGCCATCCACAGGACACCCACTTTGGCAATCACTGTAGGTACCTACTATAAACATACACAGACCACAAACTTTGACAATCACTGTAGGTACCTTCTTTAGTCCTCCACAAAACACCCACTTTGGCAATCACTGTAGGTACCTACTATAGCCATCCACAGAACACCCACTTTATCAATCACTGTAGGTACCTACTATAGCCATCCACAGAACACCCACTTTGGCAACCACTGTAGGTACCTACTATAGCCATCCACAGAACACCCACACTGTCAGTCACTGTAGGTACCTACTACAGCCATCCACAGAACACCCACTTTGGCAATCACTGTAGGTACCTACTATAGCCATCCACAAAACACCCACTTTGGCAATCACTGTAGGTACCTGCTATAGCCATCCACAGAACACCCACTTTGGTAATCACTGTAGGTACCTACTATAGGCATCCACAGGACACCCACTTTGGTAATCACTGTAGGTACCTTCTTTAGTCCTCCACAAAACACCCACTTTGGCAATCACTGTAGGTACCTACTATAGCCATCCACAGAACACCCACTTTGGCAATCACTGTAGGTACCTTCTTTAGTCCTCCACAAAACACCCACTTTGGCAATCACTGTAGGTACCTTCTTTAGTCCTCCACAGAACACCCACTTTGTCAATCACTGTAGGTACCTACTATAGCCCTCCACAGAACACCCACTTTGGCAATCACTGTAGGTACCTACTATAGCCATCCACAGAACATCCACTTTGTCAATCACTGTAGGTACCTACTATAGCCATCCACAAAACACCCACTTTGGCAATCATTGTAGGTACCTACTATAGCCATCCACAGACCACCCACTTTGGCAATGACTGTAGGTACCTACTATAGTCCTCCACAAAACACCCACTTTGGCAACCACTGTAGGTACCTACTATAGCCATCCACAGAACACCCACTTTGGCAATCACTGTAGGTACCTACCATAGCCATCCACAGAACACCCACTTTGGCAATCACTGTAGGTATCTACTATAGCCATCCACAGGACACCCACTTTGGCAATCACTGTAGGTACCTACTATAGCCATACACAGACCACAAACTTTGACAATCACTGTAGGTACCTTCTTTAGTCCTCCACAAAACACCCACTTTGGCAATCACTGTAGGTACCTACTATAGCCATCCACAGAACACCCACTTTGGCAATCACTGTAGGTACCTACTATAGCCATCCACAGAACACCCACACTGTCAGTCACTGTAGGTACCTACTATAGCCATCCACAGAACACCCACTTTGGCAATCACTGTAGGTACCTACTATAGGCATCCACAGGACACCCACTTTGGTAATCACTGTAGGTACCTACCATAGCCATCCTCAGAAAACCCACTTTATCAATCACTGTAGGTACCTACTATAGCCATCCACAGAACACCCACTTTGGCAACCACTGTAGGTATCTACTATAGCCATCCACAGAACACCCACACTGTCAGTCACTGTAGGTACCTACTATAGCCATCCACAGAACACCCACTTTGGCAATCACTGTAGGTACCTACTATAGCCATCCACAGAACACCCACACTGTCAGTCACTGTAGGTACCTACTATAGCCATCCACAGAACACCCACTTTGGCAATCACTGTAGGTACCTACTATAGGCATCCACAGGACACCCACTTTGGTAATCACTGTAGGTACCTACCATAGCCATCCTCAGAAAACCCACTTTATCAATCACTGTAGGTACCTACTATAGCCATCCACAGAACACCCACTTTGGCAACCACTGTAGGTACCTACTATAGCCATCCACAGAACACCCACACTGTCAGTCACTGTAGGTACCTACTACAGCCATCCACAGAACACCCACTTTGGCAATCACTGTAGGTACCTACTATAGCCATCCACAAAACACCCACTTTGGCAATCACTGTAGGTACCTGCTATAGCCATCCACAGAACACCCACTTTGGTAATCACTGTAGGTACCTACTATAGGCATCCACAGGACACCCACTTTGGTAATCACTGTAGGTACCTTCTTTAGTCCTCCACAAAACACCCACTTTGGCAATCACTGTAGGTACCTACTATAGCCATCCACAGAACACCCACTTTGGCAATCACTGTAGGTACCTTCTTTAGTCCTCCACAAAACACCCACTTTGGCAATCACTGTAGGTACCTTCTTTAGTCCTCCACAGAACACCCACTTTGTCAATCACTGTAGGTACCTACTATAGCCCTCCACAGAACACCCACTTTGGCAATCACTGTAGGTACCTACTATAGCCATCCACAGAACATCCACTTTGTCAATCACTGTAGGTACCTACTATAGCCATCCACAAAACACCCACTTTGGCAATCATTGTAGGTACCTACTATAGCCATCCACAGACCACCCACTTTGGCAATGACTGTAGGTACCTACTATAGTCCTCCACAAAACACCCACTTTGGCAACCACTGTAGGTACCTACTATAGCCATCCACAGAACACCCACTTTGTCAATCACTGTAGGTACCTACTAAGGTCCTCCACAGAACACCCACTTTGTCAATCACTGTAGGTACCTACTATAGCCATCCACAGAACACCCACTTTGTCAACCAATGTAGGTACCTACTATAGGCATCCACAGAACACCCACTTTGTCAATCACTGTAGGTACCTACTATAGCCATCCACAGAACACCCACTTTGTCAACCACTGTAGGTACCTACTGTAGCCCTCCACAGAACACCCACTTTGGCAATCACTGTAGGTACCTACTGTAGCCCTCCACAGAACACCCACTTTGGCAATCACTCTAGGTACCTACTATGAATATTATATTCAACGCAAACCTCCCCAGAAAAGTGTAGCAGGAAACAACCACTTACTATGAGAAAGACAACTCCTAATAGTATGGCTTTGGTTTTCACATCCATCGTTTGTGGAACTGAAAAACAAAATTATGCCTTCGTTAAAGTAATTTCTGAAATAATTTTATAAAACTCTATCGTCTACATCGGCTGTAACATGAGGGTTAATTTAACAAAAATTCACCCGAATTATATATGTACAAGCTCCTTCATTTGTACATACTTTTCTACTATTTCCAGTATATCCGTCGACATTTGATGGCGTATACCGCTTTCTTCAAAATATGTTTCACATAAATCGATATGCATACATGTAACATTAAATCCGGCACATTTATTAAGCTTGATTCTTGTTTCAGTATCCAAAAAGATGCAACTTAGTACGTATTTTTATCGATGTCTTGTGTATTGTTTGCATGTGTTGCGCACATTTTGCTGCCAAGAGAATTCTAAAGACAAAGGTGAAAATTCATTTTATAGCAAAATACGACGATGACTTTATTCTGGAAGAGGGATGGGGTGTCTGTATTCAGTTATACTTACATGTGACTTTAAAATTATCAGCATTGGAAAACAGTTCTTGATCCAGTCCGCTCCATACCTTAGATATCTTCCCGAGAGTGGACGATTTTTCTGCATCTAGAACCTGGGCAGCGAAATAAGTTAGCAAAACTAAGTACCGTGATCAATTTATCCTCCTAAGACACAAAGAGTGGTAATCCGATAAATGAGGCGATTTACAGCTTCAGACGAAAAAGTTATGCAATAACACATGTATATGCTCTGTATGATATCTGAGTCTGTGAAGTAGATAAAAATGTTCATGCATGTATTATTGCCGTACTCATTTCACTTGTACGACTGCGGCCAGCATTATGGGGGGAGAAAACTGGTCAGAACCCCGGGGGACACCCACGACCATCCGCAGACTGCTGGTTGGCCTACCCACCTATGACGGGAGAGGAAGCCAGCATGAGCTGCACTTGAACTCACAGCGATCGCATTGGTGATACGCTCCTGGTCCATTGTGTTGTTCTAGCATGCTAACCACTAGGCCACGGAAGCCCGATAAACTTGTCTGTGATATTGGCATTGAATATTTTTCCACCCGTTAACATGATTGCTGTATTAAGGTACATATATTTTAAAAACATAACCTCAACTTGCCTGGAAGTCTATGTCTCTAGGGCAACATAAACATTGGCACGTGCAGCATGGTCCCTGGACGTACAGCAAGGTACGATCTCTAACGTCACAAACTCGAAAACGAGGCCCACATAGACTGTACCTGCAAAGATGGACTGAATGCATCATTGCCACCACTGGCAAAGTTTGAAAAGAAGTCTTTAACAACGCCGAGGTCACTGGGGTCACGATCATGAGGCAGGATGTGAAAAAATATCTTCGTTTTTAACAACACTTTATACAATAGCATTCTCTTTATCAAAAGTATACAAAACATGTCTCTAACTATCATCTGAAACAACTTCATATAAGAATTCAGATTAAATACCAGTGATGACGCTCAACCTGTACAAGCCTACATGCGAGGCAAGGCTGGAAAGGTCAAGTCTGTCTAGTGGTGGCAGTGACGAAAAGTGAGCGTACAGAGCGGCAGAAAGCAACGTAAGGATTATGGGACTACATGTGGTAGGGGTAATGATATAGGCTCAGTATCGTCTAGTTCAAGCACTCCGACTGTGCGTGGAGGAATATTTGGATGTGTCGTATATGACGTATTGTGGATTGGTCCGTCTGATAAAGAAGGAATATAGTCATTAAACTAAAAACAGAAAAAACGGGAGTATCCACATACTAAGCTATATTATCTTCCCTAATATTTGAACATTTATCAGTGTCTGTGTATATGTATGCAGATGTGCTTTTCTACCTCTCTGTGGATTGGTCGGGCTGTCTGCTTCATTAATTCCTTCTCTGCATATGATGTCCTGCCTGAATGATTCATTGTCTGTGTGGTATTTTGTGGAACTGACTGTGTGTCAAAACAGTACTTTCTCTGTGTGATGTTCTGTCTGACTGACTGTCTGTCTGATTCATTGTCTGTGTGGTATTTTGTGAAACTGACTGTTTGTCAAAACAGTACTTTCTCTGTGTGATGTTCTGTCTGACTGACTGTTTGTCTGTCTGATTTATTGTCTGTGTGCTATTTTGTGAAACTGACTGTTTGTCAAAACAATACTTTCTCTGTGTTATGTCCTTTCTGACTGACTGTCTGTCAGTCTGATTCATTGTCTGTGTGGTTTTTGTAAAACTGACTGTTTGTCAAAACAGTACTTTGTGTTATGCTCTGTCTGACTGAATGACTGTCTGTCTGTCTGATTCATTGTCTGTGTGGTATTTTGTGAAACTGACTGTTTGTCAAAACAGTACCTTCTCTGTACGATGTTTTGATCTTCTGACAGTCTTTTCTTTCTCATACTCTCTCTGACACCGAGTTTCTGATGTTCTATTGGACACCGTACCTTTACTTCTAAATGACTCCTTGGCCGGGTCAAGCTCTTACAGAATGTCTGTGTGTCTATTTGTGTGTCGGTTTGGGTAATCACATACCTAACTAAATATCTGCCTGTATGCGTGTCTGCTTGGTTTACCAAATGCACTTACTCTTGTCTCATATAACCAATCTGTATCGCCACAGGAGCCTCTATCTCGATGTAATTGGAGCAACCTTTGCAGCAAGCAAAGCAACTACTCCCTCCACAACACACAAACTTCTTCTTCAGTCGTATAATTTCCTACAAAGGTAGATAACCACGTTATGACACTGTATGTATGATGTGTACATGTTACGTGCGAAGAGTTGAGGAGAGATGTCTATTTCTTCCAGGCAAATGACAAGCCCTATAATGATTTAAAGGTATAACTAGTTTTTATTTTCGTACTTAAGTAATAGAGTATAAACCTATTTATTGTGAAAAGCCGAAAACAAATTGAGATCATACTTGTGTGTATATTTATATAACGTGTTTACACACACTGCTTGTAACGAGTGGACATGCATCATAGGATTAAACTGGTCCAGACGTTTTGTGTCAGTTGCCAATATTTAATATCCTATTAGGTCATACAGGCAAAGATTTTGCATCATTAATACGTGAGATTATTTTATTGGAACTACACCTGGTAAACTTGTGTGTTGTGCATTTTGTTTGTTTTATAACATGGTATCTGTCATACCCTAGCGATAGAAGGAAATCGCACCAGGTCTTCTTCACTTTCCAGATAATTCTCTCTATACATAGAAACTTACCATTCCGAGTTTATCTCGAATGTGCATAGTAAACTGCCTGTACGATCCACAGCATTGCCTCTGTGTGGCTTTTGATTCTGTCCCAAACACAAAACAAATGCGATATCATTTAATATATGAACGAATTATTTGTAGTATATACATGTGTGAATTAAACCATCTTCTTTCGTAATTTTGGAATCAATGACTTGGGTGTATAATGACCTTTTGAATGGTCTACATGCACCTATAAAATAAATTGTTTAATCTTTATTAATGATTTTACTTGTTTGAGGCTCAAGGTTCATTTGTAAGACACACGAATATCATAGCTGCTTTTCTTTTACATGCTCATATTCATGAAGCAGGCGGACAATTTGTTTACATTTGACTAGTGGCCTTTTTAAGCAGTCTGCAGCTAAAATAGGTTTTGCCTGGCTATATACCGAAGACACAATTCAAGGGAAACCATAGGTTTCATATGCAAATCACAACAACCTGTTGCTTCATTGTTTGGCGGAATATGTATTAGGCCTATGAAATCGTTCCTGTGCTATGTTCCCATATGCATATATGTACACATTGCATATCCATCGCTGTTTTTGGGCGACATTTCCAAACACCTGTTATTTTTTTGAACCAAACTAAAGATGTATGAAAAAAAAATTCCACATACATCATATTACGTGCGTTATGTTATTCCTGTGAGACACAGGATCTGTGTTAAGTGCCCCTGTACTTGTAGATGGTTACCTTCTTGGGCATAGTAGACCTGTTCCCCCGCAGAATTGCAGATCCGGTAGGTATTCTCTATCTCCTGTGAGCTCAAACCTGCAGACATAGTGTTTAACGCCATACACAAGACGTTTCTACTTATATACTTATATATGCTTCCTTATGTTTACATTCTGTCCATTAATGTCTATGAAACAGGACATGAATTTAGTCAGCTTTAGTTATTTTACAAAATATTTTAATATGATTTTTGAGTAGCCTTCATATTCTAGTTGTATACCTTAAAAAAAAAAAACACATCACATCTCAACACGCGTGTAATATGTAAAAAAAATTTGTAAATAAAACCATGCCCAAGTTCAAACTTAATATGATTTTCTAACAACAGACGACAAAATTAATCCGTCACGTGATCTGTTTAGAGCCTCACTTTCAATCAGTTTGACCTCTTGGCGAATGATAAGCTCGGAGAGGTCAGTCAGGTACTCGAGTCCCAGTGAATCCTCCAAACTGTCCGGCTTGGTCATCCAGCCAATCTGGGGTTCTACAACTCCTGTTCGTTTTGAGAGAAAAACAAAACCCCCAGCAAAATGAGTTTGCGCCATGAGATCTCCAAACCAGTTGGTGTTTGTGCTGAAACTTGTTCTTAATTTATGTATTTGCCTAGTGTTTTAAAAAAACCATGCGCACATTCAAACTTACATGATTTTTTTACAACAGACGATCTGGGGATTCTACATCAGCAGCCCCCCCCCCCCCCCCCAAAAAAAAAGCAAAACAAAAAAAAAAAAACAAATAAGAACAAACTTGAGTTTGCGCCAAAGCAGATAATGTTTGTGTGAAATTATTGTCCGTGTCAAAATGAAACTCAAAATGGAAACGGTACAGAGTTTGGGAAAATGACAAGAAATTTCAGTAAAGTTAGCATAGCTACTATCACTGCTACTATACTATGCCGACAGTCCACACTCTTGTCATAATAAAATATGTGATTTTTAATAAAACGTCCTAAACCTCTAGTTAATATGGCCATGAAATGATTACCCATATTCCATGAAATGATTACCCATATTCCATGAAATGATTACCCCTACTCCATGAAACTCTCCCAATGGCTCTTAAAGAATTCTCAGGAAAAAGCCAAAAATCTACTTTAATAACTGTGCACAGTTCCATGTGGAATTTATTACTGTTAGATACATGTATAGATTGGTTTTATTTCTTTAAGTTATGTTTATAACAACGTGCTCAAGAACTTTTTTAATAACATAACTACAGTTATGATTGTGGGAGGAGAAAACAAGCCCTTGGCAAAACTGACAAACCCCCTGACTTAAACCCACAGTCGAAACAGCGAACGTTGATTCAAGCATTCAACGTCATTGGTCAATTAAGGACCTGAGGGTAGCTAGCTCTTTACCAACCCGAGATAGCGAGGACGCGATATTTACCCACCCGACATAGCGAGGACGCGATATTTACCCACCCGAGATAGCGAGGACATGATATTTACCCACACAAGACAGCGAGGACGCGATATTCTAACACACCCATGTATCTTTTAACACGGTTATAGACAGTACAATGTTGCGAAATCTGCAATTGGGGCAATTTGCGCCAGTACCGGAAATCTCCATTAATTAGTTCTTCTGGCAATAGCAAACTGACAAATGACACATATTTACTGACACCTAGATATATGCCTTAGTCGACAAAAACGTAGTAACTGGGGCTTCAAAAATACCATAGGCCCCTATTTCTATAACCAGATTGAAATGTATTGTAACTGAGGTCTTAGAGAGGTCATAAGTCTGTAGCCAAGTTGAACTTTTTCCACCATTTTCTTATTTTTGGTTTCGTCGGAGAGCTTTACATAAGTGAAAAGGTGAATAGTTGTTGACTCGTATAATTTAAGTGGAGACACTTAATGAGAGTGTGTATATATATATATATATATATATATATATATATATATATATATATATATATATATATATATATATATATATATATTCTAAAAGAAATTGTTTGGCTAATTGGTTCTAGCCTCGTATATAGTGAGCGTGTTGTCATGCATAACGCTTGACAATGCATGCTTATAGGGCGCCCATACTCATAACATATACACATGCCAACAGTTATATCGTTAGGGCTGTCCATGACTTTGTGCCACTTAATGCTGTCCTTTATAACTTTCCATACTTTTCACAACATGCGGCGCCATTGTTGTGGTACTTTCAGCTGAATCACAAGGGTTCGGTCAGCGCACCGTAAAGCGTTGTTGGGACACACATAATATATAAGTGTACTCTTGTGGACATCTGGGCACTTACCCTTGGGCTGCTCTATCACTGGGCTCACGGACATCACTATATCTTCTCCCCTGTCACAGGTAAAATTCGCCCTCTTACAACACCTGTACTAAAACAACCAGGGCACACACACTGTTTATTTCACGAAGGCCTATGCGTATAGTTGCCATTCCCAACGACATTTATACACTTAGTACCTCATATATTTCGTATTTTGCAATGGCTGTTAGAGGACAAAAATGAAAAGCACACAAAGCTTTATTAAATACGCCTGTACATGCATTTAAAAATCATGGTATATATTAAAATATCAAGTATACATTCCCAGTTTTAAGATGAGTGCCGGCCGTAAGTGGTCGTAAATGTCTGTCAGCATCCTGCGGATGGTCGTGGGTTTCCCCCGGGCTCTGCCCGGCTTCCTCCTGCCATAATACTGGCCGCCGTTGTATAAGTGAAATATTCTTGAGTACGGCGTACAGCCATCAAGTAAATAAATAAATTAACGAAAGTGTTATCGCATTGTTCAGTCATTAAACGTGTGAAACAGCGCTGTGTAAAGCGGTGCATATACTTGCATGTAAACTATTGGTTGTTTTGAAGGTTTTAGACGTGTTTATTTGTTTACTTGTGGAATATCTGCCAAACTGACGGCAATATTTTTGTTGCTTAAGCTGATTTGCGCTATAAACCTTGAACTGATACCATTTTCATATTTTAACTAGCACAGCGTCATGCGTGTTACATATGTGTGTACAACGCTCATCAAATAAGATAAGAAATCGTCTCTTTGGTATGCAGTGAATACAAAGTTCCATATGCCTTGCAAATTGATGGAAAGAAACTGATAATTTCTTTCCCACATTCTGTAGGACTGTATCTACATGTATAAATTATATATCCATGCAAAATATGTCCCCTGTGTGCTAAACATACGGACATTTATATATATATATATATATATATATATATATATATATATATATATATATATATATATATATATATATATATATATATATATATTTATAATATAAATATATATATTAATAAACGATGCAAAGCATTAGGACAGACATTCAAGTCTAGCGTCGTTATACAGGGTGGTATCAACAGGGATAAGTCTGGTTTGTGCCACAGAACTTTTAACATGAATATATCTTCATATACATCAGATTCCGGGGTATTCCCAGAATTTTTTGGTTGTTAACATGTGAAGTGTCACAATTTGTGATTTAGATGTGTATATGTGTACATGTATATAACTGTAACATACCAGATGTGAAGAACTTGCCACAGGTCTTCTCCTGGAGTGGTAGATTGCGAACCGTACTACATCATCCCCGCAAGTCCCGCTTTCAAACTCTGGTAAAACAATAGCATGTCTTCCAAAGTGTAACTATCACACAGTCCTAGCTAGAACTGGCGTTCACACCCACCGTATGTAAGTTCATAAAGTACATGGACCAAGTTTCTGTGAACATACACTGAATGTTGACTTGGGAACTACAGGTTTGCAGAATTGTATTCACCTAAGCTATAAATAATGCAGGGATTTACATGTAGGTCTGTCCTTCACACCGTGAAATACTTAAAGGTTTAACACACGTGTGAATAACAATAGCTTTAATACCTGCACAGGGAGGTCAACCAAAGAAAGGTGAAGGATCTGTGTTAACACGTTCAGACACCTCAAGGCTGTAACGGTTAAATCGCATAGTTGCATTCTGACAAAGTACTTGTGAAAGTTTTTGTACTAAATGTCAAGAGGTTAATTGTCCAGCTATTATATCGCAATCCTTTAACCTTCAAAGGGTGTTAGCTTTCTTGGCGTCTTAGAAATCATTATTATTAACGCAAGCAATAGTCAAACACTGTATATCGGAGCTATAGCCATAGCGTTTTGGAGAAGTGCGCGAAACTTGGTATAGGCCTATTTAAAAAGCTTATTCAGTAGTTGGATATGAGTTTTTGATACTATTAAAGGTAATGAAACATTCTGAACATCAAAGTCGACAACATACTGATACACTTATGAATTTAATATAGGTCTATTTATCTACCCTGCAATTGTATGAGCACGATATTTAATTAAATGCCTACTGCTGAATCAAGTTTAGAGGATATTTAGGCATGTAGCAAGAGCCATGCTGGTTTCTATATGGTGACGTACTTCACATGTGTGTCGTCACTACATGTATACCTGTTGCCATGGGTACTACCTCAGGAACGTTACAACTGGCCTACGTAAATTCAGTAATTTATGAACCTTTAACAAAACTGATATGTATAAAATTAAAGAACTAGGCTAAACATAACGACGAAAATAGTGTCCATGAATCTTAAATTACTCTAGCATATGTTTATAAGCCTCACGATGAGCGGCGTATACACCTACATGTAGGATAGGACTGGCCGCCTACACTTAATGCTTCATATGACATAACTAAATTGCTTAAACCACTTTAAAAGTTGGGAAACCGGAGGAAAGAATATAAAACTGTCATTGTTGCCTTTTCCCGGAAAGGTCTCCTAAATAGGTGTCTGTGAAGACAGTTTCTAAGTGGTTTATGGTTTATGGTTTATTAATATTCAGAGCAAACAGGCCAGGAGCCCACTTACAGGTCTCATAACAGGGATACATACAGAGTAACAGAAGCCTATAATACACATATGTAAAGCTAGGTAAATATAAAATACAATTTTTGTACAAAGATAGTGTAAACACAGGTAAACATATGATATAACTCTTGATACAGAAAGGTTATAAGCCTACTTGTAAACACAGGTGAATATATAAAAACTATTCTTGTTGAAATTTCATAAAAACTAAGAATTGTAAGCCGTTATAATCAGAAGTTAAGATCATGAAATTTGTTAATCACAGAAAACCGATAAAAAAGAATCGAGTGAACTGACTTTCTAAAAGATTGCTGTGAAGAAAAAATTTCTGTGGAATGATTAGAACCCAGGTCATTATAGGAATTCATGGCTCGAGGGAAAAAAGAATGTTTTCGAGCGTTAATTCTAGTTGACGCACGCAGGAAAGTTACCGTTTGTTGTAAGGCCCGAGCAGGAATATCGAAGTTGACCTGGTGTGCTAGGTAAGGCGAGTCAACGATAGAGTGAACACATTTGTGTAAGAACTTTAAATCTGCAGCTCTGCGGCGATCAGATAGTGGCAGCTGAAATTGTTTACACATACCACTGTATTTTTCAAAGGAATAAGTGTCATTAGTTTTAAAACATAAATATTTGATGAACGTTCTTTGAACGGACCCTAACTTGTCTGAGAGATATTTTTGGGTGGGGGACCATATAATTGACCCATACTCCAAGTTAGAGCAAAATAAAGATCTGTACAGAGATATAAGTGACTGAACACCAGGTTGTTAAACGTGCAAGGTCATCCTGTAATAGCTCACATTCTTGCGCGGAACGCACTTGTCTGTAAAGTTTACTGTCATCTGCATACAGTGACAATTTAGAGTGCCGTACACAAGAAGACATGTCGTTTACATATAAAATAAGCAGTAGCGGACCAATCAAAGACCCTTGCGTTATCCCGGATAATACCGGCTTCCGTGAAGATTCTGCGCTCTGTAGGACAACTCGTTGCGAACGGCCTTCGAGATAGGAGCAAAGCCATTTGAGCAGTGGGCGTTGGAAGCCATAATGCTTCAGTTTATGTATCAGCATATCATGAGAGACGCTGTCGAAAGCTTTACAGAGGCCTAGGTACACAGCATCGGTCTACAGTTTTGCGTCAAAAGCTTTAGTGATACCATCAGCATAACAGGCTAGGTTGGTAACTGTGTCACGGTTACGAAAAAATCCATGTAGATTTAAGGCTATTTTTTTTTTCGAACATGTTGAACAGAGTTTCATGTACAGCCTTTTCTAAAATTTTACTGAAGAGTGGTAGCAAAGATATAGGGCGGTAATTAGTAACGTCAGCCTTTATTGAAAATTGGAATCACGTTAGCTCTCTTAAAATCTGTTGAGAAGCACCCATTTTGAAGAGATGCACTGAAAATTAAGCTTAGGGGAACGGCCAGTTCCTCTGCACATTCTTTCAAAAGTAGACCTGAAATATTGTCGTATCCACAGGACTTGTGGACCTAGTAGGCCTACTCTATAGGCCTGCTCATCCATGCGGAGAACAAATTTGGTTAGAAAGGGGGAGGTAACTCTAGAAACCACTGGAGGCGCTGTCAGATGCTGAAAGTAAAACAACTTCAACCAGTATTGCGACGATTCGGTGACGTTTTCTGGGATATTTCACAAGTTCTGGTAATTACAGGTACATATAGTTTTCTATGTCACGCATGTGTGAACGAGAATGTGTGAAAAGAATCGACGTTTTGTGCTGAACTCCTGTCTTTATCAGACCTGTCGTTGTTGTTGTTTCGCATTTTACATTCATTAGCATCGCAGGTATTAACTAAGTGGATCGCCATTGATTATGCCTTGCAATACCCTATGCCTTGACCTTACAGAAAGTGAATATTGGAAACACTGGACCGTTTGATACGAGAAGAATGTGTTGGGTTCATCATTGTCAAAATTAGTCCGTCCAAACGTGCTATTTTAAAATTCTGACATTCACCGTAACGCTGAAACTGTCGGAATTTTAAAATAGCACATTAAGTCTAAACACTGACCTGAATGGACTATGTCAAAATGTATATGTCAAAATTGGCGCTGTGTGCTTTATTTCGAATCCAGCTCAGACGGGTTTCCTCTTTGGTCCTATGTGGGAAGGTATGTTCCTGCAGATGGTCGTGAGTCTCCTCTGCGCTCTGCCCTGTTTCCTACAATCATAGTGTTGGCCACTGTTGTATAAGTGTAATATTCTTGAGTAACAAATGCTTGAGAAGCAATGTTTTGAGTGCCATAGCAGTATGCTAGTAGTGCAACAGTGAACTCAATACCGGTACTTGAAGAGGTCTAAGCTATGTGTACTTGATGAAGTGTCCAGTATGTTTGCTTGGTGTCCGAGATGAGTACCGGTACTTGATGAGGTGTCAGGTATGATTACTTAATGAGGTGTCAAGCATGTGTACTTGGTTAGGCTTCAGGTATGCGTACTTATGAGGCTTCAGGTTTGTGGACTTCATGAGGCATCAGGTATGGGCTCTTGCTTAGGTTCTGGTATTCGTACTTAATAAATTGTAACTGTATTTAACATGGTGAATCTTTCCTGGGCTGTTCTCAATCATGAGTGACAACCCAGACAGAGAAATGGTAGAGGTATGCTCAAAGTCATTGATATGACCCAGTTCTTATCTTACCCTGGACCTTTTGAAACTGCTTGATAAATGGCAGACAGTCTTTACCACCGATCAGTCCATTGCCACCATTCTGTGGTGAATCTGTAACATGTTACTATTTTGTTCTCCAGAGTGTGATGTTGGAAACAAAATGTGATTAAAATGGGAACAGACTTGTACATGTACATGTACTGTAAATCTTCAGCCTTTACAACTTCTAATCCAGTGTTTTTCACTGCAATTATGTCTATAAAGTTTTCATGAAAATAATTGTAAATTGATTTGTCTGCTAAAAATGATTTCTTTGTTATTGTTTCATGAAAAAATTCAAGATTTTAAAACTGCAGATTATTTCTCTACACCCCGTAATTCTCTCAGAATGTTGCATGACATTGGTTTCAGAGGCAGTTGAAAAGATTAGAGTACATCTGGTACTTGTCAAGAAGGTATGTTTGCACTATCAACAGAGATGGACAACTGCAGTATAGTGATTTATTTATTTATTTATTTATTTATTTGATTGGTGTTTTACGCCATACTCAAGAATATTTCATATATAAAACGGCGACCAGCATTATGGTGGGAGGAAACCGGGCAGAGCCCAGAGGAACGTATGACCATCCACAGGTTGCTGACAGACCTTCCCACGTACGGTCAGAGAGGAAGCCAGCCAGGAAGCGACTGCATTGGTGAAAGGCTCCTGGGTCACTACGCTGCGCAATCGCGCTAACCAAGTGAGCCTTGGAGGCCCTCTGCAGTATAGTGATACACTATCAGTCATTCCATGAGTATGTTATGCAAATTATCTAAACAAATTTTTGCCCTATTTAAGTGGGGTTTTTTTCCCTGCAGAAGATGACAGAGAAAACAACTTGTAACCCCTTGGAGCAGTTTGTGCTGCTAGCCAAATCAGCTAAAGGTGCTGCTGCTTCCACCTTAATATCCCAGGCCCTGGATGCCCCTGGGGTATACGTGTTTGGAGAGTTGCTTGACATGCCTAATATACAAGAGGTATGTTCAGCAATTATAAACTCATTAACTGTCACTAATTAAGAGTAAATTATATTAGGATTTCCTCAAGATTTTACTGCTATACTGGATGTATAACGTTACATTACTTTTCAAATCTCACTGACACATTTATCATTCAATTCAACTCATTAATTTTACCTGATATTCAGTGAGTGTTAATACCTAAAATGGGCATTTTTCACCCACATAAAACAGGCATGTACTTAGATATTTGATTATTGTACCATATAAACTCCACGTTCAATATTTTTCATTGAACTTTCAATTTATGATAAATTCTTTAGCACATGTTGATAATCGCATTATGATAAGTAACTTGAGTCAAGTCATCAGACGTACATTAAATTGTGGAAAAGCTTCAGGTATATTAATGAAATCTTGTGGTGAAGTGTTTTGGAAAAGTCTGTTCAAGGTTTTACAGACAGTTTGGAATCTACTGAACATTTTGATAAAGGTTAAGATTTGGGAAATGTCCATGAAGTATTTCTTTCCTTTCAGCTGGAATCAGGGCCTCATGCCTCCTACTTCAAGCTGTTGAATATCTTTGCTTATGGAACTTACCATGACTACAAAGGTAAGTGAGGTGTATATCTGTATGGGACTGGCCGTGACTACAATGATAAGTCTGTAGCATTTCTCTGCTTATGGGTCTTTCTGTATTTCACATCTGTTAGAGGTGATAGTTTCTGTTTATGGAGCTACAAAATTGTCATAAAAAGTATCAATGTCAGTCATATTACTAACTTTCTTAACTAAATGTGTACACGTTATTACAAGTATCCAGTTTATAGTATTATGGTTCAGGTGTTTTGATTAATGTACAGATTTGCTAGAAGTTGTTCGTTAATATATTTTCAATTTGCAGAAAATAAAGCCAACCTTCCCGAGTTGACTCCTGCACAAGTAACAAAATTGCGACACCTCACCATTGTCACGTTGGCTACGAAAACAAAAGTAAGGCAGGAAGAAGACAGTTTTCTTCCCCATATTTTTTTTACAATATCTTATTTGACTGCCATAGTGATAGTACATGTGGCACATGATAAACATGCAGTGATGCTAAATTGTTCATTACAAGGGGAGACTACTGATGCAGAATGATAAACGTGTCACTTGGTATTTGCTTTGCAGCTATCTCCCCATGGTTGCCGCTCCAGATTGAAAATACCACCACAACATTTTGGTAATTCTGTGATTGTTGTGAAATGGCACATTTTAGAACTCTACCCTCTTTACAGGTCACAATTTAAAGAATATTGCTGTGTGGATCTACTTCCATTATTGAGTTAAAGTGATAATTTTTGAAACTGTCAGGGCAGTGTGTTACTTCAGGCAGTCTTGTATCATTCACCCATAAACCTGGCCACTGTTGTATAAGTGAAATACTTTTGAGCAGGCTATAAGTTCAAGTCCAGCTCATCCTCTCTGGCGGTAAGTGGGAAGGTCAGCAACCTGCGGATGGTTGTGGGTTTCCCCCGGGCTCTGCCCATTTTCCACCCACCATAATGCTGGCCGCCGTCGTATAAGTGAAATATTGTTGAGTACGGCATAAAACACCAATCAAATAAATAAATTAATTTGAGCAGGCTGTTAAACATAAATTAGGTCAGTAGGTGTTGTTGATTTCTCATCACAGCGCATTCCATACTCTGTGTTACTGAAAGATTTGGAAGTAGAGAACCTACGAAAACTAGAGGTAAGAAGCAAATTTATTCATTTTGTCATAATTCGTGGGGTATACGTATTCTTTTTTTCTTTCTGAAATAGTTCATTTATTATTCATTCATATGACTAGATGTTTTAAAATAAGCAAATTTTGTGGAGGGCATTAAGCTAAGGATGAAGTTAACTGGAGATCAGTTGTCTACCACTAACAACACTAACATGTCAAATATGTGAAAACACTGGAAAGTTCAGTGTTTTCACTCCACACATGAATCTGACAGCTATAATATATGCGAGAAATTATGCGACTAACCCTAAAACAAGCAAATGAGTAAGGAAAAATAGCTATTAATGTATATTAACATGTCATATATTGCTGTTACTGTGTCTTGCAAATTAATTATGTGTGTTCCTGAATTGCAGGACCTCATCATTGAATCCATCTATGCTGATGTTATTCTGGGAAAATTAGATCAGAAAAATCAGTTGTTAGAGATCGATTACGCTATAGGTCGAGACATTCGACCTGAGCAGGTGTCTGAAATCATCAACGTCCTTCAGGATTGGTGAGATACATGTCTCCTACATGTATACTCAATGAAAATATAAACGCACAAGCAATTTTATATTGTTTTCTCTCAGAATTAAAAAAAAATTAGTGTAAGTATTCATTATCAATTATTGCTTCAATTTCCCACCAGATTTTTCACATTTGAGGGCAGATAATCCAGGACCTATGGCAATGTGAAAACAGAGTGGTCGGTGATCACAGTTCACGATTTTCGTGATGCTAACAGTGGATGTACTTGGTCCTGAGTGCTGTGAAATGTGATTACTGACCACGCTGTGTTTGTGTTCACGCTGGTGGAAATTGAAGCCGCAATTGTACCGTACATGTTGAGTTAACATGTTATTTAATATTGAGAGAAAACAGTAAAAAATTGCTTCATGCATTTATTTTTTTGTTGAGTATACTTGTTAGTTATAAATGAATAGTTTTTATTTGTATTTTTATTTCTTTGATCCATCATGGCTCCAATTTGTTGCTCACTCTTCGTTATCATCTCAGCTAATGGACCTTTTCAGCATTTAAGGGCTTGTTAAGTGAAATAAATTTACCCTTTATCAGAAACGGTTGTCAGCTTTGAAACTGAAATTATTATGGTGTGCTTCCATGGACATGTGATAATATTTACTGTTAATTCTTCCAAGGATATACATTAATAATCCTTTTTCTCCTAGTTTTAACGCATTGGACGAGGATTTATTGTTAGGTGGATTGACTGGTGACTCGAATCACGTGTCATCACATCAGTCATGGGAACACTAATGATTCCATCAAGTAATCGCAAGAAGCAACGTAAATGCAATCGCATGTCTGTGTAAATGTACCCTTAGACAAACAGTTACCATTGTAACATTTCACATCTGCTAGTGTTCCTGTCCTGGCATCATGAAGCTATCTTAGACTTAAGCGAAAATTTTAACCCTTCATTTTGGTATGTTCTTTTCCAGTGTTTTTGATAAGAATTGTTGTTCAGTAACTTACCCAGAATTTACCTTGTCAGGAAACATTTTGATCTAAGTCTAAGATCACTTTGTGATCCTGGGGCCTGGTCTATACAGTAATTACAGTTAATTTAGAGATGTAATATTATCTGCCCAATTTCCAATTGTAACTATGGATATGTTGGATTGTAGGTGTGCAGGCTGTGAGGGTGTACTGAAGGGTGTAGAGAACCAGATACAGAAAGCTAACCAGTGTAAGGAGAATAACAATAAAATCAAGGCTCAGACAGAACAGGAGGTAAGCATAACAATCATTGACATCATACTGTGTGAGTCTGAGAAAAAGAATCCACCGTCCAATGTGTCCAGAGAGATGCTTCTTGCTTTTCAACCAGATCTCTGATAGTCAGTGTAGCATGGCTTTCAAACTTACAGTGTCCTTTGATTGAAGTAGGCGTGGCAGATGTCGCGGTTCACCAGCCTACCACCAATCACCTGAAAGTCTTCCCATTTCCATTTCCAAGTTCAAACAGTCATAACAGGTCTCAAATATAGTTTCATCGAGGGTCCAGTTTCCAACGTGAACATGTATCAATGATTTCTGAACTGCAGTTGTTGTAACAAATAAATGTAGGCCTATGAGGGTCATTGCGATTCATTCCTCATGAGGAAGAGCTGAAATAATTGATTCTAGAATGTTATGACAAGTCGTAATTCTGGACAGTCGACATGTACAGACATATACTTGTACAGACATATACTTGTACAGACATATACTTGTACAGACATATACTTGTACTGTTATATGTAACTACAACAGTGTCTCTACCTGTAGGTCGTTTTAGGCCTATACATGTATGCACCAATTTTCTCAATCTCCTTCACTTAATCCAGGTGTGTTGCTGTGGACCCAAAATAGTAAAGTGTTGAGTATTTTTCAGAAAATGTGTACTGCGGTAGGCTTACCCAATACTCCCTCTCTTGGAAAAGTAGGGAGTACCAAACTGCCTCAGAAAACTATCTCTGTCAATGGTTGGCCCCTTGTGTTACTGCTCAATAGTTGATCTTCCTAATTGCGTGAACACCAACAAACTTATTACACAAAGTTTTTCTTGGTCTGTTGGTCAGAATTTATCTGTTAGATTGTGGAATGAGCTGTTAATTGAGTTTGCTATATGTGATGAATCCTGAAAAGATGGGAAAGATGGGGAAAAGAGATTGACAGATTGTACATTTATTTTATGTGTCCTTGCCATATTTGTACTTTTGAGATACAACCAGACAGTGTAATGACCAAAACATGTATTGTATTACGATATGTTGCCTAGATCTGTTGCCACATACGGCGGTGGTGCAAATAATGAAGATTTTCATACTCAGACTAACGGAACAAATAGAAATGGTCACGACTTAGTTGCAAAAAAAATTTTGGCAAAATGTCTTAAATCTTACAGTATATCATACTATGACGTTGTGATGTAATGCATTCTCTTTAAGGCCATGTCATAATAAGGTGGGGTCAGGTTCTCCATTACAGACAGAGTCACTAATAGGCTCTTTGTGGGTGGAGAAGACCAGTGAGTTGTACTAGACAACAATTTGTCGTTAGTTACGAGAAAAATAAGAATTGAATAGCAATAGACCCATTTCACAGCCCTTGGGCTCTAGTTGGTTCATCAACTTCAACTCCAGCTCCAGCAGAATACCTTCCCATGTTCCAAGCAAACCTCAAAGCATCTTTCTAAAATCAAAAGAAAAGGAAAAATGGACCAGGTAGTCACGGACGAAATTTATGGTCATGTAGGGTAATTACACCTTGAATACTTGATCTACAGCATGATGTATCAGTATTGGGTTATTTGAACCATCTGTAATTTTCTTTGTTTGTGTTGTTGTTACACAGGTATCAAATATTAAAAAGACCCTGAAGAGCACTCAGCAACAGGACATTGATGAACACATGGCTGTAGACAGTAGAGAGATGCCATCACAGCCAGAGAAAGCTACAAAGAAAACCTCCAAAACAAAAGGGTAGGGATACCATCATATCTGTATTATATGTCTCTTATTTCACTGTGACATACAATAGGGGACTTGCTGGTGCTATCATATCTCACTGTTACAGTAGATATATTCTATCTGCCATATTTAGAAGATCTTCATTTTGCATACCTAACAGCTTGATTTTTGTGACCTTTGTGAACTGTACTGTTACCGGCTGTTGTAATAAAGCAAGTAGAGAAATGCTCCAAGTTCTTTCCAGTGTCCATTGGAGGTTGAAATTCACATATTTACTTACATTTACGCTATACATTCCTCAACCTTTTGGCATATGAAAGAAAAACTTTCCTTCCAATTTGTACACATTTTAAATATGATTTTGGAGACAAAATGACATGAGTTGGATTGTCCAATTTCACGGCTTTGCAAAAAGTGTAATTTTATCAATCTACACAACATAATACCTTCAGAATATGCTTGAAAACACACACTGGAAAGATGTGAATAGGTTGAAGAATTAAAGTATATAAGATTAAAAGATTTCCCATGAAAATTTTGTTTGGTAAGAACGATGCTAAAATGTATACTGGCTGGTAAACAAATTTGATAACTTAAGTGTTGGGGTTAAAATCTGTTGACTAACAGTTCACTGCGCTCTCTTTTTTTCAGTCTGCGTGGAAGCGCAAAGCCGTGGAAATGATTTTTTAGCGTGAATATAAAGTGAAAACTGGAGACATGGACATACTGATGATTCAGAACTTTTGTACTACTGCTTTTTCTCAGTAAACAAGGATTAAGATCAACACAGAGCAGTAATAATTACACTGATCTGCTTTGTCAAGCTGTCAACTAAGAAGTGTTTGTTTTCCAAATGACTGTGCACCAAGTGGCGCAGTTAGCCAAAGTGGTGCGGTTAGCCAAAATGGTACGGTTAAGATGGGCTATGTGCTACACCACACATTTAGAAATTTGATAACCCCCCCCTAACCATTACCACCACCACCCTTGGACTGATGGCGTGGTGTGCTTTACTTCTTTATACAGTATATATGCGCATGTTAACGCTATCGTTGAACATTTTTTTGTTGGGCTTAATCCGACCTCATCAGACGTTAGGGTTGGCGGTATGGCGGTAATTTATTTTTTTTCTTTATTCTGGCTGATGTATAAAACAAGGATTTTAAAGAAATTAACATGGAGAGAAAATTAAAATAAAAAAGAAATCTCATTAATAGTCCAAGAAAAACTTTGGAATAAAACCTTTCCTTTTTTGTTTTTGTGTCAGGTTATGTGTATCAGGTTTGAATGCCCTATAAACATACTGGTGGCATCCTACTATTTTCGGTGCTGAAACCTACAAATTCCTAGTAGAATATTATCCCATGATATAAGACAAAGCTCAAACCACCTTTCTAAAATAAATAGCATTTTAAGAATCAGGAAAAATGGGCAAGTTGGTCATGCGTGAAATTTATGGTCCTATAGGGCACATATACATGTAGTTACATTGAGTGAAGGAAAATAGAGAATTGAAGGTTTTCCTCTGAAACTATGCAGAGATGCATGAACGCGGCATGGTTGGTGAAAAATTTGGAGGACACATTTGTGACCGAGTTAATATTGAAGCCCGATTTGTAATGAAGCATTTTGTTTTGAAGGAGGTTTGTACGTGTAAATGTACGTGTGAATGTAGATGTCAATGGAAGCACACATCTACCGATACATATCTGTAATGTTGATATGTTAATTGAAGATTGCGAATCAAGTGTAAGGTTGTCACCTGGTCACTCATCTACTCCAAAAATTTGGCACGAAAATCATGAAAAATAAAGCAAATATGTTTTGTATAAAGCAAAATTACCCTTTATAGGGATATTAATATGTTACGAGATAGACTTACAAGTCTGTTCTCGTTCCAGTACGAGAATTCACAGAGAAAAAAGCAGGATTTTGCAGAAGAGGAACAGTGTCCCAGAAATTTTGTTTTTATTTTGGAATTGATAAAAAGACCTGCATTTTTTTTTCAAGTACACGGATCTGAAGATAGCCGAAGTAGAAGGAGTATTTATGGAGGAGATTCCAGACAAATGTCCAGTCTTGTGTACATCTTGTATTTGTTATGTCTTGTTACCGTGATTATTAGAAAGCTTTCTCTTGTTCATTTAAAAGCTGGAATGCATTCCTTTCTTGAGTGTATTTTGTATTTGTATATTAACTTGTATATACTTGAATAACCAGACAAACCTGATCAAAAAAAAAGAAAAAAAAATTTTTTTTGTTGAATATTTATTTGATTGGGGTTTGCATTCAACATTATTTTGGTCGTATCATGACAGTGTCTAGCGGGGTATTGTATAGGTAGCATGGTCAGATTCAGTGCCGACGGATTTACTTAGTGCTACTTCACTGGATGGCCATGCCAGAGCCACCAGACATGATGCAGCACCCAGTCACATCATATGGACACCTCGTCAACCAGGGGCCTGTTTCACAATGCACACGTACGCACGCTGTGGGCACGTAGGTACATATACCATGGTGACTTTATACCTACAGTACTAGTTCTCATGGAAGTTGCGTGCTCACTGCACTGGGAATGCCTTTTGAGTGAAATGGGCCCCTGGACTTGGTCCACTCTTCTTATGCTGAATGCCAAGTAAAGTGTTAGCAAGACTTGATTTGGAATATAACTCAGGATCTTCCACATGTACGAACCTGGACAGTCAACCCACTAAATATAGCTGATATTAAGTTAAATATCACGTGAGGTATTACTACTAAATTTATTTATTTATTTGATTGGTGTTTTACGCCGTACTCAAGAATATTTCACTTATACGACGGCGGCCAGCATTATGGTGGGTGAAAACTGGGCAGAGCCCGGGGGAAACCCATGACCATCCGCAGGTTGCTGCTAGACCTTCCCACTTACGAGAGGAAGCCAGCAAGAGCTGGACTTGAACTCACAGCGACCGCATTGGTGAGAGACTTCTAGGTCATCACGCTGCGCTGGCGCGCTAACCGACTGAGCTACTACTAAATCAAGAAGTGTCCAGTTTATTAGCTAGAAATTTCTACGAGAGATTTATAGTTGGAGGAAGAGGCGCAGTCTGTCAGATACAAGTACCTGACAGACCGGAGGAGAAAGTTACTTTTGTCTGTATTATATATATATATATATATATATATATATATATATATATATATATCGGGTGTGCATAAAAATGGGCCATCTTGGGACCAAAATCAAAATAGAGCCCAAAAAGCATGTTCTGGACATTTCAAAATGAAGTTCTACCTTGTTTTACTTGAAAAGGTGATCAATTGGTCCTCCATCTTCTCGGTGGACAGCGCGCAAACGTTTCTTCCATGAACTGATTGAGTCCCGAATCTCCTTAAGAGTAATTTTTTCCAGCAGTCCTTGATGCGTGCTTTTAGTTCATCCTCTGAATTTTTCCGTGCAACCCTCATGACACCTGACAGGTGATGCAATGCGGGTTACCGGAACGTGCTTTATATATATATATATATATTGCAGGCAAACTTACTCATACATGTACTGCTCAGTCGGTTAGTGCGCTAGCGCAGCGTAATGACCCAGAAGCCTCTCACCAATGCGGTCGCTGTGAGTTCAAGACCAGCTCATGCTGCCTTCCTCTCCGGCCGTACGTGGGAAGGTCTGTCAGCAACCTGCGGATGGTTGTGGGTTTCCCCCGGGCTCTGCCCGGTTTCCACCCACCATAATGCTGGCCGCCGTCGTATAAGTGAAATATTCTTGAGTACAGCGTAAAACACCAATCAAAAAAAAAAAAAAAAAAAAATCATACATGTACTTTGGCATTATACAAGATGAAAACATACAACATCATGAAAACATTTGATTTAATACATGGAGTGCCAGAGCATGATTTTTAATTAAGAAAGGCAAGACGCATCAAAAACTCGGGAGTTGAAAGGTGCGTCCATTATGTGAGTGAGTGCTTGGAGTTTAACGCTGTACTTAACGCTGTGTTGGCTTCACTGAGACGCCCTACCGAAGGCAAGTAAGTCGCCCCGCCCGAGCCAGTATACTGATTACTGGTCAGTCAGTCGTTACACCATCCATTCACGCTGAACGCCAAGAGAGGAAGCTACAACTTCCTCTCTTAAGGTCTTAGGTGTGATCCTACCAGGATTGACAGAAAAAAGGGACGCCTCTACGAAGTCATCGGGCCGTTGGCCATTATGTTAACCTTTACATTGGTGACCACACATCCAACAACGTGGAGATATCTTTTAACATTACAATTTATTCGATCTTTGCCTTTATGTCTTCACTTATCTCTTGTTCAGTTTGAAGTCAGTGGACTTTCTTTGAGTGAAATAACCTTTTGTGTAAAACCAAACGTCTGGAATCTTAAGATCAGATGTAGTCAACAGCACATGGTCATGAAGTATGTAGACTTCCCTTTATCATTATGACCTGCACATTATTAAAGCCTTGTCGTAAGTGAAAAGTGTTAGCAGTCATATAAGTGAAATATTTTTCAGTAAGGCATAAAACACCAATCAAATAAATAAATCTGTTGCAACCCTGTACATATAGCTTTCTAGTCAATTACCAAATGCAGATAGTTTTCTCTGGCTTCCTTCATTCCTTAAACAGAAATTTTTCTGAAATATTCATGTACAACAGAGATAAAATAGAAGTTATTCTTTTTAACCACTACGTCTTGCAGAAGACAAGGACCCACATTCACGACCCTTCGTAAATCATTCTTTGTAACTTTTATGGCTCTATGACCAGAGCAACGTCTCTTACGAAAAAAAAGTTACGAGAAATATAACCCACAAAGTTCTGTGAAAGGGGCCCAGGATCACAAAGCAATCTTTACACTAAAGACAAAATTATAATCATTGATTCTTCGTTATTTTAGCTGAACTTTGTCATAGAATAATTTACTTTAACTTTTGTCTGTGATTGCTTCTTGGTTATTGGGGCCAGAAGTCATTACACACACCAGAAATTATCCCAAGAGCATTACAATAAACAATTTACAAACACCGAAGTGTCTTCGAGTTCTTTTATTGAGAGACATGATTACATGAACATGTTAATTTTATTTAAACATTTTGGATGGAAGAGTTGAAGAAGATGTGGCCAAGGGACAGTGGATACAGCACACTATACTGTACATAAAAACGGCTGACCAGGAACAAGTGCACTGAAACAATTCCGACTTGTTTATATATCCAGGTTGGATCCCTCCACATAGGTGAGGGCTGCAAGCAGGTTTTACTTACACTGTGTATTTAAGTTACTCGGTCACCAGTAACGGGTAATAGCATAGCTTTTTTAGTGAGATTGAGGTCTTTGTGTCATATAAGACCATTTTCTAAAACCAAACGCATCAAATCTGTTGCATGTATGACTAGCGTTTCACATATATCCTTAAACATTACGTGTCTGATAAAGACTTGGGGGTGGGGGGGAGGGGGGAGGGAATGGAGGACTAACTTTCTCACAGTCTCAAAACACCATGAACATAGAATGAATTGTGCCATTGCACAGGAAGGACAAACTTCTAAGTATACCGGTACACCGCCATCTTTATTAGTAAGTACAATTAATACCCTGTTTTCTTGCAATGAGCAAACTTGATGGGAGAAAGAAAAAAAAAAAAAAGAAAAAGGGGGTGACCATTAGCCTTAATTATTAAGTTGACTGTTCACAAGGTACTGGTCACCTGTGTGTCTATCCATGATGACCGAACGTTTAATACCACGTGAATAAAACATTTCACATGCACGGTCCAGTTTTTCAACTGGTAATAGTAGGGACAGCTTGATGTTCAGTTTAGTCCACAATGAAATGTCGTTTACTTCGGTTTTTGACACAAAACACAGCTGCAAGTCTTCATGTTAAGTCGCGATTTAACTATATTAACGGGAGAGAAATAAGGGAAGTTTTCATTATATTATATTCCTTTGTGTAATGTGAGTTGCAATTACATTTATATTAACAGGCCTTCAAAAACTGAACTGTGGCCTGTAATGTATGAAGGAAATGACCCTGAAAAATTGAAAAACTGCCAATGATTTCTCTTTGCGTCTAATTTCAAAGTCCTTATACCATTTTGATTCAAGGTGCCTGCAGTCAAATTATAACTGGAACCGCAACATGATTGATTGTTTATGCTCTTATTGTATTTAACTTCCTCACAGTCTGTACAGAAAACACATTTCAAAAACAATTCATCCAATAATACCTGTATAAGTTCTTACAAAAAAGTTGCATGAATATTACAAATTACACATGTATAGTGCGCCAGTGGCAAAATATCAATACTACAGCGAACAGAAACATTTCCATAGTGACAGAAGTAAACCTGACAATCACCTAAGTATGGCATGGTCTAAGGGAGATAACTCTATAGTAGAGCGCTTCCATATCAGAATTCGATGCAAACCATAGGCATGTACACACTAAACAATCACACCTCGTATTGCAATATCTACTTTAGCTCATAACATTGCTCACTGTCATGTCTACAAAATGAAATGTACCTTTACCTTGCGGTATGCAAATGAGTTAGAAATGCTGGCACCCGATTGGCTGCAGCATTGATACAAAGCTTTATAATCCATCTGACAAATTCTACCTACTTATACAATAGTGGTCAATAAGCCACAAATAAAGACAACTTTAACTCCATATAAGTAAGACAAAAAATATAAAAACTATATGTACATATGGGGCAATGTTCTTTACGAACAAACATGACCTTTCAATGTCTGAGAAACATCCATTATGCTATCATATCACACTGACATATTATGGCTCAATACTGGTGTCCAACGATATAACCCTCTATTAGGAGTCATTCCTGCTTTCAATTTTGACTTCGAAATACATGTGTATGTACAAATGCTAGTTCTCTTATGGAAATGCTGGGTATGGAGCCCAAATGAGCATTAGTTGTGTATTAAGTGCAAGTATGGCAGTCACCAGTATACCACTGAATGTTGCACTACGATACTCTTCTAGTGAGGAAGGGCGAGATGATATGCACACTGCCAGCTGCACTATTGAATCCACACATCTTGGTTATTTTATAAGGAACCAAAAATCGGTCTGGAGTAACACGTTCAAAATGGCCAATTAGTAAGTGATCTCACTGGGTAGCACTGTGAGAGAGTCAGATCAGCACAACTGCAGCATTATGTCTACAGTTACACTCTTCTTTCATACCTCTTTTTTTTTTTTTAAATTATTACTATTCCCTGCATTAAATCCAAATTGCATGCACATAGCTACACATGTACTGTAACAACAGAACTATCAGATGACCAACCACATCTGTGTTGTCCATTAACATTTTTAAAAAAGGGGAAATCGTAAGTACATATACTTACAGTATGAACATGTACTGTGAGAGCACAACTATCAGTTGATCAATCAGATTTGTATCTCACAGGAAAATACTGGCCCAAACAACCATGACAAATGCAAAGTATACCATTACCCGATGAGTCAGCACCAAATAGGGTACTTGTAAAATGTGTGCACAGGTTTCTTCCAAATTAATGACGTGTTTAGTTTCCGTTTGTATTGTTTTTTTTGTTTGTTTTTTTTTTTCTGACTCTTTGGCAGAATTTGGTGTGGTGAAGACAGAAGACAGAAGTTTGGTAATACAAATGTTTGCACTTTCTGGGTACGGTAAATAAACCTGCGCTAAAACTAAATGTGGTACACATCCGAAAGGTTTTGAAATGTTGAAGATCAGGGTGTGACGTTCACGTAAAGGCAAAATCATGTTTTAGAGAGATTTGCATGTTATTAGAGAGACTTTTGTTTATATGTCAATCCTAACATTTGGTAGAAAACTTCGAGAGATTATCGAAAACTGGAAAACTTTATCCAAGTTCAGGATAAAGCTTCTATGAACTCCTGAAAACACAGGAGAAACCATTATTTACAGGTGACTCGACTACATGCATACACTCCATTTCTCAACCTTTTCACATATCAAAGAGCAACTTTCAGTATGATTTATGCATTTTTAAAATTTGATTTGGCGATAAAACTATACTGGTAGGATGGACAAATTCCAGGGCTTCACACTTATAACACAAGTATAAATTATCAGTCTACACAAAATTATTCCCTCACAATATACTGGAATAACCCCTTGGCAAATATGCAAAAAGGACAAAGAATTACAGTATATGGTTGTTACTTGCACTGCATCAGCCTGTACTCAGCAACGGTACATTGTACCTCTAACACTGAAAGCGAAACCACAAGATGTGACAACACTTGGTAAACAGGTATTAATTTGATCTGTTCATAATTTACGTTTATATCTAGCAAAATAAATTAAAGCAATGTTTAAAAACAATAACTTTTATTGCACTCTCTATAAGATTGGAAACAGTAAACAGATCGTAACTTGTTCTTGGGCTGTCTACTCCTGCAAATGTCAAGACACGAAATGCGACGGCAGCTTCAAAACACAACTTGACAGATCATTGGCTGCAGCCTCAAATACATATCATTAATTTTCAATTCTGATTATATATGTTGCCCTACCAGAAAATAACCCTACATGAAAATAGATGCACACACAAAAAAAAAAAAATAATCTTAATACATATAGAAGTTAAAGCTGAAATGTATACATGTAATTAAATACAGATGATAATGCTAAGTTTTACTTGAAGAATGGTACGACTGACTGGACAAGAGCATCACGACAAGACCTATACACAGCTTGATCCATCTGGTTCACCATACATGTGTATCAACAAAACACAGCTTTCCCACATACACGGTTTGCTAGCTTTTCAAAGAAGCTCAGACAACATCAACAATTTACCTTAAACTCTTAAACTCACATGACCGGCGAAAACTAATTTCAACCAACAGATGTACTTGGAGATTTAGTACAAATATGTGAAGATATTTTACAGATCTACATTATATTTGCACATGTACATGCCCCATTTCGATGTACCGTTCAAATACAGAGATTTGGTGTATTAGGAATTGTGTACAAAAGTCACATGGCCACCATCCGTCCACAGTTACCAGCACATTCACTTGTGTTGTTGTCAAGAAATTGGACAAGGCAATGAACATAAATAAAGCGGTGGCAATGTGATGATTCTATCTGGTTATTATGTTTATTTACATACATGTATAGTTCTTTATCTAAAAGCTACCCACAGCTGTACATTTTTTGTGCCCTACCAGATCCATGCTCCACATGTGAACTATGTCACATCTCTAGTCAGTTGATACGCCTTCAGAAGGCTGAGGTAACCATTTGTGGACTGGCATTCTAGATTCACCACCTGGTGAAGTTTGGCTGCCTTGATGTTCTGTGTGGCAGCCTCTGCAGGGCTGATTGCCACAGCAGCGTCTCCCCGGTCCAACATTTTAGGACATGTGTCCCCTCATAACTGGCCTTGTATTGAAAATGCTATTGCCACTAAAAAAAATGGCTCACACCCTGCCCAGTAAAGCATAGGGTAAGTGGTTAGTTTGTTTAGGGAGAGTAGACTGGTAGCTTGTCTAGCTTCTGTTGGTCCGCCTCAGTGTCAGCTCGCACTATCAGTAGGGTGTGACCAAACCCACAACCCACACTGTGGACGTAGAGTCCGTCTAGAATCTTCACCTCCTGAGGGGTAGTGGATGACCGTGCCTTGCTGTCCCCATAACCCTACCAACACAACATGCATATGTAAGAGCAGGTTCACATTCCATCTGTCATAAAACTGGTATGTACAATGTAGGACTGATTAACTGATTGAGGTCAAATGCCGTGCACAAGAAATTTTCATTTATGGTCATATTTTCAGCTGGAAGAAAGCATAGTGGTCAGTGTAAATCCCCATCTTTTGCCTGACTTAAAACTGTGGCCAAAATAGCAGAAGCGCAGTTCGAACACACAACCTCATTGGTCAAGCGCCTGACAGTCAAAGCGAGACAGAGCCTTAACCTTGCGCCCAAGATTTAACTTCTACCATTTGATTTAACATTCAGCCACTGCCCCTTTGTACACTGTAGGTGGCAGGTACATATAAGTCACAAAAATCTGACAGTAAAGAAGAACAAATACATCTACACCGATTCACATTTAAAATTTCAATCCTGACAATACTATTATATTTGCAACGGGAATTTTAAGTACAAAATGTCACTGTAAAATAGGACCTTTGAGACGGACTGATCCGTCAAGCACTTGTCACCAGGGCCCAATGACCAGCAAGTAAAGGAATATACTAATTCCCTCTCCTAGGCTGTGTTGAAACCTGCACCTCACATGTCCATGAGGCTTAAGTCAAGCACCTCCAACTACTGTTACTTACATTTATTTATTTATTTGATTGGTGTTTTACGCCGTACTCAACAATATTTCACTTGTCGACAGCAACCAGCATTATGGTGGGAGGAAACCGGGTTTAAGGGAAACTCACGACCATCTGCAGGTCGCTGTACTGCTGGGGAGAAGAAACCAGCATGAGCTGGACTTGAACTCAGTGTCTGCACTCGTGAAAGGCTCCTGGGTCATTATGCTGCGTATTTACAATTAAAGTTTTGAAATTTTTACTGTACTGTGAAAGTTAGAAGACAATCAATCACCCTCTTGATACAAGATATTGCACCAAAACGCACTGCCTTTGTACCATACACTACATGTACCTACCAATTCTCCATAGGTAGGACTTGGGCCCCAGCTGATAAGGCTCTCATCTGCTGCCACAACGATGCTCTTGTTGCTGACATAAACAGAACGAGAAGAGCTTTAACCATGCAACTCGTTTGATACAGATGTACATGTAGGTAAAGTGGGCAGTTGTCACTTCACCTGATGATGGGGAAAGTACTCTTCGAAAGGTTCTAATATAGAATAATGCTGTACAAAGTGTTATCTGTTACATTATTTCTCACAAATTCCAATCTTCATATCATTATTTATTTGATCCTGGTACTCAGGGATAAATCTGAATTGTCGGCCGCCAGGCTTAAGGCATGTCAGGGTGGAAATAACACAGCATAATGCAGGTGTAAAACACTGCATCTTGTCAGGTAAAAAGTTGTCGCTCAAGAACATGCAAGAGGATTTATATCTGCATTGACACCGGTTAAACTTCCAGGAAAAGACATTACTCCTTTTGGAAACAGCCCTCACAAGTTGAACGTATTATTTATTTATTTATTTGATTGGAATTTCATCACATAAAAACTGGGCCAAGCCCTGGGAAACCCACAACAATTCACAGATTGCTGACAGACCTTCCCATGTAAGGCTGGTGAGGATGCCAGCTTAAGCTGGACTTTAACTCATACCAACCGCTTTAGTGAGAGGCTCCTGGATCAGTGTGCCCATTAAACGCAGCACCCATTAAATTTATCAAAATTGGCCCAATCGATTCTTGGATAGCCCCAAGTCTCTTGCATCAAAGCCTGAGATACTACGCTTCAATCATAACATTGCAGGGTATTTGGTGTAAAGCTAATTATCTGCGTCTTTGTCTTGAATGTTCAGTACCCGTACTTGTCAGATTTTATTTGAAATTTTATCAGCTCAAAGATGATCCCCAATGCTACTGGATGTGGTAATATACTACTCTACAAACACACAGCTACATGTACTCCAACTCGTTACCAGGCCCCATTGCAGATTCTCCAGCCACTTGGGTCCTGCCCCAGTCTAGGGCATATTACTGCTATGACCCTCCCCACCTTTCTACACCTGCAGTACCCAGAAGTTGTGACTGTGCATACTCCTGTTAACTCACCAGCAAGCCACGCTGCGAATTCTCCAGCCACTCAGATCCTGTACCAGCTTCGGGTACATGGCTGCCTCCCCACTGGACTTGGTCTGTCCCCACAAGAATAAGGCACCTGAACACAAGCACAAGTCAGCCAGTTACATGGATGACACAAACTCTCATAAACAATATCTGTTTTTTCGATTGCTGCATGAACTTGAACTTACAGCATCTATAATTTTTCATTTATTCATCCATTTCATTGGTGTGAAAAGCTATCTCATGAGATTTTCACTTAAACAATGGCAGGTTTTGGAATGACTGACTGAATGCTTTGGATTTTGCATGTACGTCGCACTTAACAATTTTTCAGTCATATGATGACAAAGAGTCATTAGGTGCGTGTACATACATTTACAATGCGTCTCTTTGTGGCAGGGCGAGTCCATGTCGCCAAAATGCTGCCAAAAAAAGTATCGACATCTAGACAGACACTCTAACCATTTGGCCACCGAAGGCTCAAGCAGTTTTGTGATTTGGATAATGAGTTGCCTGGAGTAAGCCAATACCCTAAACCTACAGTCAAACACTTGGGAAATAACCATGGGAAAATTACAATTGAAGAAAATTATTGCTGTGCAATAAGAAAACAGTTTGGGACCCCAAATGACAAAAATTTTCCTATTTTAGTAGTATTTGCATGTAAAACGGTGAAACCGACAAGCATTAAGATCAAAACAGTTCCCACACTATCAGCTTAGATCCTTGCCCTGTTGCTTACTTTCATGTTTGCACAATGTGAATTTAAAATGCAAGTTTCCAAATGGAAAGAAGACTGACCTAGTTCACTGATGGCCATAGAAAAGGTGCTGCCTGCAAAGACCTGTGTAGCACCTCTGGACGGTCCATCAAAATATTTGAGGTGCCTAGGGACCATCTCATCCTTCTGTTCAGAATGACCCAATCTGCCATAGCCTCCAAATCCCCAGGTGAACACTCGCTTATTGGCATCAACAATGATCTGCACCAAAAAAAAAACATACCCAAAAGAATTTCTTTATTTAATTGGTGTTTTCTGTCATGCTCAAGAACACTGACCCAAAAGAAAGTGATCAAATAAGACGCTTTTGTGTTAACAAAAAGCACTTACTGTTTCTTTTTGCACAGAAAAAAAATTACAATAAACATTAACTGGAACATTTCTGCTCTAGTTTTGATTTATTTATTATTTCACTATTTTTTTTTTAAGCTGCACTGTAGAATTTTTCACTTAAGTGACAGCGGCCAGCATTACAGTGGGAGGGTACTGAGCAAAGAAAAGGCAAAACTCAAGATCATCCACATCATCCACAGGTTGCTGGCAGACCTTCCCACGTACAAATGGAGAGGAAAACCAGCATGAGCTGGACTTGAACTCCCAGCAACTCCATTTGTCAGAGGCTCCCGATCATACTAACCAGTCCCGCTTTAATTTGGACAACTTTTAGTTATTTTTATTGGCTATAACCAATAACCCCCTAGTTTGAATATTAAAATCGAAGACCTTTATAGTTTAATTACCAGAATTTCGTACCTTCACTCACTACGTCTGATCAAATAACAACATCTGAAAACGACAAAAAGCCTAAATACTGAACCATCAACTATAGGACATTTCAGATTGTTTGGAATGTCTATGCTTTACCTTTATGACAGGCTTACTGGTGGATCTACACAACATATACAGCAGTCTATAGCTGAGTAACTTACAGTATGGTTAACTCCACAAGCCACGTCTCGGACTTCCACATCTGGTATTGGAACCACATAGCCTTCCTTGGCCTTCTCTATGAATACATTCACTTTTCTGGGGGAGGTCTCACACTTGAAAGACATTTTGTTGCTGGTGACGAAAAATTTTCCATCTGTGTTGTGACCTATACATAAAGTAAGAATTTACTGTACTGCACAAATAATAAATGTTTTTTGTACATTTCACCAGCGTATTAGAATTGTTTGAATATACACCATCAACTAAATGTAATATCATTAACCATGTTGGCTGGTTTTTGAAAGGCAACGAAAACTCTGACGTGGAGCGAGCGTCGAATGAAAGCCCATTAAAGACTGTCCACAAAAATAGTTACCTTTAAGGATTATATAGAAAATAAATTATATTATAAAATACAGAATTTTTTCAACCCAGGGAAATGCATTTGGAATTTTGGACTCAACGGTGACTTTTCTGACCATATTGGGACCAGCGAGGTCATGATTTTGCCACTTCACACCTACAGACTGCTCTATTTTATCGTTCTTGATGAATATACAGGGTTCTTACAGGTGTAAGAAAATGAAATTCAAGGAGTTTTTTGTCATTCTCAAGGCTAGTTTAAAAATACCATGATGCAAATTATAGACTATATTTTAAGTCTGAATTATAGATGCTTTAATTTGCATGTATGTATATTGAATGGTACACTTGATTTTGCAAGAAATTTCTGCCCTTCACCTCTGTAATGCGACACATTCTTTGACCTGGCCTTGACTCAGTAAAAAAAAAATGAATGCCATATATCATTATGCAGGGCTTCCTCTGGGTCAGTATGTTTTTAGCCATTCATCAGATTTCGTAGTAAATACTATTTTTCTTTAGCCATACTTCCTTAGTGGCCATGACTCTTGTAGGTCTCCTTCTGTAATTCGTTTTTATCTGCCTTGTTGTAGCTATTACAATCAGTTTGATCTCTTTCAGCTATATCTGGAGTTTATCAAATGTTACATTTAGAACAACTGCCCTCAAAATAATGGACCAATGCTTGGCAGCATGATTTTTCTTTTTTTTTTTTAAAAATCAATCCTTTTTTCAACCTATCTGTAGGATCCTTATAAAATGTAATTTCATCTATCAGAAAAATTTGTTACGAAAATAATTTGTAAATTCATTTTATTTAAATGCAACATTATGATCAGTCCATTGGAGTTACAAAGTCTGACAGGAGAAAACCAGTGGGCGTACACATTTATGAAACAGCACACATTCTGAAACATTTACTTCGGATCCAAAAAAAAATAGTTTATTAAATGGAAAAGTTCAAATTTTTCATGGAAAGTAACTTCATTTACAGGTGTAACTCTGCCTTGATTTATTTGCCTTTGTACCGGTAATTTTGTTTTTTTTTTCTACAATTGGCAATGAAAGGCTGACTGCTGAACCCCCTTTGTAGAGTTTCTTTCAAGTCAAGTAATTGCTGTCAAGTAATCACCATACAACTGTGTTGTTGTTATTATGCTGATATGAGGCCGTTTGAAATGAAAGTAAGAGGATTATTTTCATAAGAAAAATCTGCTAAACCCCCAGAAAACCCTCATGATAGATTTTGTATAACCTTTGTATTTTTTCTTCAGTAAATAAATTTGTCGCCAAAAACATTCACATTTTTTCAAATTTTATCGCCATTTCAAAAAATTGTTCTAAATTTGAGACAATGGCGAGTGCCAGCAGAAGCCCCGATTGCGGGAGAATTATCAGCAAGCTCCTGGTATACAGACTCAGCAATCAGCAGACAATATTTAAGTTCGGGACAAACAGATTTTCTAGTTTCCAGGGGTATTTGTCTTTTTTAAGGACTTTCAAGTACTTGAAAATTAAATTGTATTTTTCAAGCACTTTCAAGGTGTTTCAAGGACTGTGCGCACCCTGATATATATGCAGATCTCCGATTGCATTCGAGGAATCAACCTGGAAATGATCTATTTCAAGAGAAAAAAAACATAGGTCACGGTGTGACATCACTGATACCCTCTGGGTCACAACAGACCACCGTAAAATATGTTCTAAAACCATTTGACGCCTTGAAAAAAACAAAAGGGACTATTTTCACTGTTTAATGATCTTTCAGTTGATATATACTTCATTTAGCATCTTCCTTCCATTTAACTTTGTTTCACAGTTTTATGTTAATACTTGTGGGTTCAAGAAAAAAAATATTTAATCTGATATTAGTTTGCAGTTTTAAATCCTACTCAAGAATGTTTCATTTAACTGACCCCTAGAAAACCAGGCTCATGGAACCCACGACCATCAGCAGACAGACCTTCCCAACTTCGACTGAAAAGGAAGACAGCCCCAGCCGTGCTTGATCTCACAAGGATGAGAGGGCACAAAAAAAAACCCAAAACGAAATTGTCCACTTGAACTTAACAGGGCGTGAAAGTTACATGTATGAATTGAAAATTTTTTTCCATGTAATGATTCTATAAAGTTTTTCACAAACTCACCAAGCTGTCCGTATTCTGGACACCCAAATGAGTAGAGGTTTCCTCGAATGTCAGCCACCATACAGAACTCCCCTCCACAGGCCACCTTGCGAATGGGAGGACCCTTGTAATGGATCTAAATATACACAGGTTAACAAAATGAGGGAGGCTACTGAACACCTTTTGTTTGTTTATTTATGAACAGTTTCTTGCTACACTAAAGTATGGTACAACAAGCCTTTCTTTGCGAGCAGGTGTGTTATCATCACACCCATTGCAAAAGATTAGGGAGTCTGATTTGCACACATATATTCATTCTCCTCACTTTTGATTTTATCAGTTGAGTAACTAAACTTAAAATCTATCCAGGGGAGTGCATTAAGTGTGGGGGTCTGATAGCTCGCCTCAAATTCGAAGGCCTGATGCTCACATGTAGCTGTCTGTGCACTAAACAGGGTATAGCCACCTGATATCACAGATTAATAACAAGAGTAACACCTTTTATGACTTTGCCAGTGCAAGCCCAAACCAATAATACATGTACATTTGTACGTAGACATTAATGGATTAACTATCATTGCATATTGCCCTCCTTTAAAGCTAACTGCAAGTTTGTTGGGGTTTTTATTATTAATTGAAATTCTTGCATTTCAGGACTATGACACCCTGTCGACTTACTCTGGTTGGACTAGGTACAAACGGACTCTGTAAGCCTAAGCCCAACTGACCCATCTTGTTGTCTCCACATGCTAACACTCGACCCTTGTCTGGAAGACAAAAACAGTGGGAAAATTTGTAAATGTACTACACACAGGCTTGTTGGCTTTTTTTGAATACATATATGTATAAAGAAACATTGCCTTCTGTCTCTAAGTCATGCTGAACTCACAACACCTTCAAATGTTTGGTTTATAATCGTAATGAAATTTCTGGTCAGTTGTACATACACTATAATCCGAAAAACATGGCAATCACAGGGGGTTTATTAGAAGGGAATTATGAGCCAAATGATACAAGTATTAAAAGTGAAATTTTGAGCAGGTATAAGTTTACATGTACTCTGACCATTCCTCCTATTTTACTTCTTTTAATTTACTCCCAGGCAGTAGTAGCCTTTTACTGAAAACATAATGAAAGATGTCGTGATGTATAAACTGAAGTCAGCTAGAAAAGCTGAATTGATTATCAACATTCTTGCAAAAAATCTTACTGAAAAATATGTGTGTTTTAACATGGGGCAATAACTTGAAATTCATTTCAAATTCTGGGCAAAATCCAGACAAGTTATATTATAAGCTTTATAGTGAAAAAAACACACCCCACCAATCCTACCTGTTAGGAAGAGAGTATGGTTTTTGCCACAAGCCACATCTATTATGTTATAGTCCTGCAAACACTCTACCAGGGTGGGGACGTCCCGGCGTAGTGTATCGCCATGACCCAGCTGACCCTTCTCATTACGACCTGAAATCAACAACACACCACATCTATTAAGATATAGTCCTGAAGACACTAAAGTATCAAGGTAGGGTTGTTGCAACGTAGTGTATCACTGTGACCCAGTTGATCCGTCTCATTTATATGGCCTGAAAGAGATTCACGTTCCCAAAGCTCAAACGCGTTCATATCTCTCCTAATAGCTACATGTAGTAGTCATCTTTCAAAATGTTGTCAAGACATTTCTTGGAACACATTCTCAATTTAAAGTGAAAGACAGCACCTGACTAATGTTTATGTCCACTGAAAGACTACCATTCAAAGTATCTTAAACTGGCATTAAAATTTTTTTTTTTTTTTAATATTTTTTTCAACCCAGTAAAAGTTTAGTGAAACTTCGTCTTGACGCAGCTTCAACGCGTCTCCATTATCAAGAGCAAGGTGACGTCACGTTTACTTTTGCTCTTTAACGTCAAAAGTATTTTCTGTATCATAGTATAACTAAATCTAAGCCCATTGAGGCTGAGCTAGGCAGTTAATTGTCCCTGAATTTTATGTTTCAATATTGTAGAGGTAGCTTCTGAGATGAAAGCAGTGCTGACCTGGTTATCACTGAAATCAGTAATTTTACGGTATCTTGAAAAAGATAAGACACAAAAGAAACATCCCCTGTATGCAAGAAAGACTAAGAAGCATTCTTCACTTGTAATAATTCAGAGAAAGAAATAGGCTTATTAATTTTAAGCCTTGTCGGGTGAGATGAGGTCTTCTCATTCCCATAAACCGTCAGCATCCCTAGTGAATTTTGTACTCACTGATATTTGTTACTTACAAACTGCTGACTTAATGCCAAAGTGAATGACAAAAAAGGTATTTAAAGGGATGAAAGATGTATTTGGGGAAATCTCAGGTTGGGCCAAGACGGTATGCTACTGCCTGACACAAAATTCGTGATACCATTGTTGAATATTACACGGCCTGTAAATTAACTGATTTTACGTTTGCCGTCTTCCGTAAATGATACAGACCTGCCCCATAACATTTTGTGAAATGGCTCTTCGGCTACACATAACTACATCGTTGTAGGCCTTAATGATCTCAAAATGATGTCTTATACAGCTGTTCTATGGTATGATATGCCACTTCATCTAGCGCTGAACGGGCAAAGGCTATGCTACAGCTTAGGGAGCGCAACGTGTTTGATTGGATAAAATTCTCCAGATGGCTGCCTCGACTCACACCAGCCATTTGTGCAGTACTGTCATTTTGTTACTCGGTGAATCATTTAAATAATAAGATATGTTACTTTTTAGAAAGCTTGAGTATCCTGCTTTCAACTGAAATATGTTTTAACCAGGTGCTGTCTTTCACTTTAACATCAAAATACATGTATTTGAATTTATCACCATAAACCCATGTAAGATAAACTGTGAGGGCCCTAAGTGAGTAAAAATTATTAAGAACATGTTTTAATAATATCTATGCTATTGGTTATGCTCAAATTAATCATCTAAAATCATCAGCTAATTTCTCTAAATTTTTGAAAAACTTACAAAACCACCATCGAATTTTTTAAAAAATATTATCATGTGTATTCTGTACTTTTGATCATGTATGCATAATAAAACAGCTGGTTAGGCATGTTGAATATGCCCATATTATAAACCAGAAATATACATGGACAGTGTGCTTACATTACCATTCCCTGAAACCCTCCCTCCAATATCTGCATATGCCCTGTCCAAAGTGTCAAAATGTAAAACTGGATACTGGGCATAGAATAATGTAAATTTTAAAGATGGTTTGTGCCCCCACAGTTCTGGAGGTGAACTGTACATTGTCAATATTGAATTTGTATATATATATATATATGTATATACATATATTTATATATATATAGGTAATAAGTTTTACATGAATTTACTTTTTTTTTTTTATTTTGTTTACTTTTATGTTGAAAATGAGTGATTTAATACAGCCTATTTGTCAATTAATACTCTTTTTACTAAGTCTGATATTTAGCATAATATTCAATATATTGCACCACTTTCTTGACTTTAGATCAAATTATAGATTCTCAAAAGGAAACCCAAAATAAGAGCTGCATTCAACCCTGTACATGTACATCATAGTTCAGGACAGTCACAAATTATTTGTACATGCGTAAATTACCCAATCATAACATCTGATGATCTGGTCTCCTATAAGTATAAATCCCATGTAACCATGCTCATCTTCACACATCAATATTTATAATCAGCCAGGGCTAAAGTAAAAACAGTTTGCCCTCCTCTATCTCAGCTACAATGACAATACCAGGCCTGTCATGCGCAGAGCTTGAACACCACGCCATATCCAGTGATAATATGCAGGCCACATCAAAGGCGATTTCAGCCGTCACTAGGGATTGGTGTGCACAGTCACTGGGGCATGGGCTGTACTCCATCACCCTGATCGCTCTTTTATTCCTTGCACACGTCACTGATCAATGTCTCTCCCTGAATACAAATTGTGTTTTTGTTTTTTTTCTTTCTCTCATCTCATTCTCAAAAGAATTCTCGGGGTATCCTGTAGCTGGTAATTCACAGCCAGTCTGAGGCCTTCCCTTTTTTCATCAGCCAGTACAGCCAGCTGGGGTGCATACAAGTGCAGAGTCTTCTGGACACCTAGTCAGTGCACAAGCTGGTCCATCTCTTTATCCATTCGTCATGTTGTCTGTACATTAATATTCCATGGCAACTGTTTTTACAGGTTACTGTCTACTGCCTTTCAGCCTCAAGGCATGAACTGTGTATAGTGTTGACAACCATTCAAACCTTACATCTTTACAACCTCTATGTACAATGTGTGTGCCATATCTAATGATAGCACACAGACCACATCTAACTTGACGGTGGGGATTTAAATTCAGTCTAGGTCGTAAAAGTAATTTTTGTTTTACAGGCATTGTGAACCTCATGTAATTCGTGAGAAATGTGGAATGTGGAAACTGTTTATTTTAAAGACGAATCTATCATATGGTTTGAAAGCCTTGATAAATAGAAAAATCATAAAAATATTTTAAAAAGTCAGACAAAATAAAAAAGTGAATTTCGACTTCCAACTTTGACTTTTTTACTTTTAACGCGCAAATAAAACTACTGTCACCTTATATCGATTATATTTCAATTTTTATTTCTCAATCATTGCAAAGGTTCAGAATAATCTATGTATGTTTTGTGGAATGGCGACTCCATGCCGCACAAGTGCTGTCACCACTGAATTATCATGACGAAGACACCAGGCATGACATCCTGGCAATGGGTCAGTTCTGTTTCCTTGTTCTAACCTTTCGGTGCTGAACGTTAAACAAGGAATCAGCCTTTTAGGTGCCTTGCAAGTTCATATTCTCTGTAGCTTTAGCCAAAACTAGGTTATTACAGGGTTCGTACAGGTGTATGAAAATGAAATTCAAGGAGTTTTCCAGGAGTTTTCAGTGTAAACATACCATGGTGCAAATTATAGACTATGTTTTAAGTCTGAATTATAGATGCTTTCATGACCATGCATGTGTATTGAATAGCACGCTTGCCTTTGCAAGAAATATCTGCCCTTCACCTCTTTAATGCGACACATTCTTTGACCTGGCCTTGACTCAGAAAAAAAAAATGAATGCTATATATCATTATGCAGGGCTTCCTCTGGGTAAGTATGTTTTTAGCCAGTAACTTTAGCCACTCATCAGATTCTGAAATAAATACTATTTTTCTTCAGCCATACTTCCTTAGTGGCCATGACTCTTGTAGGTCTCCTTCTGTAATTCGTTTTTCATCTGCCTTGGTCTAGCTGCTAGAATCAGTCTCTTCCAGCTATATCTGGAGTTTATCAAACATTACATTTAGAACAATTGCCCTCAAAATAATGGGTCAATGCTTGGCAGCATGTTTTTCTTTCTTGAAAAAAAAAATCAATCCTTTTTTCAACCTACCTGTAGGATCCTAGTAAAATGTAATTTCCTCTATCAGAAAAATTTGTTACGAAATTAATTTGTAAATTCAGTTTATTTAAATGCAACATTATGATCAGTACATTGGAGTAACAGTCTGACAGGAGAAAACCAGAGGGCATACACATTTATGTAACGGCACATATTCGGAAACATTTAATTTATTTGGGATCCAAAAAAATAGTTTATTAAGTGGAAAAGTTTAAATTTTTCATGGGCGGTAACTTCATTTAGAGGTGTAACTCTACCTTCTACTATTTCCCTTGATAATTGTTTTTTTTTTCTATAATTGGTGATGAAAGGCATCCCCCAAAATGCCATGATTCTCATTCGTTATTTAACAAAAATGATTTCAAGCATTATTTAATGTAAGTCAACTTGCAACAATGCTGAATCCCCTGTTAAGTAATCGCCATACAACTGTGTTGTTGTTGTTTTGTTTGAAATGAAAGTAAGTGAATTATTTTCATAATAAAAGTTGCGAAAATCTGCTAAAATCCCCAGAAAACTCTCATGGTAGATTTTGTATGTGTATGTTTTCTTAAGTAAATAAATCTGTCGCCAAAACATTTGCATTTTTTCAATTTTAATCGCCATTCAAAAAATTGTTCTAAATTTGCCACAGTGATGAGTGCCATTGGAAGCCCTGATTATGGGGGAATTATCAGCGAGCTCCCGATATACAGACTCGGCGGTCAGCAGGCAATATTTAAGTTCAGGACAAACACCGATTTTCAAGGAGTTTCCAGAAGCATTTTTCCTTTTTTAAGGACTTTCAAGTACTTTAAAATGAAATTGTATTTTCCAAGCACTTTCACAGAGTTTCAAGGACTGTGTGTACCCTGTTTTAGGCGTGGGGTATACTGGTTACAATGCCTAAAAAGAAATCGTTATTTCACTGTAGTTGCTAATGCAAGATTATACAAGATACATAAATCTAACTACTACAGTAAAATTTTTTTAGACACCTTTGTCGTGATAGTTTACAAAAGCCTCTCTTTATTCTCTGTATATTGTGGATACTTTGCAAGGCACATTTTTTTCTCAGTATTTCAACTTCAAGTTTTTCTTGAGCTGAGAGTACTTGAAAAGGTTACAGAAATAAAATGCACCCTACTCTTTATAGAGCGAAGTTGTCTGTTTATACTGGTAATCTTCATGCACATGCAGGTGATACAAGACAAAAATTAGAACCCTGGTAAAAATTTCAGGCAGGTAACCAATACACATCTTCCTTTGCAAATATTTATGTTTTAATTTTGATTGATGTTTACGCTGAACTCAAGAATATATGTATTTCACTTATACGATGGCATTATGGTAACTGCACAGAGCCCATGGGAAACCAATAAAAACATTCCCATGTTTCTTTGCTAGGAGTAGAAGTATATCATCACATAACATGACCAGGAAGCGCTCCTGTGTAAGCTCTAATCTGACTCACCCCAAGGGTATTTATTTATTTATTTGACTGGTGTTTTACGCCGAACTCAAGAATATTTCAATTATATGACAGCGGCCAGCATTATGGTGGGAGGAGACCGGGCAGGGCCCTGGGGAAACCCACGACCATCCATAGGTTGCTGGCAGACCTTCCCACGTACGGCACCCCAAGTGCAGGCTTTGGCCTCTTTGTTGTTAAGTGCACTGTGACACTGCGTACAGCCAGACACCACTCTTCTAACCTTTACACCCTTCATCTCTAATCTGACTCACCCCAAGTGTAGGCCTTTACCTCGGTGGTGATAAGTACACTGTGACACTGCACAGCCAGACACCACTCTTCTAACCTTTACACCCTTCAGCTCTAATCTGACTCACCCCAAGGGTAGGTCTTTCCCTCTGTGGTGATAAGTACACTGTGACACACTGCACAGCCAGACACCACTCTTCTAACCTTTACACCCTTCAGCTCTAATCTGACTCACCCCAAAGGTAGGTCTTTCCCTCGGTGGTGATAAGTACACTGTGACACTGCACAGCCAGACACCACTCTTCTAACCTTTACACCCTTCATCTCTAATCTGACTCACCCCAAGTGTAGGCCTTTCCCTCTGTGGTGATAAGTACACTTTGACACTGCACAGCCAGACACCACTCTTCTAACCTTTACACCCTTCATCTCTAATCTGACTCACCCCAAGTGTAGGCCTTTCCCTCTGTGGTGATAAGTACACTGTGACACTGCACAGCCAGACACCACTCTTCTAACCTTTACACCCTTCATCTCTAATCTGACTCACCCCAAGTGTAGGCCTTTCCCTCGGTGGTGATAAGTACACTGTGACACACTGCACAGCCAGACACCACTCTTCTAACCTTTACACCCTTCAGCTCTAATCTGACTCACCCCAAGTGTAGGCCTTTCCCTCTGTGGTGATAAGTACACTGTGGCACACTGTACAGCCAGACACCACTGTTGTAACCTTTACACCCTTCATCTCTAATCTGACTCACCCCAAGTGTAGGCCTTTCCCTCGGTGGTGATAAGTACACTGTGACACACTGCACAGCCAGACACCACTCTTCTAACCTTTACACCCTTCATCTCTAATCTGACTCACCCCAAGTGTAGGCCTTTCCCTCTGTGGTGATAAGTACACTGTGGCACACTGTACAGCCAGACACCACTGTTGTAACCTTTACACCCTTCATCTCTAATCTGACTCACCCCAAGTGTAGGCCTTTCCCTCTGTGGTGATAAGTGCACTGTGACACGCTGTACAGCCAGAGGCCACTGTCCTGACCTTCACACCCTTCATACTGGCCACACGGTTTGGTCCCCAAAGGTTTGGACCCCCAGCATTTTTTGCTGAAACCAGAAAAACACATGCTCATGTTATATACAATGTATTTTGATTTTTATTCGATTGGTGCTTACATACTCAAAAATATTTTGCTTATACGACTGCAGCCAGCATTGTGGTGGGAGGAAAGCTCTGCCCAAAGGAAAACCAATGTAGGCTGCTGGCAGACTATCCCACGTACGACTGAAGAGGAAGCCAGTCTGATCTGTGCTTGAACTCACAGCACGAGCATTGGTGAGAGGTTCCTGGGTCATTGTGCCATGTTAGCTCGCTAACCACCACGTCACAGAGGCCCATGTTACATTCAAAGTAACAGAGTAAAACATTTAAAGGAATGAGCTAATGTCTTAAACAAAACATAGAAACTAATATCTTTACTAGCGTAAAGAGCTGGCCACTGTGAAAAGTTTCATTATACATGTAGGTCTGAGATGTGTTGGTCATTTTCCGGTCTTCGTTGCCACATTATCCACTTTGAAACGTTACTTTCACTAACTTGAAACTTAACAATTGAAGGAAGTCATTCTGACTTCGTACCACAGTAAATAATGAAAAGCATGGGGCAACAATTAGCAGGTGCATCACAATGAACACCAAGGTAACTTCTTCAACTGCCATTTCCAACAATATAACTTGGTTGCTACATGTGGTCTGAACTCTTCTGCTCTTACCAAAAGTAAAGAAATTTTTTTCTTCCATAATTATAGTTGTTAATGTTTACTATGTGTTCATTACTATATTATTAATTAATAGCCTTTTTTTGTGACATACAGTACTGGCATGTTGAGGACAGACAAGTCTGGAGTACTTTCACAAAACTTCATTAGTCAAATTCTTCGTAATCATGAAAGACAATGTCCAGGTTATTGTGCTGTAAAGCCACTTCACTTACCAGAAAAGTTACGAAAAACTGATTCACGAAAGTGATGCCAGAGCTTTTTGAATTTTTCACTTATACAATGACAGTCAGTTTTAATGGGCAGAGCATATGTAACTGTACTGCTACATGTAGCCCTCCAACCAGAAAGTTACAGGTGAACTTTAGTACGTGTAACACACAGACTAGACTGTCATACTGGGGGAAGACCACCTGTCATTAACAACCGCGAGACCGTACAATTGTGAGATCAAATGACCCCACTAGATCTGCCAATCGCTTTTGTCACCAAGGCCCGATGCCATAAAAAACGAGACTAATGTATTCATATACTTACTTCCTTTGGGGACTTGACTTCTTCCAATTAAATCCCAGTTTGTTCCTCCACAAATCAACAATTCACCATAGGAGAGTGGGCCTTCCAAAGTCTGTAGAATGGAATTAGAAATGCTATTTGAAACAAAGTATCAGTAACACATTTATGAATTATTACACAATATTAGTAGTTCAACTGTTTGAAAAAAAGAAACCATCATCAATGAACTTTAATGTATGCAGTGTATTTAAAATGTGAAATCTTGCATTTCCCGGTAGTTACGAAGACTAAAGAAATTTGAAAACTCATCGTTTATTCATTCTTACAGTCAGTAATACCAAGATCAAGTGCACACTTTTTTCTTTGTATTTATAAATTGAACATAACAATGTTTCTGGCCAATTTATTTTAAAAAGGTTACTTGTATAAAATGAAACTGGAGAAAAAAAGTCTTCAGTTGATAAAATGTAAAACCTCTGTAAACCCGTAATGTTCAGAACTGAGCAAAAATGTACATACAATGTAATTCTTCAACCTTTTCAAATGTTTGCAGGATGTTTTTTCAAGCATATTGTGAGTATCATTCTTTGTGGACTGATAAAATTATACTTCTTGTGAATCGGTGAATTGACCCAGCCAATGATGCTTTGTCTTCAAAATCAGATTTAGAAAAAAAAGCTAAAACTGCACTGAAAACTGCTCTTTCACAGGTGAAGAAGTTGAGGAATTACTATATGTGGGCTTGGAAAAGATACCTATAGATGTACATAAAGCAGTTTTTAACAAAGTGAATTTGTTTGAATGATACGTGTTTCAGCATGAGGCCAATGAGAATTCCTTATTTCATCACAATAATTTGGAAAATTGGTGCACGAGGTATGACAATTACTTATTTTCATTATGATTATTTTAGATAGATTTTATCATTTGTCTTGTGAGAATTTCTGAGACAAAGTGAAATAATGGTTAAGTCTGATGGTTGGGGATGTGGGTATACACTAATAGCATTAGTCAACAGTTATGAACAATTCTAGGTTTTGACATGAGAAATAAAAACGTTGCATCATGTATCGTAAACGTATGTTTTCATGTCTCTGTAAGAAACAACTGAACAGCGATGAAAGGTCTCCTTTATTACACTGACCACTTTCACCCCTTCCCTCCTTTTTTTCACAGACTACTTGAAGTACATCATTCATCCCCAGGTGTTACGTTCCCGTTGTCGTTGTACACGTGAGCTATAAATAGCCTGACAATCCGAACATGCCGTGTAGGTGAGAAAAAAAAAGGGTGCGAAGTGACAACATTCCAAGCCATGGTATTACCTAACTGCTTCTTGCACAACAAATCTGACATATTCTTAACAAAATAATCTGAAATATTATGCGAATTAACATCAGCCTGCAGTTTGTTGTGTGCAAAAAACTCACAATATCAACTGAATGATCGTCATCTTCATTGTCCGCTTGCAAAAAGCCGGGGATTTTCGACGAGTCTTCAAAGCCGTCGTCTCCACCGTTCTTTCTCTTTCGTCTTTTCTTTTTCTGTGCATCATTATCACTGTCAGGGTTTCTCTTTTTCGGAGGCATGGTTGAATTTTACTTTTCCCGGTCAAATTGCTTTCTCTTCCACTAAATTAACAGACGATTTTCTGTCTTCTCTCGCCTCAAATTTATTTTCGATAGCAGCTCCGCAGCAATTACACACTGTTGTAACAAGCACGCTGATTGGTCAAGGCCAACATGTCTAAAATTGATATGAATAAGTTTATCGATTAGATTTGCCCTCAACACTGAGAAGAAAGATGTGAACTAGCACGCTGTGTACGACAAGTGTCACTGTGTTTAAACAGCGAGTCCGGTAGAAACCGCTTGTATAAGGCAACGCGTGGCAAATGCTCGACCTAAACCACACAACATTTGACCAATGAAGTGCAAACTTACAAACTCAATAACGTAAACAATGCCCTGTTGGCGCGAAAAAGCACGTGGGATATCAAAGCGCCATTGAAATGAGCGTGTTTTGTATTCATGCCGAGTCGTGTCTTTGTCATAGTCAAACAAAACCGTTTGCTGCTCGAAAGTCCTGATGAATCGCAGACAAAAGATTATAAAACATATCTGGGCTCAAAGTTTGAGTTTAGATTTAGACACCACAATGGCTATATTTAGGCTCTTGTTGTAGGATAGGCCCCAATAGGCCTAATATTATAGGCTAAGCTTATCGATGATATAGGTGTAAATCGTGCTCCTTTTTTGTGTTTGAAATCAAAACACTAAAACCCCTTTACCGCATATACACACATACATTTAGAACTTAACTACATTAAGTCAGAGCTTATTTCTCTCTCTCTCTCTCTTTTTATTTTTATTTATTTTTTTTAGAAGCTAGGCCTACACACATTTGCGAGTGGTGTATGGCGTTTAGATTTACTTCTTTCATATATAAATAGTGGCTCATTTGGTTAGCGCGCTAGCGCAGCGTAATGAGCCAGGAGTCTCTCACCAATGCGGTCGCTGTGAGTTCAAGTCCAGCTCATGCTGGCTTCCTCTCCGGCCGTACGTGGGAAGGTCTGTCAGCAACCTGCGGATGGTCGTGGGTTTCCCCCGGGCTCTGCCCTGTTTCCACCCACCATAATGCTGACCGCCGTCGTATAAGTGAAATATTCTTGAGTACGGCGTAAAACATTAATCAAATAAATAAATAAATAAATAAATCATATATAAATATATATAGCCTATCACAGCGCTTGTTTTTTAATATGTATGTAGCCTATATGCTACATGTTGTACATTTAACTGATGATTTGTTCTTAGTAAGACAATATTTTTATGTGTATCAGTAGCATAAGATGCATATATAGCAGGCCAACACGCATGTAGACCTACGTGGGCATTGTTATAGCCTACATGTAGGTGTGGGTGAAAATGAATGTGTACATATTGGCCAAATCTGCATTCGAAACACTTCGAGATCACTTACATTCTCTCTCAGGCAATCTGATATCCCGGGGATATTTGGAAATATACGTCCAAAGTTTAATTGTTATGTACGTGCAAGTACATGTATCCATGTAGATTAAATTATATTATCTTGTTCGTTCATTTCTTCTTCCTTATATACACATATGTGTGGTCTAGCCAATCGACCATGCACTTGATCACCACAAAGAACGTTGTAGTCTTCGAAGCATTCTTTAATGTTTGCCGCCATGCATATAGCACGGGTCAAGTTGTTGAATGGTCGAGACAAAATGAACATTCTGAAAATGTCTCAAAGATAGACCGGTGAAGTATTAAAACGCATCAGGTGCAGGTACATGTAACTAAATTCATTCGTGGAAAGAGCCTCGTTGCTTCAGACGGATGAAGCACTGGATCGCTGCAACTATCCAGTCTTTGACCAATGAACCCCCCCCCCCCCCACCACCACCACCACCAACACCAACACCACCATATTTAAAGCGGTCATATCCTAATGACAAGAGCAATGTTCAACCCAAAGGTACTCTGGAAAGGACCGGAGGAAGAAGTTAAGCTATGCCCGAACTCACCCTGCTCGCATGCAGCGCCAGTTGTGATACACTACTCATACTTCATGTATATTCACATAGCATGACGATGAGACTTACCTCCTGAGGATTTGAATCAGCGACCTTTGGATTTCCAGGCACTGCGAATTTCCACGAGCCCGTTGATAGAAAGCGCTTATATGACTACCCTCTACGCAGGCATGAAAAGTGGAATACATATGGATGTGAATATATATGGACTGGTGTTTCCCCGTGTTCTGTATTCAAGACCTGTAAAGGAGGACTATGTACATATATGTCTTCGTGAATATATTAGAAGTATATAGGTAACGGGAAAAGGTCTAGCTAAGAGCTTCGTCAGTCCTTTTAGCAGTAATACTGCGTTAGAAGTGAAGGGAATGCCATGGCCCCATTCAGTTTTGAAGTAAATGGTCGGAGTGCGCCTATTCTGTGCAGGTGCTAATGGAACGATCTTCTGCCTGTGTATGTGATCACGATGTTGCTTGTGCTAATACTTGAAATAAGTCACTTTTTATATTTAAATTTTAGCCGATTTCAGCAGCTAATACAGTTGTCCAAAATCAAAGCATAAAAGCAGTTAATTTATAATTCATATATATATAATATACTTTTAAGCAATTATTTTTGGACTAAGTACTAATCTGAAGACTTGGCTTAAAGTTAAATCTGGTGTTAAGCCTTAAAACAGTTATGAACAACTGGACCCAGAAGGACTGAACGTAACTTCACCATGTGGCAGAACCACTGGGAGGACTGAGTTCAATTGATGTATGTATATATCTAGAATCAATGTGTTACTGGAAAACTGTGAGTATATTTATTATATGCACTGTGTAATTTGGATAAATCTGTGGCTCATTGCGACTAACAACTGACTCTTGTCCAGTGAGGTCACAAATTCGAATACAGCTCTTGCTGTCGGGAGCTGTTTATGGGCTGTTTATTTGGCCACTCCAATTTCTTCCACCTACAAATCTAACCGTCCTCATTTAATGGGGAAATTCTTAAGCAGCTTAAACATCAGTCGAATAATGAAATATTTCTTTCTTTATTTATTTATTTATTTATTTATTTATTTGATTGGTGTTTTTACACCGTACTCAAGAATATTTCACTTATACAACAGTGGCTAGCATTATGGTGGAAGGAAACATGGCGAAGCCCGGGAAAAACCCACGACCATCCACAGGTTGTTGGCAGACCTTCCCACGTACGGCCGGAATAATGAAATAAGTTATTTGTTTATTTACATGTATTTGATTTTTGCTTAAAGACAAAAATGTTTTGTTTAAATAGAACAAGATGGTCTTAATATGAAAGCTCCTGACTAATGTTTATGACCAATGAAAATCTACCATTCAATTAAGGAATCTCAAACCAGCGTTAAGTATTATTTTAGATTTTTTTCAACCCAGTTAAAATTTAGTGAAACTTCGTCTGGTCACATCTTCATCGCGTCATTATCGACAGTAAGGTGACGTCACGTTTACTCTAGCTCTCTAAAGTCGAAGGTATTTCCCGTATAATAGTCTAAGCAGTAGCCTATGACAGATTAAAGTTGTGGGCTTCGGTGATGAAAGACCAATTGATAAATAGCTTTCTCAGAAACTGGACATACTGAAAAAATATATCTTCCATGGCTTGAACTGTTCATAGAGTAAGTGGGTTCAGGTCGTAGCCTTCGGAGGGGTTTTGCCAGTTCCGATATTTCTGACTCCTATTAAATGTTTACAAAATTAAAGTAGGATTGTTGTAGAACTGGATTCATGGTCAGTTCTGAAACAAATGGAAATAAATCTAACCGCCACTAAGGATGATCTAGGCATTCGACTATCGCTGTATTTTATGCTTCAATTTGGTGGTGGTGGCTTCTAGAACGAGAGCAGTGCTGACCAAGTTATCGCGGACGTCAGAGAAAGCATGTCGGCTTAAACACGGCGTTTCAATAATTTTACTGCACTTTATAACAGAAAACAGAAAAAACATCCTTTATATATGAGAAAGACAAAGGGCAAACTTTAAGTTCTTCAGTTCTAATAAAGTCAGAGAAAAAAATTATATCATCAGATTTAAATAATTTTAAGCATTGTCCGATGAGATACTGTGCTCTCATTTTCATATAAACCTTGGCCATCCCTAAATAAACCTTCGTCATCCCTAATGAATTTTTTAATGATTCTGACATTTATTATTTTACAATTGCATTCTGATTAAACGCTAATATAAACGACAAAATTGTATTTGTATAATATGAATAGCGTATCTAAGTAGTGGGCCGCGGCTTTTAAATCAACTGGTTTTACGTCTGTGGTGGTCCCTGTACGATACAGACCTGTACACGTAAATTAATGGTTGTAAATGATTTCAAAGTGATGTTTTATGCAGTAGTTCTGTTTTATCATATCTCACTTCAAGGGATGAATGGGTAAAGGCTACTTCACAACTTAGGCCGCGCAATTTGATTTTTTTTTTTTTTGATTGGTGTTTTACGTCGTACTCAAGAATATTTCACTTATACGACGGCGGCCAGCATTATGGTGGGTGGAAACCGGGCAGAACCCGGGGGAAATTCACGACCATCCGCAGGTAGCTGACAGACCTTCCCACATACGGCCGGAGAGAAAGCCAGCATGAGCTGGACTTGAACTCACAGCGACCGCATTGGTGAGAGACTCCTGGGTCATTACGCTGCGCTAGCGCGCTAACCAACTGAGCCACGGAGGCCCCCGCAATCTGATAGCAACGTGTTTGATTGGATAAAATTCTCAAGATGGCTGCATCGATTCACACCAGCCATTTTAGCAGTATTGCCATTTTCTCAACATGTTAATTGGTGAAATCTCATTAAAACAATAAAGTGTGATATTTTTGTTAGAAAGTTTGACTATCCGACTTTCGATGGAAATATGTGTTAGCAAGGTGTTGTGTTGTCCTTTGACCGGCCAGGATAGCTCAGTTGGTAGAGCGTCCGCTTTGGGACCGGTAGATCCAGGATCAATCCTTGATCGAGTCATACCTAAGACTTCACCTCGCTTATCTCAGTATAATGGCTCGGGCGGGACAGATTACTTGCCTTCGGTAAGTCGTCTCAGTGAAGCAGCACTAAATAAAAGAGCGGTGGAAATCCCTCCTGCAACAAGGAGGCACATTACACGTACACACACCCTAAGGATTCCTTCGTCGTCATGTGACTGAAAAATTGTTGAGTAGGCCTACGACGTTAAACCCCAAGCACTCACTCTTGTCCTTTGTTTAGTTGCTCCATTTATTGATTTATTGGATAGTCAACTTGACCTGCACGAGCTCACAAGTTGAAGCTGCTTTTATATTGTGTTACGAGATCGTATCTCATGAGAAATGATTTGAATATCCCTTGATTCTTTTATTCGTGTTATAAACTCATTATAGTCATTTCTACTTTTGCGTGCGATCCAGTATATGGGATAGCTGAAGTATAAGTATATTCAGGTTTGAATAGTGGTAATTTGTTAGATCCAGTGTGTTTTGTGACGATTTCAGTTAACGTCACAGGTGTTAACCGCAAAAACTGTCGCGGCAAGATTCTTGAGTTTTATAATGATTATAATTCTCCTGTAAAAAGAAAATAAATATGGTCAGAGATTCCAGAACACGTGGCACGCATCTTCGTTATAAGTGTGTCTAATTCCGCTTTACCCAGGGCTTTAGATAGAGAGGCTGTATGTTCATACTGTTGAATCAGATAGCAGCGTTGGATATATGAACATTTGCAATTAAAGCACCACTTAGATACATGTTTTAATTATCAACAAATTATATACTAACATAGTACACGATCTGAATACTGATTTCATTCACTGGCCAAGAAGATTCCTGCGTCTTTCATTAGAGGCCTTTTTGGTCTGGTGGTTAGCGTATTAGCGCAGCACAATGATCCAAGGGCTTCTCACCAATGCGATCGCTGTGAGTTTAACACTAGTTGATGCTGTCTTCCACATTGGTTGTACGCGGGTAGGTTTGCCAGCCACTTACGGGTGGTTGTCGGCTTTCCCCGGGTTTTGTCCACTTTTCTCGCACTGTAATGTTGGCAGCCGTCGTATAAGTGAAATATTCTCGTAATAAATACGACGTGAAACACCAATCAACTAAAATAAATAAATATATTCCATCATCTTTAGAATGCAGCGTCACAAAGAAACACGATACGTTCTGCTGTGCCTTTAACCTGTTTGGGTGACCAGTGCGCGAGTCTCAGATTGTATATTTATTCATTCATTTATTTGATTAGTGTTTTACGCCGTACTCACTAATGCGGCCAGCATTATTTTGAAAGGAAACCGGTCACAGGCCGGGGGAACAGATTGTATACGTTGCGAAATACTGTATTGTAAGCACGCTACGGGTTTAGATTATCTGATATGTCAGTAAAGCAAACGACCCTTAGCTGAGATAATCGATCAACCATTACAGCGTATGAGGAATCAATGAACAATGGATGAATTTTTCGATTGATAGACGTGTAAATCCATTCACCCAATTCACTATCCAGAGGTTCTGCCGAAAAAACACTATTCCTGGACCACTGGTGCGACAGCCTCAAAAAAATTAAAACTTTCACTGGTTCAACTGCTGTTTTAGATCGCCACTTTGGATATATGAACAGCTGCAATCAAAGTGCAACTGAGATACACATTTTGTTATCAACAACTGATATTCTAAAATGGTACACGATTGTAATGCTGACTTCACTCAGTCGCTGAGAACATACCTTGCGTCTGTCCTACATCATTGAAAACTGCTGACCCCTTCTCTTTTCATGCTTCCGTCCTATTTTCGTACTTGATAGACTTTCTTATACTGCAGTAGTTTGTGTTAAATGTTGCTTTGGGAATTAGCCTTGACCCGGAACGTCCTTATTGGTCGACGGCTGATGTACGAATGTCTGTTTCGATGCAAAGATTTACAGATTTTAGGTCTACTCAGATATGGTAAAATGTAGTGTGTTTGCTCGCGTAACACGGAACGAAAAAAAAAATATTGACGTCATTCATAACAATGTTACTTCCTGGGAATACAGGATCACCTTGGAGTCCTACCCCCTAATTTGAAATGTAGCCCCCCCTCACTCCCTCCCTACACCCCGACCACCACTCCATCCCGGATGGTTTTAAGAGCTACTTATTTTCCAGGCTGTCCACGCTGGGCCCTTAGCAAAACTCAAAAAGTTATAGGCCCTCAACAACAAGGCTGAAAAGCCCTTTGGTGCCTTTATATGTTAGGACACACATTAAATTTTATAATCAGAAATAAAGACTTTTTAATGATTCATTTATTAAAACACGCTTGGAGTTATCATGTTTTCATTTTTTTTTTTTGTTTTTTGTTTTGTTTTTTTTTTTGCGCGCGCGTTTAATGTGCACTGTAGAGACGTCCAAGAAGAACGGCAGAAAGCAGGGGTTTGGAGAAACCATGAGCACTGGACAGAACCTTGTCGGAGTACTGCCATTCGCCGCTGGCTAACTCCTCTGTCCCGCCAGAACTAACCAGAATCTCCGGGAAGACGTAGTTGGTGGTGAAGTTTCCGGTGAGGACTAGGCGACTGAATGTGGAAGCTGACGAATGCGGGGTTTGGCCGCAGGGTAAGGATGGTGTGCCCCAGCCAACGCACTTCATCACCACACACATCTGTACACCAAATCGAGCAATCGCCGTGTGTACTCCAGAAAACGCCCCCAAGGCAAACACATCACCGCCGTGTTGTGTAAAGGAGTAGTTAGCCTGACAGCAGAGTCTGCCATTACAGACTGTGGCCGAAGAGCTACCCTCCCTCAGGTTTACAAACTTATAGTGATCTCTAAAAGCCAATGATGCGTACACACCGGTCGACTGTGTTGCACTGATTGTGGGTTTTGGCTGCGGCGACGGGAAGACATTTGGCCTGGAATGAATCGTGGCGATGAGTAGTTGACTCGGCTGATGGTTACCAGCGTATATAGCGACACCTGTCGGCGTGTAGATACCGCTCCCACCAGCATTGTTGTGATTGGCTGCCAGTAAGTTGACCTTCATGCCCACCGAAAAGGCGGATTGCCATTGGACAGCGTAGAAAAACGGAGGTCTCTCCGACCATAGGGTTGGAAATGCAACCGAGTCTACATTGTAATCTTCGATAACCTCAATGGACGGGTCGTGAAACAGACTGTCAAAGCAAGTGAAAACGGCGAAACGACCAAAGGGTGTATCGAAGGTTGCCAGTTCGGCTTTAGGAGGGTAATTGAATTCGGTTTCATAAAACAAATTTCGTTTATGGTAGCGGACGATCAAGGTACCATGTGGATTGAAGACGACGTCTGTGTTGTACTGGTATCTGCCGTCCAGGGGACATGATGTATCCGAGGCTCTACTACAGTGGTGGACATCTCCCATATTGGCCACGATGTACAGCGAGTTGTTTCTGGCCATACAACTCAACCGATGCTGAACCTCGGTGTTGGCAAACCGGTTCTTCTCAACGCAAGGGTTCCAAATGACCTCCTTTGGATCTGGAACCGATTCTAGGAACAGGTACATATTTATCCTTTGCAAGATTGCCCCACCATACAACCCATCTTCAGGAAACACCAAGATGTCGACGCCCTGAAAAACACAAATTATGACATGCCTTTATACAAAGTAGTGCCACAAAAAACATATTGATTACGACCTGAAAGGAAGCCAGGATGAGCTATCTCATTGATGAGAGACTCCTTCGTCATTGTGTTGCGCTAGCTCACTAACCACTCGAATTGAAAGAGATAACGTCTTATGACTTGGACCTCTTTGGTGGCCTAATGGTTAGAGCGCCCGTCTCGAAGTCGGCAGACCTGTGATTAGACTTATGTTGGGTCATTGTAAGGACTTTAAAGTGGTACCTTTTGGCAGTCTTCCTGGCGCTCAGTATTGAGAGGTTAAAACCAGGAAACAGGACTGCTTGGTAGCTGTGTCAGCATAATGTGACTGGATTGGGTGTCATGTCTGGTGTCTTAGGCATGATACTTCAGCAGCACTTTTATGGCATGGACTCGCTTTTCCACAAGACGACACAGTATATGTATACACACACCTAATGACTCAAATGATGTGAGTGAAAAATTGTTAAATACGATGTTAAACCCCAAGCTTACATATATACATATTCTTATGGCTTGGATGATTTCGCTCAACAAAATCTATAGTTTTCACTCTTCTATACAATAACGCTACAAACTCTAATTATCAAATACACTTTATGCTTTATTCAGAAAATGCCAATAATTAAAAATAATGTAAACTAGCCAAAATATACTCTCATCGTGTGGTTAACAACGTGATACTCTAGTTACCACTGAGTATTACACTCATATAAAAGATACACAAATGTTAATTCTTCAGCTTTTCATTTAGAATTCCAGTTTACCTCATGGAATGCAAGGGGGACCTGCTTTTGGGCGCCATATAAGCAGTTAATACTTACTTGTCTCATTTACCACATCTCGGAATCACTTTGCAGTGGTTCCGAGACAAGTCAGACAACACAGCGATTATCAGAATATCTCGTCAGTGTAATCAGAAATGTATATATGCTAATGGATACTATTCCCGCTACTTGCTCCTGCGGTTGCAAGCGTAATGTGGTCTGTTACAGACTCTGTACCATCGAAAGGCCTGACATACCAAGGATATGGTATGATACACGAAAACTCCAAAAGTAGGACAATATTGGTAAATGCTGAAAGTACTGATGCCCTCCATGAGCAAGTAATACCATCTGGTTGGTTTGCGAAGTGCAGTTGTTTAAAAACGGGGACGGTTGTCGTGTCCAACGTCTGTAGGCTGTGTTGCTTGTTGATATCAAGCGGCTTTCCAACCAAATAAACAGCCGAGCAATATATATATGAGGTTAGAGGTGGGGAAGGTGCAACTGTAAATAACCTCGCCAGAAGCCTCTCACCAAAGTGAGTTCACGTCCACCTCATGCTGGCTTTCTCTCCGACCGCATGGTTTTGGGTCGTGGGTTTTGCCCAATTCTGCCTGGTTTCCTCCTACCATAGTGGTGGCCGCCGTCGTATAATTAAAATTTTCCTGAGTACGTCATAAAACACTAATCAAATAACTAAAATCTAAATAATTCCTCGTAATGTTATATTAACCTTTGCTTCACGCATACATAATTACATATATATATATATATATGACAATACCTTAGATCCTGCCTTAGCAGCTTGCTTCTCGTAGATGTCCAAGTTTTTGTTCATCACCGCCAGAGCTTCTGTCCTGGACTTCACGTGAACTGGGCGCACGAGCTTGTGGTTATACACAGCGGCTTTGTAAGTCGGCTGTTGTATTGCCAGGGGCGGTTTCAGCGATGGTTTTGTGAAGAGAAACCTTTTATGATTCACGGGGTCTCCTAGTAGGATTTGCCCAAGGTTTAGGATCAACACCAACCCTGCCAAAAACCTCATGGTGATAATACACTATACCTACACGTAACGACAAACAAAGCGGACAAAGTATGTGGTCTGTTAAGTCACTTCGTCCTCTTATATAATGGCATGACTATTGGTGGGATATTACACATATGTCATCTTATCAAGTCAGGATAAAAGCAATTTTCCACGGAGGCACTTTGATTGTTGATTCATGCTTGCGCATGTTGACATATTTTCCTGAATTTACATGTTTTTTTTTAGGGGACATCCGTAAGCGCTGTCATTCACATCGATTGAAAATGACTGTATCAGCAAGCAAGGAATTGGACTGGAGTTGAATCCTGGGTCGTCTCTGAAGATCAACACAGAAGGTTTTATCTACACACATCAACCCTCTTTTTTGTTTCCCTTACTTCTCTTCAGCTTTTAGTGCCCTGAAACTATCGAACAGGTTAATGTAAATGAATGAAAATCATGGGGAATCCATGATAAATTCATTGTCCAAGGCCGGGTTTGAACACGCACCTTGTGTGTCATGGCGAAAATGTAGCAATAAAAGTACAAAATATTTAAGAACTATAGACTTCGACACAGACTTGGGCGTTTTCTTGTCAAGATGATTAATTTCACACTAAAGGCCACAAAACTAACGATATGTGTTTATTTAAGCATGCAGCAACGAGATAAAAGCAATTGAACAACCTTATGAGCCGTTAAAATCAACCCACGAGAAAGGGTACGAATATAAAAAGACTTCAGTGCAAAGAGTTAAACCAGGACAGTGATGACAGTGTTACAGTTGGCAAATGGTCACACGTATTAACCATGAATCCAGGTTCCTTATCAAGCTACGCCATGCAGTCAGAGTTTTATTCCATAAAATGCCGTGTTTACATAGCATTTTATATACAATGACGTCAAAAGAATGCAAAGGGATTAGGCCTGGCGAAGGCTATGTCCACCGGTAGGGTCCTAGTTTGTGTAGGACTACAGTATACGGCAGCACAGAGAGTAAAACTAGGGCATCGACGTAACTGTGATGGCAAATGGTCACTCGTATCCGGTGAAATCCGGTCAATGGTCAATTTACCTCAGGCAGGGTTTTATTCTGACTATTCATGTATGTTCTTGAAAAGTGGCTTCATACATGACTACACTCCCCCCCACCTCCACCCCCCCCCCCCCAGCACCATAACTTACACAGAACTAGGTTTTAAAAATGCAGTGATGTTAGTTGCAATTGATCAGATGTGACCTGTCTAACTCCGTATGGTTATATCGCCGTGAATCAGTAGTGTCACATGAACTCCTCAGATTTGACATGCCTAAATTGTTCCCGAAGTATACTAATGATGGTCGTTGTCATTTGAATATGTATATTTGAATATGTATTGGCTAGCAATATTTGGTATATAGGAGAAAGCTTGATACGACATTGCAGCAAACTGTCTATTAGCTTGGGCGAATAATACATATCCTCCTGTAGTTATACATAAGTCTGAAATCTTGCTGTAGAGTCTTCACGATTTTATACTTGCTTTTGTTTTGCTCAAATTGCACAACATGGGCATCAACGCTCAATGATCACTTACTTCTTTGTGGATCGAGTTACAGCAATTAAACAATTAACATCGTCGATTATGGTAAAATAAAAGTGGACATTTGTCACATGGACTCCATGTACATCCACTGATGTCGCTTTAAAACGAAGACTGGAAATGTAAGGAATCCCGCAGTATGTGTGATTGAAATCATCCAAGAAAAATAGTGTCATTTTTTGTAAACAGTATTACTATATACCCGGGTGAGCCACAAACATTCGAAAAAGAAGACTCGACGAGACTGAGCAAGACATAGCTAACGGAGAGAAGAAACCTAAGATCCAAGAGCATCGGTGCGAAGATTACGCCTACTGAGACTCTGGAAGGCCTGTAGGCGTTCGGTCATCTTGCACAACAATTCTTTGATAGTTTATGTTTAACGCAGCTTTGAGAATTGGCCTTACGATTATTGATTATATCTTATGACACGTCCTAAACTGCATATTAAGAAATAAAAACCAATCTTTCATAATTCCTTTAATACGACATTGCAGCAAGACACGTTTCGAGCCATCTTTTTTGCTCATTTAATCTGCGCTGTAGAGACGTCCAAACAGAACGGCAGAAAGCAGGGGTTTGGAGAAACCATGAGCGCTGGACAGAACCTTGTCAGAGTACTGCCTTTCGCCGCTGGCTAACTCCTCTGTCCCACCAGAACTAACCAGAATCTCCGGGAAGACGTAGTTGGTGGTGAAGTTTCCGGTGAGGACTAGGCTGAATGTGGAAGCTGACGAATGCGGGGTTTGGCCGCAGGGTAAGGATGGTTAGCCCCAGCCAACGCACTTCATCACCACACACACCTGCAAACCCGCTCGAGCAATCGTCGTGTGTACTCCAGAAAACGCTCCCAAGGCAAACATATCACCGCCGTGTTGTGTAAAGGAGTAGTTAGCCTGACAACAGAGTCTGCCATTACAGACTGTGGCCGAAGAGCTACCCTTCCTCAGGTTTACAAACTTGTAGTGATCTCTAAAAGCCAATGATGCGTACACACCGGTCGACTGTGTTGCACTGATTGTGGGTTTTCGCTGCGGCGACGGGAAGACATTTGGCCTGGAGTGAATCGTGGCGATGAGTAGTTGACTCGGCTGATGGTTACCAGCGTATATAGCGACACCTGTCGGCGTGTAGATACCGCTCCCACCAGCATTGTTGTGATTGGCTGCCAGTAAGTTGACCTTCATGCCCACCGAAAAGGCGGACTGCCATTGGACAGCGTAGAGAAACGGAGGTCTCTCCGACCACAGGGTTGGAAATGCAACCGAGTCATTGTAATCTTCGATAACCTCACGGGTCGTGAAACAGACTGTCAAAGCAAGTGAAAACGGCGAAACGACCAAAGGGTGTATCGAAGGTTGCCAGTTCGGCTTTAGGAGGGTAATCGAAGTCGGTTTCAAAGAACAAGTTTAGTTTGTGGTAGCGGACGATCAAGGTACCATGTGGGTTGAAGACGACGTCTGTGTTGTACTGGTATCGACCATCTCGAGGACATGATGTATCCGAGGCTCTACTACAGTGGTGGACATCTCCCATATTGGCCGCGATGTACAGCGAGTTGTTTCTGGCCATACAACTCAACCGATGCTGAACCTCGGTGTTGGCAAACCGGTTCTTCTCAACGCAAGGGTTCCAAATGACCTCCTTTGGATCTGGAACCGATTCTAGGAACAGGTACATATTTATCCTTTGCAAGATTGCCCCACCATACAACCCATCTTCAGGAAACACCAAGATGTCGACGCCCTGAAAAACACAAATTATGACATGCCTTTATACAAAGTAGTGCCACAAAACACATATTGATTACGACCTGAAAGGAAGCCAGGATGAGCTATCTCATTGATGAGAGACTCCTTCGTCATTGTGTTGCGCTAGCTCACTAACCACTCGAACTGAAAAGATAACGTCTTATGACTTGGACCTCTTTGGTGGTATAATGCTTAGAGCGCCCGTCTCGAAGTCGGCAGACCTGTGATTAGACTTATGTTGGGTCATTGTAAGGACTTCAAAGTGGTACCTTTTGGCAGCCTTCCTGGCGCTCAGTATTGAGAGGTTAAAACCAGGAAACAGGACTGCTTGGTAGCTGTGTCAGCATAATGTGACTGGATTGGGTGTCATGTCTGGTGTCTTAGGCATGACACTTCAGTGGCGGCAGCACTTTTATGGCATGGACTCGCTCTTCCACAAGAAGACACAGTATATGTATACACACACCTAATGACTCAAATGATGTGAGTGAAAAATTGTTAAATACGATGTTAAACCCCAAGCTTACATATATACATATTCTTATGGCTTGGATGATTTCGCTCAACAAAATCTATAGTTTTCACTCTTCTATACAATAACGCTACAAACTCTAATTATCAAATACACTTTATGCTTTATTCAGAAAATGCCAATAATTAAAAATAATGTAAACTAGCCAAAATATACTCTCATCGTGTGGTTAACAACGTGATACTCTAGTTACCACTGAGTATTACACTCATATAAAAGATACACAAATGTTAATTCTTCAGCTTTTCATTTAGAATTCCATGGAATGCAAGGGGGACCTGCTTTTGGGCGCCATATAAGCAGTTAATACTTACTTGTCTCATTTACCACATCTCGGAATCACTTTGCAGTGGTTCCGAGACAAGTCAGACAACACAGCGATTATCAGAATATCTCGTCAGTGTAATCAGAAATGTATATATGCTAATGGATACTATTCCCGCTACTTGCTCCTGCGGTTGCAAGCGTAATGTGGTCTGTTACAGACTCTGTACCATCGAAAGGCCTGACATACCAAGGATATGGTATGATGCACGAAAACTCCAAAAGTAGGACAATATTGGTAAATGCTGAAAGTACTGATGCCCTCAATGAGCAAGTAATACTATCTGGTTGGTTTGCGAAGTGCAGTTGTTTAAAAACGGGGACGGTTGTCGTGTCCAACGTCTGTAGGCTGTGTTGCTTGTTGATGTCAAACAGCTTTCCAACCAAATAAACTGCCGAGCAATATATATATGAGGTTAGAGGTGGGGAAGGTGCAACTGTAAATAACCTCGCCAGAAGCCTCTCACCAAAGTGAGTTCACGTCCACCTCATGCTGGCTTTCTCTCCGACCGCACGGTCTTGGTTCGTGGGTTTTGCCCAAATCTGCCTGGTTTCCTCCTACCATAGTGGTGGCCGCCGTCGTATAATTAAAATTTTCCTGAGTACGTCATAAAACACTAATCAAATAAATAAAATCTAAATAATTCCTCGTAATGTTATATTAACCTTTGCTTCACGCATACATAATTATTTATATATATGACAATACCTTAGATCCTGCCTTAGCAGCTTGCTTCTCGTAGATGTCCAAGTTTTTGTTTATCACCGCCAGAGCTTCTGTCCTGGACTTCACGTGAACTGGGCGCACGAGCTTGTGGTTATACACAGCGGCTTTGTAAGTCGGCTGTTGTATTGCCAGGGGCGGTTTCAGCGATGGTTTTGTAAAGAGAAACCTTTTATGATTCACGGGGTCTCCTAGTAGGATTTGCGCAAGTTTTAGGATCAACACCAGCCTCAAAGCTAAACTTGACTCTATCCAGTGCGCCGCACTACGTATTTGTACTGGAGGCTTACGCTCCACTCCTGTCAGCGTATTGGAAGTCTTCTGTAATGAGTGGCCGTTACACTTACGTCGTCGGTTGCGTGTCTTGAAGTTTTCTTTCAGGCTAAAGTCTGCCATTAATAATTCGGCAACGTCTGTACTTAAACCCTCATATTATGATCAGTTATATAGTAAAGACAGTAAGAAAGCCGTGCCATTTAATTTACGGTCGAACGAAATTCCTGACTTCTTTCAGGCCAGGGATATTTCTATTCAGCCTGGTTGTGTTCCTCATTTTCCTCCCTGGAAGTTATTGGACCTATTTGTCTCTGTGGAACTACATTCTAAAGTCAAAAAGACGGATAACAGTAATGTATCGTTGTTATGTGTCAAGGACCATATTAAATCAAACTGGAACGAGTACTTACAAGTATTTTCTGACGCTTCCAAATGCCCCGACACTAACAAAGTGGGCGCATCACAGTGTATTCCAGAAATGAGGTATGAAAAATCTTTCCGCTTGTCAGGTTATGTTTCCGTGTTCAAGGCAGAGCTTACCGCAATCTTGAGTGCTCTTAACTATCTACTCGAGTTAAGACCGATTACGGGCTGTTATTTTCACAGACTCCTTAAGTTCTTTGCAGGCACTTGGTAACTTTATTTGGAATAAGTCGGCAGCGCTTGTGTATGAAATACTGTATACCTGTACTATATTGGGCTATCAAGGTGTATCTGTGGCGTTTGAATGGGTGCCGGCCCACAATGGTGTTGACGGAAATGAGTTGGCCGACAAACTGGCCAAAAAGGCCCTTGATCTACCCAATATATCCCACACCATCCCGTTGTCTGTACAAGACGCTATTAGTTATGTCAAACCGAAATTTATACCAGTATGGCAAAATAAATGGGATAACTCTGTTACAGGAAGATTCTTTTACTCTCACAACTCTCAAATCTCTGTAAGCTACAATCTCTCTCTCAACTGTCGCTGTGACGAAATACTCGTATTTAGACTCTTGTCTGGTCACATTAAAACAAACAGCTATTTGCATAAAATCAATTTCCATGACACGGGTCATTGTGAGGAATGTTTTGTAGAAGATACTGTTGCGCATGTTCTTTTTCGTTGTAGACGTCATATTGACGCCAGGCGCGTATTTTACGCAGAATTAACTCGTGTGGATGCTAGGAACCCGTCAGAAGACACGGTTTTAAAACCGGTGAGAAATCACAACAAAGTTTTTTAGGCTGTTGCCAATTTTCTCACTCGCTGCTACAGATTCCAACACCTAAAATGCATACTTAACGGTGTACCCAAGCATGTCTTGAAATGTTATCTATGGTTGTTTGAACATGCGTAATTTGTCAAGGGTCAAAGACTAGCATTTTCTGTGGACTCAATGTGTTAACATTCCCCCTCTTTACTGTCCACGCGTGTGTCCTTATACCATCGGTGTTCTTTACGACAGCTGTGTAAAGGCTTAGTTCTCTTGGGAAAATAATTTATTCAGCGTTCCAGTATTGGCGTGCATCATTCAACTTGGATGGGGAAACGCCATTACAAATTAATCCCCCCATCAACACCAACCCTGCCAGAAACCTCATGGTGAGAATACCCTATACCTACACGTAACGACAAACAAAGCGGACAAAGTATGTGGTCTGTTAAGGCACTTCGTCCTCTTATATAATGGCATGTCTATTGGTGGTATATTACACATATGTCATCTTATCAAGTCAGGATAAAAGCAATATTCCACGGAGGCACTTTGATTGTTGATTCAGGCTTGCGCATGTTGACATATTTTCCTAAATCTACATGTTATTTTTTAGGGGACATCAGTAAAAGCTGTCATTCACATCGATTGAAAATGACCGTATCAACAAGAAAGAAATTGGACTGGAGTTGAATCCTGGGTCGTCTTCGAAGATAAACACAGAAGTTTTATCTACACACATCAACCCTCTTTTTTGTTTCCCTTACTTCTCTTCAGCTTTTAGTGCCCTGAAGCTATCGAACAGGTTAATGTAAATGAATGAAAATCATGGGGAATCCATGATAAATTCATTGTTCAAGGCCGGGTTTGAACACGCACCTTGTGTGCCATGGCGAAAATGTAGCAATAATAGTACAAAATGTTTAAGAACTATAGATTTCAACACAGACCTGGGCGTTTTCTTGTCAAGATGATTAATTTCACACAAAATGCCACAAAAATAACGATATGTGTTTATTTAAGCATGCAGCAACGAGATAAAAGCAATTGAACAACCTTATGAGCCGTTAAAATCAACAGACGAGAAAGGGTACGAATATAAAGACTTCACTGCAAAGAGTAAAACCAGGACAGTGATGACAGTGTTACAGTTGGCAAATGGTCACACGTATTAACCATGAATCCAGGTATCAAGCTACGCCATGCAGTCAGAGTTTTATTCCATCTGTTCATGTATGTGCTTAATATAAAGCAACGAGCAACGTACACGCTGCCCCTCCCCCTTCTCCCCCCCCCCCCCCCCCCCCCCGCTCCTGCACTCAGTCGTCTAAAATTAGTCAAAATGCCGTGTTTACATAGCATTTTATATACAATGACGTCAAAAGAATGCAAAGGGATTAGGCCTGGCGAAGGCTATGTCCACCGGTAGGATCCAAGTTCGTGTAGGACTACAGTATACTGCAGCACAGAGAGTAAAACTAGGGCATCGACGTAACTGTGATGGCAACTGGTCACTCGTATCCGGTGAAATCCGGTCAATGGTCAATTTACCTCAGGCAGGGTTTTATTCTGACTATTCATGTATGTTCTTGAAAAGTGGCTTTATACATGACTCTGGAAGGCCTGTAGGCGTTCGGTCATCTTGCACAACAATTCTTTGATAGTTTATGTTTAACGCAGCTTTGAGAATTGGAATTACGATTATTGATTATATCTTATGACACGTTCTAAACTGCATATTAAGAAATAAAAACCAATCTTTCATAATTCCTTTAATACGACATTGCAGCAAGACACGTTTCGAGCCATATTTTTCGCTCATTTAATCTGCGCTGTAGAGACGTCCAAACAGAACGGCAGAAAGCAGGGGTTTGGAGAAACCATGAGCGCTGGACAGAGCCTTGTCAGAGTACTGCCATTCGCCGCTGGCTAACTCCTCTGTCCCACCAGAACTAACCAGAACCTCCGGGAAGACGTAGTTGGTGGTGAAGTTTCCGGTGAGGACTAGGCGACTGAATGTGGAAGCTGACGAATGCGGGGTTTGGCCGCAGGGTAAGGATGGTGTGCCCCAGCCAACGCACTTCATCACCACACACACCTGCAAACCCGCTCGAGCAATCGTCGTGTGTACTCCAGAAAACGCTCCCAAGGCAAACATATCACCGCCGTGTTGTGTAAAGGAGTAGTTAGCCTGACAACAGAGTCTGCCATTACAGACTGTGGCCGAAGAGCTGCCCTCCCTCAGATTTACAAACTTGTAGTTATCTCCAAAAGCCAATGATGCGTACACACCGGTCGACTGTGTTGCACTGATTGTGGGTTTCGGCTGCGGCGACGGGAAAACATTTGGCCTGGAATGAATCGTGGCGATGAGTAGTTGAGCCGGTTGATAGTTACCAGCGTATGTAGCGACACCTGTCGGTGTGTAGATGCCGCTCCCACCAGCATTGTTGTGATTGGCTGCCAGTAAGTTGACCTTCATGCCCACCGAAAAGGCGGACTGCCATTGGACAGCGTAGAGAAACGGCGGTGTCTCTGTCCACAGGGTTGGAAATGCTACCGAGTCTACATTGTAATCTTCGATAACCTCAATGGACGGGTCGTGAAACAGACTGTCAAAGCAAGTGAAAACGGCGAAACGACCAAAGGGTGTATCGAAGGTTGCCAGTTCGGCTTTAGGAGGGTAATCGAAGTCGGTTTCAAAGAACAAGTTTAGTTTGTGGTAGCGGACGATCAAGGTACCGTGTGGGTTGAAGACGACGTCTGTGTTGTACTGGTATCGACCATCTCGAGGACATGATGTATCCGAGGCTCTACTACAGTGGTGAACATCTCCCATATTGGCCACGATGTACAGCGAGTTTTTTCTGGCCATACAACTCAACCGATGCTGAACCTCGGTGTTGGCAAACCGGTTCTTCTCAACGCAAGGGTTCCAAATGACCTCCTTTGGATCTGGAACCGATTCTAGGAACAGGTACATATTTATCCTTTTCGAGATTGCCCCACCATACAACCCATCTTCAGGAAACACCAAGATGTCGACGCCCTGAAAAATACACATCATAACGTGCCTTTATACAAAGTTGTGCGACAAAAACATATTGATTACGACCTGAAAGGAAGCCAGCATCAGCCGTTTCATTGCACTCCTTCATCATTGTGCTACTCTAGCTCACTAACACTAACAGAAATATATGACGCCTTATGGCTTGGACCGCTTCGGTGGCCTAATGGTTAGAGCGCCCATCTCGAAGTCGGCAGGCCCAGGATTAAACCCACGTCCTGTCATAGCAAAGTTTACTGGTGGCAGCCTTCCTTGGCGCCCAGTATTGAGAAGCTATAGCTAGAAAACAGGACTGCCTGGCAGCGGTGTCAGCATAATGTGACTGGGTGGAGTGTCATTACTGGTGTCTTCGACATGATACTTTATTGGCGGCAGCACTTTGATGTCATGGACTCGCTCTCCCACAAGAAGACACAGTAAATGTATACACACACCTAGCGACTCCTCGTCGTATTGTGACTGAAAAATTGTTATATACGACGTTAAACGCCAAGCTTACATATATACATATTGTTATGGCTTGGATGAATTCTGATCTACAAAAGTTATACAAATTAAAATCCCGGCCAAAATCTAAACTAGCCAAAATATACAGTTAGATTCCTTTTTTTTTTTTGGTGTTGGAAAATTGTCTTACTTTTGATATGTTATCTTTATTATTGTATCATCCTGTGGTTAACAGCATGTTACTAGTTAGTTAGTACTCAGTGTTTACGCATATAACAAATACACACATATAAGCTCTTCAGGTCTTAATTTAACAGTCAATTTTACATCAATTTATGTAAGTGTGTGGGAAGGGGGAGGCTGCCTATAAGCAGTAAATGTTTACTTGTCTCCTTTAGCACTTCTCGGAATCATTGTGCAGTGGTTCCGAGACAAGTCAGACAAGACAGCGATATCAGAATATCTCTTCAGTGTAATCAAGAATGTATATATGCTTATGGATACTATTCCCGCTCATTGCTGGTGCTGTTGTAAGAGGAATGTGCTTTGTTATAATATACTCTGTACCATCGAAAGGAGTGACACACCAAGAGTATGGTATAATACACGGAAACTCCAAAAGTACAACAATATTTGTAAATACTGAAATTACTATTGGAACTAATACTGTTTGGTTGGTCTGCGGAGTGTAGCTGTTTAGAAATGGGGATGGTGGTCGTGTCCATCGTCTGTTGGCTGTGTTGTTTGTTGATGTCAAACAGCTTTCCAACCAAATAAAGAACTGAACAATATATATAAGGGGTTAGAGGTGGAGAAGATGCAACCGTTGACAGATTCGGATTCCCCCACACCCCCACTCCACACTTTCCAAGATATTTGCAGACTTTTCCCAAGGGCCTTGTTTTTACTATCATAAAAGATAATGAATGGCATTTTCATTAACAATCCCAGTCTTATTTTTCTGGTATTCCTTGTAAAAAGTTTTTGCTGGATTGCAAGCCGAAAATAATAATATGTCTGAAGGTTTTCCTGGCTGACACCCCCCACCCCGACTTTTTTTGAATGTTGGTGGGTTTCCAATACTCAGGGTGATATGGTGATTGTCACCAAGCAGATATTCTTTATAATACCTAAGGTAGCTCTAAATAACCCCACCAGGAGCCTCTCAACAATGTGAGTTCAAGTCCAGCTCATGTTGGCTTCCTCTCCGGTTGTATATGGAAAGATCAACCTGCGGATGGCCGTGGGTTTTCCCCGATTCTGCCCGGTTTCCTCCCAAGATAGTGCTGGGAGCCGTCGGATAATTAAAATATTTCTGAGTACGGCATAAAACACCAATCAAATAAATAAAATCTTTAAAATAAATAAAAGCCTTGCTTTAGATGTATTTCATGACAATACCTGTGATCCTGCCTTAGCAGCTTGCTTCTCGTAGATGTCCAAGTTTTTGTTCATCACCGCCAGAGCTTCTGTCCTGGACTTCACGTTGCCTGGGGACACCAGTTTGTGGTTGTACACAGCGGCTTTGTAAGTCGGCTGTTGTATTGCCAGGGGCGGTTTCAGCGATGGTTTTGTGAAGAGAAACCTTTTATGATTCACGGATTCCCCTAAAAAGATTTGCCCAAGGTTTAGGATCAACGCGATCCCTGCCAGAAACCTCATGGTGAGAATACCTTATACCTACCTGAAACGGCCAAAAAGGCGGACAAAGTATGTGGTCTGTTAAGGCACTTCGCCCTGTTATATACTGGCATGTGTATTAGTGGGATATTACACACATGTCATCTTATCAAGCGAAGGCTAATAACAATATGCTATCTAGGCACTTTGATTGTTGATTCAGGCATGCACATTTTGACATATTTTCCTAAATCTACATGTTCATTGTTAAAGTCCTTATCTTTTTAGTTGACACCCGTAAGAGCTGTCATTCACATCGATTGAAAATGGCCGCATCAACAACCAAGAAATTGGACTGGAGTTGAATTCTGGTTAGACTCCGAAGACTGCAGTGTTGTGCCATGGGAATAAATGATCATGTTCTTTTGCTTATCCCACCTTTTGCTTATCCCACTCGTTACACACATGCGTACTGAGGCACCACTCGAAACAGCTATCTGGAGTATTGAGTGCAGATTCCCAACCTACTAACCCCATTCTTTCAAAGGTGTTATTTTTTTTTCAAATAATTTCTTGTTGACTGTCTCCAAACACAATAGACGTGTACACTTCAGCCGACTGCACCGCGACGATTGTGGGTTTCGGATGCGAAGGGGAGACATTTGGTTTAGGAGGAATCGTGCTTATTGGCATTGTTTATGCGCCAACAAAAGCATTACTTCCCTGACAGAAAGTAATTAATTAATTAATTAAGGGTTGAACACGACAGATCCAGGGTCAATTCTGGGTTGGGTCACACCTGGATCTTAAAACAGCAAGTTTTAACTTTCTGACTTGATGTTCAGCATTAAGGGGATAGTGCAACCACTGGTTGACCTGTATCAGTATAAGGACTCGGGCGGGGCGTCTTACCTGCCTTCGCTAAGTTGTCTGACTGAAGCAGCACTAGATAAAAGAGCGGCGCCCTGCTACAAGGAGGCACATTACGCATTGTTAAGTACGACGTTAAACCCCAAACACTCACTCATTCAGTCAATCGGCCTATCAACTCTATTTCTACTCTTGGCAATGCGAAATGAAAGTCCGTCTGTTTGGAGTAAATGTGTGTTCAAATCTGTCTATGTCGAGGAAAGATAAGCACAAAAGGTTGGATTTACACACATCAAACCTCTTTTTTGTTTCCCTTACTTCTCTTCAGGTCCTAGTGGTCTGAAGCTGTTGAAGAGGTTAATGTAAATCAAAGAAAATCATGGGGAATCTATAAATTCACTGTCCAAGGCCGAGTTTGAACACGTACCTTGTGTGTCATACCGATAGTGTAGCAATACAAGGAAAAAATATGTTTTAAAACTATAAATTTCGACACAGACCTTGACTATTTCTAATCAGGTTTTCTCTATATATGTAAGATGATCATAAGTTTCACACAAAATGCCGAAATATAACGATATGTGTTTATTTAAGCATGCAACAACCAGATAAACAGAACTGAACATCTTGAACAGCATTATGAGCTGTTATAATCAATCCACGAAGATGGTTATGAATATAAAAGACTTCAGTGCAAAGAGTAAAACCAGAACAGTGATGACAGTGTGGCAGTTTGCAAATGGTCACACGTATTAACCTTGAATCCGGGACCTTTATCTTTACCTCATGCAGTCAGGGTTTTATTCCGTCTGTTCATGTATGTGCTTAATATGTAGCAGCTTACACAAAAATGTTGTCATTCTTGTTCACGCTAATGGTTAGTGTCCCTCAGGTAAAATGTTTAAACAATATAATATATACTGGAAGCTCACAAATACGTTTCATATAATACCGCTCTTCAAATCATCACATTAGCAATCCATTGACATTCATGGGAAAACATTGACAGAATATTGTATGCATCATTCACTAATCGTTCTCTTTACCCGTCTATACCTCAAATATGTGCACACAAAACAGCCTTCTTTTTAGACTCAGATTGTCCTGGGTGTCGAATTTTGTAATTTTACGATCAAAATTTTAACCTCATGCAAAATTAAATCTTTTTTCTTATTTATTCAAATGTTCCTGTAGTGTCATTAATATTTGCTTTCTCAATTGACCGCTCCGTTATGCATATTACTCAAATTTCGAATCCAGGTGCCAGTGATCAAACATTCAGTGCCTGAGTACACTAACCGTCAGTGACTGTGTACTCTGAAGAGGTTTGGAGAACACAAAGCGAACAGAAATGGGACATGTGTGTCGTGACAAAGAGCTACTTCACCGTCCTATTGCTTGTGACCCAAAGAGCTAGTGTCATCCAAACAGTACGACATTGCAAACTTTGCAAATCGTGTTAATGAAAGGCATGAAAAACAAGTTGTCTTGTATAGACAGGCCGTATTTCACCGGTTACGTGCTGCTCTAGTTTTATCCTCTATGCTGTAAGTCTGATGAATCTAAACCAGGATTCTGCTGGTGAATTAAGCATCCCAAGGCCGATCCTTCTTCATTGTTTTAATTTGACTGTGTACCAATGTGATGACAACTCAGCATATTGAAGCTAACATCACTGCCACTTTTTTAATGATGCTGGCGGGGATGGGAGGTAATTTGTTACTATTTAGTACTGCCACTTAACAGACAAGATTCCGTACTTCACCGGTTACATGAAACCATTTGTCTACTATCACACTGTTTTCGCTGCTCTGGTTTTACTTTCTTTGCCATAAGTGCCCCAAGAGGGTTGCGAACTGCATATTGACATCAACACCCAGGAAACAGTGACAGAGGCGGAATTTGCAACTTCACCACCTAAGACCAGATTTGAGCCCTCAGCTTGTATCCTGGCGATGGAAATGTCAAACCTTTGTTTTCAATTCGGGGAATGCCGCTGTAACCATACTCCTACTTATCCTTCAGTTACTTCAAATACAGCAGTGTATTCGTATTTAGTATGTTGCTAGATAACGTCTTAATATTTTCTTAATGGATACATGTAAGTATATGTAGGGCTTACGATATGCCAGAACGTGTAGTTGACCAACTGGCAGACTCCCAATCGTGGGCGCGTCTGACTATGGGAGATAACTCCCGAGGTAGGTTAAAAGCAAGAAAAACTGCAGAGTTCGCTCCTCTTTCGACATTTTGATTGACAATGCTTGATACTCTTTGTTCACGTTTTAGCTTTCAGTAGCGATGCATCAGCTAAAACGGACACCAGGCTCATTTAGTAGAGCGTCCGCTTCAGGGGCGGGAGATCCTTGGTTGGGTCACCCCTAAAGTTTTCAAAGAGAAAGTTGTAGCCTCCTCGCTTGGCGTTCAGCATTGAATTCCGAAACACTGCCCATTGCCTACAGGCTGGATACATCTACTTACGGATGTACATTTATAGCTAACTTTGCACAATTGGGACTTAAAGTTGTGTTCATGGACAGTAAATCTATCACTACGTATGTATGCTAAACTCCTACAATTTATGTTTTGAAAGTTTTTTGAATAGAATTTAATGCAGTTGAATAATGGAAAGTGGTATTACTTCACCAGAAGATTGCAGGTGGGGAGCCTCTCCGCCGGAAGTAATTTCATCGCAATCAAGCTGTATACCAGTCGTCAGCCAAAATGGGCGTCCCGAATCAACAATCCCTGGGCCATTACCCAAAACGACGTTCAGCTGAAACCACCAAAGATCTAAAAACAAAGTATATAAAGACAGATTTATTCAAAGAGAAAGAGTCAACAGTGTTTTCAGTGGTGATGGAAAAACGCAATGGATGTTCTAGGCGAATAAATTAGATCAGTACCCAGAGTGTGGACAATGATATATGTAGTTTATAAGCGGTCGATAAAAAAATATGTTTCTCAAATGTGGCGATCTATTTCAGCAACGTGAATATATGTGTACGGCTCTAAGTTCGGATTGCTGCATTTTGATTTTTCCCGCTTTTGCAAAGATATTCTGTGGACAAACTGATAACATATTGTTCTTTGATTGCAAGAAAACAATGGCCAGTTTAGCTTGGAAATGAGTCAGCCATAAATGCACCCAGCAGCCAACCATAAAGATAAAAAAAATCAGCTATTTTGCTAAGACGAACAAAAAGCTACACTCAATTCCTTAAAGACGGGCTTTCCTGTGTGGACCCAATCCGCGATGAGATGGGGTAAAATGTGCGGATCTGTGTCAGTAACAGATTTATGTTAATGTGTCGATTTGCTGGTGTCGACGTCAGTGTCAGAATAATGTGACGAGATGGAATGCTCGTGTCAGTGTCAGTGTCAGAATAAGGTGACGAGATGAAATGCCCTTGTCGATGTCAGTGTCAGATTAAGGTGACGAGATGGAATGTTCGTGTCGGTGTCAGTGTCAGAATAAGGTGAGGAGATGAAATGCTCCTGTCGGTGTTAGAAAAAAGCGACGAAATGAAATGCTCGTGTCGATGTCAATGTCAGAAAATTGTAACGAAGTTAAGACTCCCGTCGGCATGAAAAGAATCTGACAGTGAGGAATGAAGACTCCCGTGTCGGTGCCAGGAAAATGTAATTGTGCAGAATGAAGACTCCCGTGTCGGTGTCAGCACAGTGTGACTTCGGAGAATGAAGACTCCAGTTTCGCTGTCAGTACAATGTAATTGTTGCGAATAAAGTCTCCCGGTCGGTGTCAGAACAATTCGATGGCGTAAAATGTTTACTCCCGTGTCGGTGCCTGAAGGATATCATGGCGTACAATGTTTACACTTTTGCCACTTTCAGAAATATGTGATGGTGTAAAAATTGCTTGATTGGAACTTAACACCGTGCTCAAGAATTTTTTTTTACTTATGTGACGGTGATTTTGTTTATGGCCAGTGGAAACCGATATGTCAGAGGTACACCACCGACCTTCTCCAGGTAACTCATAAACTTTTTTGAATTAAAGCCCCAGCCGAAAGTGTGAAACATACGCTGGGTATTATCACATAACACATGGGTGTCTGCTTCTTGTAGGTTCACGTTTCCTCTGAAACGATGAGTGTAAACTTCATGTCAGTGTCAGTATTAATAACTGAGACGATGCAGACTCTTTGATATGGGTAAGATCAATCTACTTTGTCTTTCATAATACCTGTTCTCAGGCGAATTTACACCTACATGAGTAGGATAACTACCATTGCGCAACTCATCAGTCATCAATAAATCGAAACTTGACAGTACGGATTTATCCCTTATAAATAATTAATGACAATAAAATATACAAACTCGTGGACAGAAGGGCGTGGGCTGCATACACAAGTCTGACAGTACATACAGGCTTAGTCAACACTGGCGATGATATAAAATCGATGCTGGGATGACATACGGCTTGCGGCGCATTATTACATCCGATGAGAAGTACCCCGCTAAGACAAACGTGGGCAGTCTAGAATAATCCCTAAGTAATTCTCTTTAAACATCTTTTAATAGCTCAGAGGATCTCAGCGTTGATTCTTGAAGACTTCTGAAGCTCTCTGACAATCTTCTTAATGTCCAATCAAGGTTTAGGGTTGTTAAATGGGTTGCAAGCTACTACATTATAGCCAAAACGGCTACTATACTGTACGTGATAGATGTCAGAATTGAGTGAGTGAGTGAGTACTTGGGGTTTAACGTCGTACTTAACAATTTTTCAGTCATATGACGACGAAGGAATCCTTAGAGTGCATGTACGTGTAATATGCCTCCCTGTTACAGGACTGATTTCCACCGCTCTTTTGTCTAGTGCTGCTTCACTGATAAGCCATTATACTGAGATGGGTCAACCAGTCGTTACACTATCCCCTTAATGCTGAACGCCAAGCGAGAAAGCTACAACCTCCTCTTTTAAGGTCCAGGTTTGACCCGACCCGACGCTCTAGCAACTGAGCCATCAGGACTGGTCGATGTCAGAATTGAAGATTTTCTTTAAAACATACACACGCGATTATTCCAGTTGGTTCACTCCGCGTCCTCTAGTTGGTTTCCTGCACACATAAACCCGACCGTCATCGTATTTAAGGTGAAAAATTTATGTATATGGCTTCACGTACAAATCAAATAATTCTAAAAAAAATAATTAAATCCAAACGAATTCCCATTCTCCAACTTCTTTTATACTTTAGCGTAATGTAGTCATTACTTCCTGAAGAACTGATCTAATTATAAACGTGAGTAGTTTTTGTTTTAATTATTTTGGACACATCGCCGGTTTAAAATACGGTCTAAGAAACGTAATTAAATGGCATTTTCCTACTTCAACTTGATCATGATTAAAAATTTGTTCATGTGGAATTGGCTGACTTGTGCATTGCACGGTGCACTTACGTCTGGTACTTTCTACGTTTTACATCTCGATCACCCTCCCTATTTCCATCCGATCGTCTGTATTTCGTTCAAGAACGTATGTACGTCTCTTTTCTTCATCGATAGTTATTTTGTACAAATTCCCCACTGCAGATAACAATTCATTGAGAGTGAATTGTGTCATGTGCACGATTTAGACATTTGATTTGGAAATCAACCCTACCATTGCTGACCTCTCTCTATCGTTGTAAAACTAATGACGCCTCCTGTACGTGTTATGAGCTTTATTCGATTTTTATGTAATTATTTCTAACTTGGTGTTTTAGATGTAAAATAGGTCGTCCAATTATCGACAGGGACCGCCCCATTCATTGTTCAATCGTGGTGTATAATCGTCTGCTCTTTATAATCTTAAGGGGCTGGTAATTAGTGTGCTAGCGCAGTAGAATGGCCCCATGACCAAAGCGATCGCTGTGAGTTCAAGTCCAGCTCATGCTGGCTTGCTTTTCGGTCGTACGTGAAAAAGTCGGCCAGGAACTTTCGGATGGTCGTGGGTTTTCCCCGCCCTCTGCCCGATTTCTTTTTGATTTCCGATTTGCTCCTCTTTTACGTCCATTTGTTCATTGCAGTGTTTTTTTTTCAATTCTGCATTCCATAATTCATTGTAAGTTACTATGCCCTTTTGCCGCGACTGAATTCCATAATGCATTATTAATTACCATGCCCTTTTCCCTCGACTGAATTCCATAATGCATTATTAATTACCATGCCCTTTTCCCTCGACTGAATTCCATAATGCGTTATTAGTTACCATGTCCATTTCCCACTACACTCCATAACGCATTATTAATTACCATGCCCTTTTCTCTCGACTGAATTCCATAATGCATTATTAATTACCATGCCCTTTTCTCTCGACAGAATTCCATAATGCATTATTAATTACCATGCCCATTTCCTACTAATGCAGTGTTGATTGCCATGTCCTTTTTCTGCGATGACATTCCATAATTGACTACGAGTCACTTACTCAATATTTCGGACAAGCACATGAAGAATTTTGTACATTTTTCTCTCTCACCCACGTTTGCATACAGCTCATAATTCAGTGACTCTCAATAAGTACCTTATACACTGTTGACTTTGTAAATTCTCCCAACTTTTGCAATCTCAACTTTCCCAGACATTTCACCACTCTTCAATGAAAAAATAAGTGCAGCAATGCAGAGATGTAACCTCTACCTCTACTATCTTAGTGGAAGCAATCTGGCTTTATTGAAACTATCTGTACGGGGACAAGCAGCGGCGAAATTTGATCACGAGGCCAAAGAATCAGAAAGTAATTATTCTGGTGTGCTTGTTTTAATCAAGCTCACTGCAAGTTGAGATTTTAACCCACTTTGGTCCCACGTGTACGAGGAGGTTTGTGCCGTATTAGCCGGGTCAATAAGCCGTTGGGAGATCGAGGCTCAGGAAGAATTCCACGCTGATACATTTATAGCAGGAAAACTTAGCAGCATAAAAAGAAAAGACAACAAGTAATAAAAGCTGAGTTATTTAGTAAGCAGGATGGAAACAGATCTAAACGGCTAAAAATATTTTTTCAACCTTTCAGCAGGAATTCATATGAGGCCATGGGATGCGCCATTATAGAGCAAACGGAAACATTACGTCATGCGTACCCCACTCACATGTATATGGTTAAAAGACAAAACAGGGTTTGTGTGACGTCAGCTTGATTTGTTAAAACAACACGGCGTCGCTTTCGACAGTCTTAATGAATGTGATTTTCCCTATACTTAACTGCAATATAACCAAAAATGAAAGGTTATGCTTTTAAAACTTACTATTTGATGCTTTACCGATAAATGTGTTGTGTTTTTAAATCTCCTATGACTACATAAATATCTATATTATTATAATGTCGATTGACTTATTTTGATATCCATTGCAGAAAGAGATTGCTTTTGTAGGAGATGGAATTACTCGAAAACCTTGATCAATAAGTTTGGGTGAGCAAAATTTACCTTGTTTAGGTGTTCGGGATTTAAATTATTCCTTCACGGGGTGAGGTTGGCTAATTAATTGCTATTGAACCGGGAGTTTCAATTTTCAACACCAACTTGGCGATGTAAAATTGCCATTAATCTTCCTTCCATTTTTCCCCTGTGGAGCGTCATTGTGGACTGGTATCCGATTCATTTCGTCTTAGCAGACCATTCTTCTGTGTTCGGGTTATCTAACATGGGGCTTGTAAGGCAGCTTATTTGTCAGGAGACAGTGAATAAAAGCTAGACCGGAAGTAATTAGTTACCATAGCACAGCAGAGCACACAGTCGCAACACAGCTTATACAGGGATTGCTTCGTCAACGAATACAAGATTTAATATCACCAGGGGTTCTGGTGCAAACGGTGCAATTCCTGCTGAGATTTTGGTAGTATAGTCACGCGGATTCAATTCTATTGTCATAAAAGGAAATCTGCTAAAGCCACTGTACTAGGGACGTCAAAGATGCTATTTTAAGCATTTGTATGGATAGTTATCATAAAACTCAGAGGTAAATTGTTGCGTGTGACAATTTTCCAACAACACTCTGTCGTCGCTGCTCTCGTTTTACTCTCCATGTTGTAGTCTTGTATTAGCATGTCAGCATTTGAGACAAGAGATTTAGACGTCCATGTGGCATACAGTGCCATAACGACATTTTACACACATTTCAGAGAATGCTAAATTTTACCTGATATAGGAAAAATTAAACAAATGCATTGCAATGATCTGGCCATAAGTAAAGAAGTCATGCTAATGTAACTGGCCCCCGCTTCGGTGACAATCCTGGATCTGGTCACACCTAAGACCTTAAAAGAGGAAGCCATAGCTTCCTCGCTTGGCGTTCAGCATGAAGGGGATAGTGCAACCACTGGTTGACCCGTATCAGTATAATAGCTTGGGCGGAGCGCCTTACTTGCCTTCGGTAAGTCGTCTCAGTGAAGCAGCACTAGATAAAAGAGTGGTGGAAATCATCCTGCAACAAGGAGGCATATTACACGTACATACTCTCTAAGGACTCCATCGTCGTTCTATGATTGAAAAGTTGTAAAGCAAGACGCTAAATCTCAAGCACTCACTCACTGTAATTGGTCCAAATGTAAAAGTGACGAAAGCAACTTTCTTGTTTCATTTTATGTTTATTGTAGTTTCCATGCATTTTTCCTTAGATTATACATCTTAGCCTAAATTGTGCCTCAGTTAACATCCTATCCTTCTGTCAGTCACGTTACATTCACATTGGGCTGACCAGTTCATAGCCTTTCCCAAGAAACTGAAACCCATTCTGGGAAGGAAAAGGTTGAAGTAGGGCTGTATTAATTGACTACAAATACTTCACGGCTGAGTTCGAATCACTAGGACTGAATTTACAATAAGATGATTCTTTATTATGTAATCTTTTAAAATTTATTTATTTATATTTATATATTTTCTAAAGCTTTTTGCCGCATTGGTATGATGGTTGTCAGGCGTATAGCAGTTGTCTTCCAAAAATACTGGTTGGCATATCTGCACGTTTGTCAATAACTTGCCAAAGCTCGGTAGTTTAACCTGGGGCATTCCGGTTTCCTCCTCTCATAATATTGTCTGCCGTCGTAAAAAACCCTCTGTATGATTTTAAACAGCCATCAAATCAAATCAAATTTAAATATTATTACACCGCAAAAAATATACGGTTGAAGATCGACAGAGGAATATCAGAGCTGCATGACGTTTACTTCATTTGGTTGAACCCACTTCGTTTCCCGAGATTTTAAACCGTGGGCCTCTTTCTCCGGAAGCTCCTCCACAAGTAGAAGCGAAACTTCAAAAAGAATTAATCGTGATAGACGTATAATCCCAGGGCCCAGCATTAGGGGATGTGAAGAGTATAGTCGGACCGGTGGGAGTACATTGTGACGGGATGGTTAATGACCCTCGCCGGTCATTCTAAATGGACAAACACGTTCACGTTGCAATGTCCAGTGTGGTTCTTCCTAAGATATTTATTTACCGTAAGCGATTCATTTGTTTTCTACAAAGACTTTGAATGCAAGCGGAATAAAAACACATCCAACTCCTGCTATCACTCCGTCGCTACGCGGACTCGACGACGCACAACACATAGAAAACGCATAATAAAACTGTGCACTAGATGGGAATGACGTGAACTTCACCAACGAATGTCATAAGTGGCTGCTCCATATAGGTTACGTGTTCTAATTTGAAAATGTGATTCCTATTCGAATTATTAATTATTTTTAGCTATGAGCAAGTATTGCTTCAGGTGAGCGTTTTACGATGTACACCCATTACTAGGTGCTACACGTATAAGCAAGCACCCGGTTTCTTCCCACCATAATCCTGGCCGCCGTCGTATAAGTGGAATATTTCTGAGTATGGCGTAAAACACCAATCAAATAAATAAAAAATACATAGACAAACATGTACCTCACACCGCTGAGAAACAGGGCAAAACAATTTACACAGCGATTTGTGCTTTTCCACAAGGTTAACGGTGGTGGTGTAGGGGCGTTGTCTCGGGAAATGATGTTTATTTTTAAAGGACCAGAGACCGGTTTGACCGATTACGTGTGACCCTTTTACATCTCACTCTCGTCTGGTTTCACGTTGCATGTTGTAGTCTTTCACATTACTGTTAAGCCTGTGCTTGTCATCCATACCACAACTATGTGCCTTAAAAACTATGTGTCTTTGAAACGGTATCGGAATACGGTTTCCTAGGGATAAATGTTCTGATAGATACCTTCATACAGCAGGTTTCTACAGCGAACGCATATCAGCGCTGAAGGGGAATACCCAGTGGAACGAAATCAGAGCAGGGGTAGTGAGTTGTGTATTTAGGAAGGAAATGCTTGTTTATTATGTTATGCTGACCTTTGCTTGATGGTGAAATAATGAATTCAACCTTTGTTTGAAATTCTCTGCTACGTCTTCCATAAACAGAATTCTTGGCGAACGTCCTCGATGGGCAATGTCTGACAATAAAGAGCTGAAGTCATCAATCTACCACAGCCCGGCGAGCACGGTGCACGCTTTGCAGGGTTCTCCCTCAATTTCGCCATTAGATCTGCAAACGTTGTGCGACCCGACCGTTATGTAATTGTTTGCCTCACAGATGAAACAGTAGATGGTCTTTGTGTCGTCTGACGTCCACGGGGACAAGGGATGTCTGCAATAAACTCTGACTAACCAATCAATATCTTCAAATGTAGGGAAGAGATCCAGTGACCAGTGGTCAGTCCGGCAGCCATGAAACATTGATGGCACAGAGGAGGATAGAAAATACCAATCAAACCTTACAGTTTATATGGAGAATTCGCTAAAAATTTAATTGGGCGGGGTGGTGGTGGTGGGGGGGGGGGGGGGTCTCATAACCGGTGGATTTAACGAAACCATTCAATTAATAAAACATTCAATCCTTCAATCAGCTAATCAGTACATGGATATATGAATCACTCGGAATAGGTGAAAACATCCAAACCAGAAACGCTTCCCGGAGAAAAGGAGACAACACGGATTGGTCCACCGTGAATTCAGATGTGCTTTCTAAACTTCTTTCGGAAATAACAATAGAAAAAAATAACTCTTGAGGTTGAAGATACCAGTGTTAGATTTCTCACAAACATATATGATTTCCCAACAGTGTCCCAGTGGCAATAATGTCAGCATAACAGCAAATTGTCGAACAAGTATACCCATGTGTTAAATATTTGCAACACTTCAGCTGTAATATACAGCGAATAAACCATTATTTGCAATAGGATAAGAACCAAATCAGGTATCAACGGTGTAATCATAAAGGAACCAGGGGACGTTTTAGAAGCTAGATTGTTAGTTTAAAACATGAAATATCAATATTTGTGTGAGACCTGACATGACGTGACGGTTACTCAAAGAAGGCAAATATATGTTAGACGTGTTGTCATATATTCCAATCCAGCTGTTCGCCGTAGCAATATATATGTCACATCAGTTATATACAACCGAACCAAATTAGTTTTTGCACTAAGCAATAAAGCATTGGTCCCAGGGTACTGGAGAGAGTCTTTTGAACTGTGTCTCTCTTCCAAGAAATGTGCAAAAGTTGAAAAGACGTTACTCGTTAAGGTTTCTCATCATACTGGAAAATAACTGTAGACGAGACAGACAGTGTTTGCGTCCAAGATCTTGATATGGCTTCACCGAATGTGGTCTTATGCGTTCTGCTGGTGGTATGAGCTGCATTGTTCACAGGAGTCCTTGCACGTCTTTCGGGTCAACAGCTATTGGAAATCGTCGTACAGTCTTCGAAGGCCAAATTTCCAATAATAAGGCTGACGTTTCCCGGTCGGCCACCCGTACTTTTGTAGAAATGTGCGATAGTTGGCGTTCTTCCATCGTCCTAGAAAACGTTTTTCGTCGGCAATGGCGTTTCCCTTATTCCTCAAATAATTGACATTCTTCCATCGCCCCAAGAAGCGCTTTGATCTATGATGAAGTGTAGCGTCGGAATCTTCTGCTTCCTCTCGTGCGCTCCAGTTCGCATTTCTCCATCTCCCTAGACCCTTCTTCTCTTCCGGATTGTTCGATTGCAGGTTTTGGAAGTTCGCATTTTTCCACCTCCCAAGAAAACGCTTTTCTTCAGGGCTATCGGGTTGTATGTTTCTAAAATTTGCATTTTTCCAACGACCAAGAAATCGTTTCTCTTCTGGGTTGTTAGACTGGGCATTTTGAAAGTTTGCATTTTTCCAGCGTCCTAAACCCCGTTTTTCTTCAGGGTTATCTGCTTGCAAATTTCTGAAATTCACATTTTTCCAGCGCCCCAGGAAACGTTTTTCTTCAGGGTTACTAGATTGTACATTTCTGAAATTAGCGTTTTTCCATCTGCCTAAGAAGCGTTTTTCCTCTGGGTTGTCTGCCTGCACGTTTCTGAAATTTGCGTTTTTCCAGCGTCCTAGAAAACGTTTGTCCTCAGTATCCACAGAGTTGTCGGCGTTATAATTCGCGTTTCTCCAGCGACCAAGGAATCGTTTATCTTCAGGGCTCTGTTTGTATATGTTGAAGTTTGCGTTTTTCCACCGTCCTAAAAATCTTTTTTCGTCATTCGCAGAGTCTGCGTTGTAGTTAGCGTTTTTCCAGCGACCCAAGAATCTCTTTTCTTCGTCATTTTCTGGGTAGACCGATTTAAAGTTAGCATTTTTCCACCGACCTAAGAATCGTTTTCCTTCCGTTTTAGGCGACAACAAGGCCTTGTAGTTGGCATTTTTCCATCGGCCAAGGAATCGCTTTTCTGTATCACCAACTGTGTCTCCTGAGATGTCTTTCTCTTCCGTGTCCTGTTTGTCATCTACTTTCTCAGCACTGTTGGTATCCTACAAGTAGAGAAAAAGGAACGTTAACAAAAAGGACCAACGACTAATCAAAATTAGTGCATATCTTAGAAACTCCCACAGGGCATGAACACAAACTTTGTCAGTCACAGGCACCCTCACTTCATTTATCAGCCTTCATAAGTGTTAATACTAGGCAAAGTTCACCATAACCAGTGTTTATATCGGATCTATAGTTATCCATTCAACATCAATGAACGCCATCATATTTATTTACACTTTACTAGTATTGATAAACACGAATTTTAACGTATTAGCATTTCGAAAAACAATTGAGGATATTTGTTTTGATACTTTTAAATGTTTTAAAAACATCGGTTGAACTTTAAACGTCGATCATTCGTGTGCGATGGTTGAAAATTCCGAAGTGCGTGAATTAAACATTGTGGGACTCGTTGATACGTTTGTCCGGCATGGAGTTTCTATTCATTTTGAACGAGAATTGTTTTGGTAAAAAACTTTGGCAAATTACCCATCTAACACAATAAATTCTAATAAAAGACTTAGAGAATAAAACCAGAGCAGCGACGACAGTGTGATAGCTGGCAAATGGTCACACGAATAACCCGTGAAATACGGCCTCTTGTCAATCTACCACAGCTAGGCGTTTTTAGAACTGTTCATTTAAATGCTTAAATGGCGGCAACTTATACGCTCCCTAGCACCATGACTTAGGCAAAATTAGGTATAAAAATGCAGTTATGTTAAATAGAATTAACCAACAATAACATTAAAACTATGCAAATGGCTCTCGTTTCGGGGATGCTTAGTCAACCAGCATAATCCTGGTTTATGCAGGACTTTATTCAGAAAGAGCATATGTCAAAACTTGTAGATATAATCCTGCTTTGGTGGCCTATTGGTTAGGAGACTAAAACAATGGTACTTGCTGCTGCCTAGCTGGGCGCTCAGCACTAAGACGTTAGAGAAAGGAAACAGGACTGATTGGCCCGGAGTCAGAATAATGTGACTGGGTGGGGTGTCATGTCTGGTGTCTTTGGCATGCTACTTCAGTGGAGAAACACTTTGTCGGCATGGACCTGCCATAAAAGGTCATAGTATATGTACACACATATATAATGACTCCTCGTCGTCAGATGACTAAAACATTGTTAAGTCTTCGTTTAACCCCGAGCGTACATACACAAGCATACATGTTGGTATCATTCGTACATCAAAATTTCAATTTTAAGAATTTTCTCCAAAGGTGTAGGCAGTATTAGATATGCCCAGCATTTGGACGTAAATAAGTTATGTAACTCCTAAATATATTAGATTTACACCTTCGTTTTGAACAAAAAAACACCCCATGCTATTCATCCATCAACATTGGAACTCAAAGCCCCATTTGTCAAATTTTCATTTTAACCAGCAAAAATGTTTGTTCTAGCATTTTTAACTCATATTATTTTTTATTGTTTGAATATCTACTGAGGTATTTCATTTCATTGGACACAAACTATTTACGCCAAATGACGTCTTGTACAGCCACAACCAGATGTAACGTTTTTACAAAGGTTTGTGTTCCCAGTCTTGAAGGTAAGTAAGTGTCCATTCTCAGCTCCAGGAGATGTCATACCAGCATGAGTGAACAAGTACCCAGGTCGCTCGGGTAATAAAAGTGATATCTTAGGTTAAAAGATAAGGTGTCAAAAATATGACTGACTGACTGACATATCGTTAGACAGACAGAGTGGCTTAAGCGAGATAGACACAATGTGAGAGAAACTATCACGGCTAAATCATGGGAGAAATGATTGCGACTTAAACCGTGTATACGCGGCTCAACTCTGTCCGCTGGTCTTTCGTAGCTTGCTCCGGTCGTTGATGGATATACGGCTTTGGACTGAATCCGCATGCAGATAACAACTACAGTACAACTCCCTTTCAGTAGCGTTCTTATTACATGAACGCAGAGAACCCGACGCAACAGTAGGATCGAGAGGACTTGGGTGTAAAGCTCCAGTGAATGCCGAGAGCTGCATGCTTGTCTCAGCCAATCACTTGTTCGAGCCGCTGTTTGAATCTCTTAATGTGGTAACATTTGAGAATTTTAGGGAAAATGTTAACGTCAGCCGCACGTTTAACTACATAAAACCCTGGCTGTAATGGGTTTGTTAAGGCTGTAAAGTGAACGGTAAAACGTGAAACGTCTTTGGGTTTCTTGTGAAACAGGATAACAAGTCCCTCGACAAGACCAGGTCAGAATGAACACGAAGATGCTCTTGAGTCATTAAATCTTGAGGTTTTTGGTGGTCAACAAAAATCGATTTTAGTACCCCGCCATTAACGGGAGGGGTTGTGCTGTTTTGGAAATTGTTCTTCGTCACTCTTGGCAATCCTGTCCAGATCTAAGAATACAAGTCAATCGATTCCTTCACGCAAAAACATCTTTTCACGCAGTTCCCATTACAGGAAAACGGAAAATAGGACTGGTAAAAACAACTGATAAATAATCAAAGCGATGTGCACGGTTTGATTTGATACAAAATTGATACAAACAGAAATGAATAGAATCGTTGTCGATAATTGAAAATATGATTCCATTATCTGTGAGAGGCTGCAAGCGAATGCACCATACTTGATTAGTCTCCAGTGGTGTTATGCTAACAGGAGCCGATTTACAGGCATATTGCTTTAGGGTACGATGCAATATAACCATTTAACAATCAAACTGTTTCGGTATAAAATTGGTGCGACGAATGTAACAATGTTCGGACCAAATATGCAAATGGGACACGATGCAAGGGCATTGGAATGCATTAATATTTCAAAGATCTTCTATGGAGTTTGTCAATGATATGAACTGCTAATGATGACTGAGAGACATCAGAGAGTATGATCAGGGTTCTCTGGAGATAACGGCTAAACCATTATAACAAGGTAAATGATCTCTCGTGAATTCATTATAAACCCATAATCCAGAACAACACTTGAACCGTTATTGGACTGGCGTTGGGTATTCAGGTTCCAATGAACTACCTGTCAATTTACACCAGCGCTTTAAGCATAACTGAGTCAATTGAGTCAACTCTACACAGGTGTGGTGAAACCAGTCATTGTTACCTTAGTGTAAAACTACTAACTCAACAGCAAGTGCCGTTTGTGTATGTTTGCTGACCCTTAATTGAATCTGGAACACACAGCAGCCATTAACATTTACCTGCCCCTGGTTAATTTTTTCTCCAAGGTTAATCTGACCTAGCCAAAAGCTGATGACGATGGTAATTTTCATATTAAGCACCAGCTGGGAACGTGTCCGGCTTTAGCGCTTCGAACACCCATCCATTGAATAATATACACACAAAGTTCACGCTACGTGGCCATAAATATGAAAAGTGTTACTAATTGATGGACCACATTTTAACTGCGGTGTAGACGCGCCGGTTTTATTACACGATATGTTTGGAAACAAACAAATGACACTATTTGACTCATATACATTAGTATATGAAAGCAATATGAAGACATAAAATGCCCTTTCGAAGCGAGGCGCTAAATTGACCCTGCATAGAGTTATTTACCATCTCGATATCGGGAATGTCACCATATTGAAAGCCATTAAACGTAAAAAAATGTTTGCTCCAAGCATCACACCAGGTATAAACCGTTTACAGTAATTGTCTTAAACTAAACCATTTTGTAATTTATCATTTTAGTTACAGGATAACCTGAAATATACATATTTCGTTGACGCCGATTCGGTTTTGTTGTTAATCAATCCCGTTGAGGGACTGGTACACACCTACATCCCAATCACCAACCAACCTAGTCCCGAATGTTTCACTTGAATGGCTCGGTATTTATCTTCAGTTATTTCTCAACGCGTTCTGTCTTGATGGAAAGAACAATTTAAATGTTACGGATATCAGCAATTTGAAAAAAAAATATAAGGCTGGATAATATATAAAGAAGGCAGCATAAAGAGTAAAAACAGAGCAGCGAAGAAAGTGTGATAGTTGGAAAATTTTGATACGTAACCGGTGAAGGACGGCTTAATGTCAAGCTACCTCATTTAGGGATGATTTATTTTAACTGTTCTAAATGCATAAGTAGTAGCAAATTACACGCCCGCTTAACACCAAAATTTACAGGTAGATTTCTAACTGATCCTATGTATGATGACGAAAAATACTTAGCTCAATCGATTAACGTTTTTTTTTTAACATGTTGCTCTGTTGCGTAACATTTGCTGCATAGAGAATTCGACATTTGTTCGTATGCGAGTAAAACCTTTACAAACTAAATTCGTTAACTTGGTAGTCATTTTACTATCCTGTTCTCCGGGAATTGCAATTATTGTGGTGTAGCGTGTATATAAGGTAGAAGACATGGTTGCCAGCCAATTACCTGTAACAAGTTCTCGATCCAACTAATGGCACCAAAATATTTATGTACATACGTAATGAAGCGGATTTAGAATCAATACATTATCATACTTAGTGAATAAATGTATAAATTGATGAGTTTAACATTGAATTAGCGGCAATAGAACACACAATGGTATTTGACATAACCAGAAATGCACAGTTATATTTGGCATCTTATTTGTCCAATCATGAGAGGTTAATTCCACGCATTTTAATATGCTGCCTTTGTAGCTTTAATGAGACGAGCTACAATTACTTGAAAGGAAGTTTTTAACAAGTAGCACACTGTCCAGAAACCAGAAAGCATGTTGTGGAACAGACCGACAGTTATGCTTTAATCTTTTAAAAAATTTTATTCAACATTAATTTAAAAAAAACCAGAACACCAAATTAAGACTTTGAATAACAAGGGTTTGCCATGAAATGCTTTAACGAATGAAAACATACTATACCCTCACAAGCATAATCCATGACATAATGATAAAGCATTTAACACTCGAAATGTGAAGTCCATTTCAGAAGTTTCAGTATTTCTTCAAGACGTGATTGTGAACAGCAAAACTTAACGATCGGAATACTAAAACATCAAATATTCGATTTCTATATGTATGCGTAGTGTCTGCGCTTTTGTAATATGCTATGAGGCTACTGATAAATATATATGTTTATCAACCTTCACACGGCACCTATGTGGACCTATGTACTTCAGGACAGCGGGTTTTCTATGTTGCTGATGGTTTAATTGTGGCTTCCTTAACATTTCAATCAAATTCTTTCACTAATTATTTAATACATTAGCGATATATCGCATTCCCCTCATTATCAAACTGCTCTTATGTCTCGTGGATACATATGCGTATTGTCAAGTGCCCTGCACCACAGGCGCTTCCTGAACCTGTGTGCAAGAACACGCTTCAAGTAGGGCTTTAAGTGAATTTGTGCATAGGCTCTTAAGTGAGCTCTAAATGGCTGCGAACAAACAAAGCTTCTATTACTTAGCGTAGCTGAACGGATTCTAGAAGGCGTGGACGTGCTGACAGACACCCTTGGCGAATTGCGAGAGACGTCTTGTCGGACCGGACCACGCTAATTCTCTGGTATGTTCCACTGTGCAGAAGCGCAGCAGAATTACACGGGTCCTTTGCATTGTCCAGTCCCCAGCAGTGCAATAAAATTACCTGTACTCTTAACGGACTACTCACCGTCTCCATCTGTCATTCCGACATGAGAAGATCAATGAATTCTTTTTTCAAGCAACTCGCTGTTGCCAAGAAGGTGGTATTGGATGACACGAGCAAACAACATAAGGATGAGCAATTTGTTCCTGCAAAGAACGGAGATCGTGCTGAGTTTGACATCCTGCAAAAAATTGCCATGCGAAGTCCTTTGTGAAATACAGTCGTTGAAAGGTGTCTATCGATAAAGTGATGTCCATCGGCTTCAAATGGCCAGTCCATGATCGTGGGAGTTCAAAAGGTCCCGGTTAAGTGAGGTATTAAGCCAGTTCAGCCAGTAAAAGTCCCTTTGTCCAAAGAATTCAAGGTCTTGGGGTTCCTTCATTCGTTCGTATATGTATATATACATAGGCTGTATAAGTTATTCATCTGACAGCATTATATAATCATATCAGTATCTATTTTTAAATCTTGCTTCGTGATATCTGGATTAACTTAACAGCAATGGCCTTATTTTGACGTGATTGAGTATTAAATGTGCTGAAAAAAGAGGATTTTGAGTAGTTCTAGACCAGTGAAGTCGAATATGATACAGTTAATATCACTTCACTTTTTCTGTTTACGTCATACTGCTAGGTTACATTTCACTTATGTGACGTCGACCAAAACCCTAGTTGAGATAAATTGACAACTGAACCCATAACGTGTGACCAGTTGCGAACTATCACAATGCCGTCAATTCTCTGGTTTTATTCTCTTTGCTGTGATCTCTGTTGTGGTAGTGTTCTAAAAGCTGTGACACTATGTATTTATGTATTTATTTCATTGTTGTTTTACGCCGTACTCATGAATATTGCACTTATACCACGTCGGCCAGCATTATAGTGAGAGGACATCGAGTAGAGCTCGGCAGAAACCCACGACCGGAGAGGAAGCTGGTATGAGCTGGGCAAGAACTTACGGATGAGTAACAGGTTACTATGTTATTGTATGGCGCTTGCACGCTAACCACTAAGTCACATTACTATGTCATACGTATTGACAAATGAGTTATTGTTCAGTCACTTTATGACAGCATATATCTGTGGTAGCTGTATTGTAAAATTTCCAGCATAAACTGTGGCTTTACGTCAGGTAGGCTACCTAGCGAGAGATGGTGGCTTTGCAGAACAACTTTAGAGTCGATTTGTAAGAATTCATGTTTTTACAATAACATAGAGCTCTTATGACCAGTGACAATCAAAGCTCGACTGTGATATCCATATTTAAATTCGACCTGGAAATAATTTACGGAATATTAGATAGAAATATGAATTTTATTGTCTTGCCTAAAATATCGAATGGCCTCCGCATGTCACTGAAAACTGATTACTACTTCTCTCTTACAGGTTACCAGCTTTATTTACTATTTGTTTATTTACTTATTATTCACTTTTTGTTACTTCATAAATCGTGTGTTATACGTTTTTTTGGAAATGGGTTTCCCTTTCATGGTTTGCGAGTAGTATACGAATGGCGGACTTAAATATCAGTATTTGTGACATGAACACATGTGCTTACTCCGTGTATGTAGTAAATATAAGTAAAATAAATCATAAAATCATAACAGATTAGGTGTTAGCTATGAATGTTCGTAGAACAAGTCGACTCTATTGCCCAAAAAACGCAATATGGATTCCATTGCAGTTGTGGAGGCATAAGTAAAAACATAAAAGACTGTAGTATAGAGAGTAAACCAGAGCAGCGGCGACAGTCTGATAGTTGGCAATTGGTCATAAGTCTTACCCGTGAAATGAGTGAGTGAGTGAGTGCTTGGGGTTTAACGTCGTACTCAACAATTTTTCAGCCATATGACGACGAAGGAATCATTAGGGTGCATGCACGTGTAATGTGCCTCCTTGTAGCAGGGCGGATTTCCACCGCTCTTTTATCTTGTGCTGCTTCACTGAGACGACTTACTGAAGGCAAGTAAGCCTCCCCGCCCGAGCCATTATACTGATACGGGTCAACCAGTCGTTGCACTATCTCCTTCATGCTGAACGCCAAGCGAGGAAGTTACAACTTCCTCTTTTAAAGTCTTAGGTGTGACTCGATCAAGGATTGATCCTGGATCTACTGGTCCCGAAGCGGACGCTCTACCATACCCGTGAAATGAAGCCTCGTGTTAATTTACCTCAGTGAGGGAAAACAATGCGCGTCTAAAACGCAGTATACTCTTTCGTTCCTTTTTCTAATGCATCAGTATATGCATAGTTGCACTAACACAGCAAAGAGGTGTTTCACAAGTATTGCAGCGTAACAGCCGATTATCATGTATTTTACACAGCTTGAAGTCGACTTTCATAGGCAGGAAATGTTGATTAATCATGATTAATCGGAAGTTGGATGTATGGTGATATCATGAGGAATCCAGATCATAGGAATGAATTTATGTTATGATTCTTCACACCACGGTCATAAACAAACGCATGGTTAGTAACGAGGTTTGTTCATGTCAAACTGAAATGAGGCTGAAACTATTTGCCTAACGTTCCATCCATTTTGGAGTAAAAAATGTGACATTTTATTTAATTAAGTGAATGAATCAGATGAAAAAGAAAGTAAAACACAATTGACTCTGCCAACAGAAGCAGAATTGATGTGCCTGCCTATTAACCGTGCGCTGGGCATTAACACACACTGACAATCTGCGAGCATTTTGAAAGTGAATGTATTGTCAACAGAACTATACATGCTACATGTATCGTCTATATCCAAATTTGGCAAATTTTAGCGTTAAGGCAAGGAAACAAAAAAGCCACATATGCTGCTCGCAAACAAACTGATTTCAACTGACAGCGAAATTTGAACGTTGGTGCTATTCAGAAGCAATTTCCAGTCATCATCAGTGTGTGTGTAAAGGCAAATTATGCAAACATTTCTATTCTTTCCTAGTGTTAAAACTCTTATGGTTGATGAAAAAGCCCGCAAACATCGTTCGCAACAAATTGTTTTTCAGCGAAAACGCCAAATCCAATAAATCAGGGGAATCTACCTGAGTTTCCAGCTGAGTGTGATTAGAAGCTTTCTACGTGTGCCATTGTTACTTCTCCATTGACTGATTTACTGATTGTAATGATTTGGTTTTACGCTGCTTTCTGGAGTTCCTGTGTTGTTAAGTTTTACAACAGAAAACATAAAAAAGACACAAAGCAAACACTGGGAGGCCAGAATGAGCAATGAAGATATCTAACGAGGTTTTGTTGTTCAGCTGAGACGAAGATTAACCATTTTTACAGCCAAGGGCGGAGAAAAAGTTTTCGTTAGCGTTAAACTAGTTCTGTGGTTCATGTCGCGGATGTTTATAGGGTAATCAAATTACTTAGGGAGATAAATGGCGGTTAGCGGAGATTGTGTCGAGGTGGACAGGTTATTTCAGGCAGACGATTACTGATGACTGCTGCGCGTGGCAGATAGCAGACGACCGTCGTTTTATGGCGCGGGAGTGCAGAGCACTGGTACAACATTGACCTTTGTTTTTAAATGAATGTGCCGCTTACAGACGATTTCAGAGAAATTTGCCCACTTCAAAAATCAGTATGACAAGGTTTTTATGTACCTCATGTATGACAATTAGGAAATAACCTGGTAATTTATACGTAATGTATTGCCCTCTGTTTTTCTGATGGCCACGGAACGATTGGGACTGAGTTAAAGCACTAAACGTTAACATTGTTGCTTATGGAAAACTACGAAGGGTCCGAGGCCATCCGCGGATACACGAGACTGTACGATTGTGCTATTGCTGGACAGTACAGAGCTTTCCCATTACACACGAGCTCTGCAAGCAAATTTGTCACCAAGCGATGACAGGGAAGAGAAATCCAGAGGTTTTCCCCAGAGGCTTACTACCGTAGTTGAATAATAGAATTACCGAGCCGCTTTTATACCCGGGCTATTGATTGACTAGAATATAATATGTATTATTAGCTGTAATAAACGGATCATATGCGGTCAGTCTAGGTATAATTCTGTGCACTGGACGCACCATTGTGGCTCTGCTGAGTCTCCTGTCGAACAAAGACTTCTGTGCGGGATATTCAGAAAGAAAATAGGCTGGACATAAATGTCAACTGGTTACATTTCACCTGAGCTCGCAGGCCCTGTCTGGCCTGTCATAATTCCGTCGGTCTTATCAATATTTTACGCACAGATCTTACATACCAGAGTCAACAAGGAACATTTGTCATAAGTAAGACAAATGAGTCTGCGGTTTGGCAGGGTATGCCTAAACTGCTTTGATATATAGGAAACTAGGCGCCGTCAACGTCATTTTCCTTGAAAAAAAATAATGTAAGACATTCACAGGCAAGCCAAATGCCATCTGTCATTGTAAAAGCATGGGTGAATAACATCGGGATCTTGCATTTTCGTTCAAACATCATATTTCAAGTTGTCTGTTTGTGGAGGTTTAAGAAAGCGCCCGGGCTCTCTGAGGTTAATGAAAAGCATTGCAACGTGCTGGAAGAAAGACTACGTGTTTTCAAACCAAAAGTGACCCGGTTCCCAAAGAAATGTTCATTAAAAATTAAGCAAATGAGTTAAAATAGGGGGTAGGTAGGACATGCCGTAGTAAATTTACCATTTTACATTTGTAAAACTTTTATTTAACATATGGTTCCCTCTACAAGTCGTTGTGATTAAGGCCTCTGTCTCACGATTTCATATCAAGTTTATAAATAATATTATAGGATAAAGAATCCCTTAATTCAGATTATTTTTCTGGGTCGAGTCACACCTAAGACCTTAAAAGAGGAACTTGTAATGTCCTCGCTTGGCGTTCAGCATGAAGGGAATAGTGCAACAACTGGTTGAGCCGTATCAGTATAATGGCTCGGGCGGGGCGCATTACTTGCCTTCGGTAGGGCGTCTCAGTAAAGCAGCACTAGATAAAAGAGCGGTGGAAATCCGTCTGCAACAAGGAAGCACATTACATGCACTCATTCCTTCGTCGTCATATGTCCGAAAAAATGTTAAGCACGACGATAAACCCCAAGCACTCACTCACTGACTCAGATTTTTTTACAGTTAAATTATCAGATTAATAAAGAAATAAGTTCTTTAGTAATTGGTCACAAAATTGAATATCCTCATACTCTAACTGGTCATATAATTGCGTCTGGGTACGAACTTTAGGCGTAATTTTCAACATGGTTTTTTCCGGGGGACATATGCAACAGTGTATAGTTGAGCACAGACCGTTGATTTAACTGTAAAATAAAATCTTCACAGATACAAAATCTTGACGCCAGTACAACCGTACCAGTATCTCGACTGGGACGAAACACGGCGAAATTATCAACATGGAGAGGAAGGTTCGTAATTAAATGGGAAAATGAGGATGTTCGAAATGACCCAAAGGTGACCCTTTGTGGTAAAATAGAGAACACCCATCCCAGCTTCAGCATGATCAACCTGCTGTTGCGGACGAATTGATTTCGGCTCCCTCGGGTGTTGTTGGTGGTGTATGTACCCTTCACCGGGTAGTTATCAGCCCTTTTATTTCCGGCATAATGCTCCTCTCCCTGAGGGTCAGTTTAATACTTTTGCTGGTCAACACGTGACGCCGGTGTTTTCGGGATGGTCAATCCGCATTTCACACCCTGCTAGGACGCCGCGGAGGGATGTCATATTTTAGAGGTGATCAGTTTTTCACGCGCTGGTGATTTGGTCGGAGTAGCTGACGTTTAACGTCTGCTTATAGATCAATACAACCACAGTCTGGTTATCTCAGGCAGCCAATGAAACCAGTTTTCCACGTGGACACCCTTTGCTGACATGCTTTCGTGCCAACGCCGAACCCAAGCTGTTATTGCTGGAGATTTCTTTCACGTTTTCTGATGGATGGTTTATTGGTTCTGGCGAGGAGACGCACCGAACACCTTTCAGCGACAAAACTCTACCAGCTCAATAGGTAGTGACTAATTAGTAGGGACAGCTTCCTATGTCTAAGAAGGACAGAACCGCCGCAGCACAGGCAAGCAGTCCAGAGGAATAAGTTTCCCAGTGAAAGTTTCCAGGACCCATCCTTAGTTTCAATCGGTCATTTCAAATCACGGGAGGTTCCCCACTGGTTAATTTGTTTAAAGCGTAACACTCGTGGCATCCAATCGGCCCCTGACCAATAAAATCGCGGTTTAAATCAGCGTCTTGCTGGTTAAGTTGTGGCTTTCAGTTAGGTATAAAAGTGTAAGCGCTTTTGTTTCATTCGGGATTTCCGGATTTGTTCCGCCTATAAACCCAACCGCCATCGTATAAGCGAAAACATTTTAGCAAGACGTTAAATACCAATCAAATAATATCTATCGATTTAGATAAAGGGAGATTATTACGCAAAATATAAAGGTGTTACAATGTGCTTGTGGGTAAAACCTTGTAAGTTTAAGTAAATATAAAGTACAGCATAGGAAGTAAGCGAGAGAAGCGAGAACAGAGTAATAGCTGACTAATGGTAACAGAAATGGTATAAAAAGCAACTTGAATGCACATGGCAGATCCACTTTGCAGAGAAAAACTGAAAGCGTGTAAAATTAAAAAAGTGACCCAAAAAACAACAAAAAAACACTTAGTCTTAGGCATTAAAGAGGACACCAAAGATTTGCCTAACAATTTTAATGATATCAGTAGAAGGTGGCTGCCAAAGGAGAACACTATAGCTTATTTATCAACACATGTCAATCAAAAAAAGGCAATAAACATTAACACTTTTGCCATTTTCCTAATAATCTTTAATATGGTACAAATTGTAACGAAATGGTGTCTGGTACATTTCACGTTATATTGAAACTGGTACCTTTCGCAGAGGGAATTAGTGCCAAGACGCCAAGTCAGAGAAAAAACCAACTTAAAGACTTTCTGATAATCTGCGCTCTCAGACTAAACCGTAGATCGATAGACCGTGGAGCTAGCTTCTAATTGTATGTGATCACACGGGTATAATGCAATTACTGTAATGCCAGACTAAAGCGTGGTAAAGAGATTACTCAAAATCAATCCTATAACAACGTAAACAATACCGGATAGAAATTTTTCGACTGCAATACTCCTTATTTGCCTTTTCACTTCGTTTGGGGAATTATTTCAGTGGCAGTTAATTCCGAACACAAAACAGATAGAGAGAATGATGCAAAGTTCGTGTATAGCCAATCTACAGATGCTTTTTGCACATCCGCATGCGTGGAGCGAATTCATGCTTAATTAAATTTACTGAAACTGATACCAATACAACTTGAGAGAAGTATTCATACATGCAGAGTTTGGTTTACAGAGTTTACAGCATGATCCGTAGAACGTAGACCACTTCCTTGCTGGCAGAATGAGTGTTGAAAATCCTTTAAAACCAATTATAATGCCTGTGTAATAGGCAAACTTCACCCACACAACGACTTCGATTTGTGTCCCCATGTTGCTGGAACGTAAGCGATTTAAAAAAAAATTTAAACAAGGTCACCTATATATACATCTACATGAGCGCAGGCGACCATTGATTGTCGTCGAGGTTTCCAGAATAGTAGAGGCGCCAGGATCTCGAAAATACCCTGTCCGAGGTTGGGATTGAACCAAGAATACTTGTGCCTTGTGATTCAAACATCTAATCTGCATCAGAATAATGGGTATCTTGTTCTGCACCATAGCGACTCGGGTCCAAGCTGGATTGACCTCACCTGCATGAGAGCAATGTGTATCTTGTCCCGCACCATGGCGACTCGCGTGCAAGCTGGATTGATCTCACCTGCATCAGAGTTATAGGTATCTTGTCCTCCACCATGTCGACTCCGTTCCTAGGAGGATTGGTCTCACCTGCGTCAGACTAATGAGTATCTTGTCCTCCACCATGGCGACTATGTTGGAAGTAACGGAAGTAGTTTAGACAGTAGAGGTATCCTACTGAAGCTATTCACTGTTTGTCGAGAATGACAGTAATGGCCAGAGAACCTGATAAACTAGAAATATGGTCTAAAATTAAATGACTGAGTGAAGCCAATGGAGATTTTTTGGGAATGTTCTACCATAATACTGAAACCGGACGTACTATTTTTACTGGACCTAATTACTTTATGGGCTTATGAAATTTGTAAATATTCAGTGCGTCTTACGTTTTGCTTGCAGTCGACTAATGTGAGAAGTCTGTTTGTTCAGTCGTTAATTTGTGAGAACAAACATGCCAAGGTGACAGAAGGAATAGCGAGATGGAAGAGCTTGCGTATAATTCCGTAATGAAAACCCAAAATGTGTGTTAAACTATGCCGCTTGCACTGTCATTGGTTGGTTTCCCATGAAGCGGAAACCGATTTGGTCGATCTGTTTTTACTGGATCCCCCCACTCTCATTATTGCCTTAAGCTTCAGTAGAGTTTGTTTTTAGTCTCGTGTGCATCCGACTAAAATCATTCTTAGTCCACTGATTATTTGTACAAGGCAAGCGCACGCGGCGGTGAAATTTGTAACTTTGGAAATCCATTTTAAATCCGTGACGTTTGGCATTTCAGATTACCATAACGGATTACATTACAGTTCTTTATCAGGAAAACACAACCACTAGCGTGACTGTCCATAATGCAGCAACGAAAGCTGTTGTCTCTCATTGTTTTTGTGCTTTTTGTTTCTGTAAAAATGTTTCTATATTTTGACTGGCATATACGTCAAAATGCCACTCAAGAATGTTCAATACGACTTAAAAAGATAGGAAAGACCTTTTTCGCATCATTTAATTTCGTTATCCTCTCCCACATTCATGACGATAATAACCACAAGCATTTGGATACGTTATCTCGGTAATTTATGTCACTACGTCGCCTACCAATTCATGAAAGCGCCGAAAGTGCATGAAATCTTCATGGATAAGCGTAAAGCCCAAGCGTAGTATCCAATCACTGTAAAAGAAGTACAGCTGTGTCTTGATAGAGAGTTCCTCAACTGGTTTCCAATTCTAAATGACTTCCAGCATAAAGAGTAAAACCAAAGCAGCGATGACAGTGTGATATCTGGCAAGTAGCACATAACAGCCGATAATCGGCCTGTTTTCATTTTATTTTAGTTATTTCAGAGTTGCATTCTAACCGTCCCTACAAATGCATAGATACTAGCAATATTCAATCCGATTGGCACCATGGCTTAAGCAGAATTAGGGAAGAAAATGGTGATGATGATACCTTTAATTTTTTACACGTAACTGGTCTAAAAATACTCAATATGCCGCTTTTTTCATCACATTTAATAAACAAAAATATAAAAAAAAAAGAACCAGACCAATTGTTAATCCGGGTCACTTCGGTTTCATCAACTATAGGACTAACCGCCGAGGTATGAATGAAGTATTTGGAGTACAACGTTAAACCATATAAATAAATAAATAAATAATTTAATATTACTAACGGGACTTGACTTAAATAAATAACGATCACCCGTGCATTGCTTATTTATCATTTCCATGATTAGGGTGAGAGATTTTAACGTAAACATTCTCCGCGGAGTGAAATACTACACAGCAGACTGTACGTCGCATATGCTCTTCTTACAACTTAGTTTTACGTTTTAAAGGGCTTTGCCAAAGACTTTTGGCACGATGAATTATTTTATTATACCAACAGTATACAATTACAGCATCTGTGACTACCATAACATTCAGTATTGTGCTGTAAGTTAACGGGCATATCTCGAAGAAGTGACGTTTGGATCGGGATAATTTACGTTGGATTAGCATTGTATATGAACTATAAAAGACTGCTGTAACAGCAATGAGGGGAAAACCAGAGCAGCTACGATAGTGTGATAGTTGGAAAATAGTCAAACGTTACCTGTGAAATACGGCCTCTTGTCAGTTTACTCAAGTCAGGGTTTTATTCTAACTGTTCATGTAAATGCATAAATAGTAGCAATTTACACGCCCTCTGGCACAAGGCCTGAAGCAAAATTAGGTAAAAAAATATGGGGTGATGTTAACTCCAATTTAGTACACCTCAGTGATCTAGAATTACTCAAAATGCTGTCTTGTCATCACATTTGACATACAATCGCATCAGAACAATGCAAAAGGATCAGGCTTCGGGGATGCTTAGTCCACCAACAGAAACCTGGTTTATGCAGGAATACGATGTAGTTAAGACGTACAGCATAGAGATTAAGACCACACGACAGTGTGATAGGTGGGAAATGGTCACACGTAATCGGTGAGATACGGCCTAGTGTCAGTTTACCTCAGTCAGGGTTTTATTCTAACTGTTCATTTAAATGCCTAAACAATAGCAATTTACACGCCCCTTAGCACCAAACCTCGCAAACCACTTCTTGTCCTTGGTTCAAGTACAGATGAAAAACAGATGAAAACACTGGCGTGTTTTGTTTTTTTTTTGGCAAAGTAGTAATAAATTCAAAGAAAGATGCAGTCTTTCACTGTCCTCTGTTTCACACCAAACACTTCCGGAACCTCACACATTATTTATAAGCGTGTCAATACATGTAGGCTCTACTGAAGAAATACTCTCATGAGCATATTTTAGCAAGGTAGTGATAAATTACTAGAAAGATGCAATTCTTCACAGCATTTTGTTTCACACTATAACCTGCCGAAATCTCATGTCTTTCTTGATGCTACTGTAAAAGTCTCCGAAAATTTAGTTGTGTCATTTTTTCGTTTTGCAAGGTAGCAATATTTTCAAAAATGCAATCTTTAACTGTGCCTTGTTTTAGCTCATTGAATCTTCGAAATCTTCCTGAAGTTCGTACCTTAGTTTTAAGGGTGTCCGTGGAAGAAATTCGCTTCTACAGGTATACTTTTTTATTTGGTGGAAGTTGGGTGTAATAGTTAAAATTTTTCAAAAAGATAAAACTTTTCAGTATTTTCTTTTCCTCACCAAAAGTTCCGTCAAATTTCACGTATAACTATTTAAATTGCATCATCTCGGCAAGAAAGCTGTACATTCAAAGATGATACGAACTTCACGTGTTCTTTGTTTCTGGACATTCCCCAACTTGGACCCCCTTTTTATTATTATTATTATTATTATTATTTTTATTTTTATTTTTTATTATTATTACGTCTTATTATTTTACGGGTATAATTTTTCACTATTTGTCCACTACATGTAGGTACTACGTGAAACAGCATTTACACATGAAAACCAGGATGGGTATATAGCTGATATGGTTTATTGTTAGTCTTGCCTCGGGATTTACTCCAATTATGGAAACCCAGACAGAGTGGATACGGTCCAAAAGGTCTCTCCACGATTACTAATGATTTTGAAAGGCTCTGACCGATCGACCAGCGTCATGTAAATGTGTAGGAGCCAAGGCAGGACAAGACACAAAAGACGATGTATCTCCTGCGAAACCTAAACTTATTACAGAGAAGTGCGATCTTGTTAATCGTATTGTAGCCGTACTTGCTAGGCTTCGGGACACTTGTGTGGCTTTATTGGCATAAATACCACCCCTTATCAATACCGTCTTCAAAGTAGCTCATTGTTCCCTTTGTATCCAGAGAAAGATTCCGTAGGAAACCAAAGACGTCGAACGATTGTAGTCATGAATGTTTGTGGTGACTGAACTTAAACTGCGAGGAGAGTTCAATGGGATAATTGAAATTGATAATTAGTGGTGATAATTTTTGCTAATAATTTTCAAACCCATGCTCCGAACCTCCCAATGTCACGTCAGAGTTTGCCCAGCTGAAATTGCGATGTAGATATTAAATCTTCGTAATCCATACATCCAATGACATTATCCCCGAGTCATTCATTGTGAGTGTCTACCGGTTTAGCTTTTAACTTTACCGGGACACACGTATCTAGTGTTTAGTTGACGCATACCAGGTGTTCGCTCATGTACCAGCTTTACAGATTCTGTTGTAAAAGCTTGCCTGTATGGCGTGAAGTTGAACTTGGATATGACTGTCCAGCAGTTTATACCGTCCGTGCTAAAGGGAAGTTCTCTCTAGTTATCGCTAGCAGGCCTATAAGCACTGCACAGATCGACGCCTATTTCTTGGAACGGTACCATGCAACGTAATGGATAACACAAATGCTCCATATGAAACCACATCGATAACGCGAACAGACACATATCACTTCGACAGCTGCAAAGAATTACTCACACAGGCTATACCGGTTTTCATCAAGATATCAATAATTTTACACAGCGCATTGTAACACTTCTAAGAGTTATTAAAATTAGGGATTATATATCCTAATATATATAGTTTTACAAGCCTATGTATGCTACTTGTTTATTAATTAAGATATATTTAATATTTGAAACATGCCTTCCAATCCAAAACAGTGATTCTTTAAACGAAATAACCCCGCTCAAACAATGAAACAATATGTATAAGTTGCTTACAACCTTCGGTTCATGGACCCGTTTCACACAGCGCGTGTAGCGCAACACCCATGTAACTACCATGGTGACAAAATACTTGCAGCATTGGCCGTCATGGAAGTTAACCGGACGTAACGATACGTTAGGCTTTGTGAAACGGGCCCCAGATGTCCAAGTTGGATGATCACCGAGCAGAGGTCATCTTTTGTCTGTGAGCAAAGATTGAAAGCGATAACCGCATATTACTGGCTGGTTTTAGGGTAGAGACTGGAATGGACATCTACCCAAAAGCGTATCACACATCAAAACCTCGTGTACAGCGTTGATCAGTACCATGGTTTACAACTTTGTCTGTTGTTTTGATTGAATGAGAGAACCTTGGACGAATCTCTGATGAATTCGACACGCATGAGATTTGCGGATAAATAGGTTAGAGGTTGTCATAGGACGGTTCTGGTCAGCTACTTGTTTTGCCTCAGAGTCATTTTGACTATTGATTTGAACATATGACATTTTATTGACGATGTGAATGACAGCGGACACCCCCACCAGATGCCCAAGGGGACAGGGGCATAATGCTGACCAGGCCTCCAGTGATCATTCCAGGTGGATCATAAGCGACAATGGAATAACCGGCTATGAAGTTTAAGTCAAACAACGCCAATTTGCCAGGTCCCCTGTTTCTTTATTTCCAGGAAATATCCCACGATGAAAAACTCACAGCTCGTCTGATCTCCTCTCTCAGCAGGCTAATATGATCAATCTGCCGTGGACTCCGGGCTAATACAAATACATTAACGACGATACGGTGACCAGAAGGGGTACTGACAAAGATTAGCTCCCAACCACCGTCCATATTAAACATGCGTCCCTGGCCAGTGAATACCGCCCCCCTCCCTCTGGGGATCCACAAAGTGTACTAGCTCTTATTATCGTTAGTTTAGAACAATGGGTATGCCGCAGTTCTTGTCATGGTTCCAAGCAAACAAAGATCTATGCTAGAAATGGACGACATTCAATAACAATCAAGTGGTGCGCGATGACACAGAAAGGATTAGCATCGGAGGAAAAATCAATCATAGACAGATACACGCAAAGCACATATTGATATCGGTTTTATGACTTACATCCCTCTGTTGTATGAAGCAGAAACAACACCGTTTGTTCGCCAATTCAGGCGTAATCCAAATACGGTTTTAGCTAAAGTTTGAAGAACTCTCGAGGATAGGACATGGTAATTAACTTTTCAAGAGGGATTCATCTCATTTGTGGGTTTCCATAACAAGGCTTTATGTCTTTTCATCGTAGATCACCTGCATGACCCACGAATAACAGTCCATTACTATCAGTTAGGTTTCGATTACTTGCTGAAAAGAAATGCTTACTGAATTTAAACTCAAGATCTCATCTCAAAATAGTCGAAGACGATGAACGTGAATTTGAACGAGTGCCTTTTTTTTAGAGTACCAATGCACTTTCATTTCCTTCTAAAGTAACGTTTAATTACTTTTAACATCTTTGAGATTGTGATCAAATAAATCTACACAGTTAAATCTATTCTCCTATGAATCCATCCAAAAGGAATTCATGATTCAACTTAGTGACCCAAGTGGGAAAATTCGTTTAACACCAATGGACTTCAAGGTCGCTGGACGAGAAAGGATTTTTTCCTTCACCTTGTCAAAATCTATGACCCATCATGCATATTGGCATTGAACAGTAGCTATTGTACTTTTTATAGTCCGGTTTGAAGTTAAACACAGCCCATCTACAGTTGCGCACATGTATGTCTTTCAGAACTGTCATCCAATGATCACGCCATGAAATCTTTCAGAATTTGGGCACAAACCTTTGAAAATGATCAGAAGAATTTCCATTGTACATTTGTGGTCAAATGTGAAAGACTTAGCAAAACTTTTGAGCATAAATGATACATAATCTCTATCATTAAAGCAACCATCCATCCTTTAACATATTTAAGGAGAAAAACTTGGACAATGACTATGGGAAACTTGGTGACGTGGGCAGAGAATAGAGTACTCTGTGCAGCATTCAAAGACAGTATATGCTTCTTTAACGAGCAGCAAATATTCGTGCTACATTCGTCACAAAAATTCGTGAGATTACTATCGAGGGATTCTAAGAGGATTGCTTAAGACTAAGTGACAACGACAAGATTCCGACCACCACCTTAGCATGATAAGTGCCTCTGAGGCGAACTCAAAGGAGTACACACGCACTCGATCAAGCTGACAAACAACTGCCCTTCACGCACGCTTAACAGTAATGGGAAAAATATCACCTTATAACTATCATTCTTCAAGGGAATTTTTTTGGAATGAAAATATTATATGGAGATTAGAGTTTCTTAGTTGAGAAAGAGTACAAGATGAAACTCAGAATTTGATGGTTTTTGCCTTGAAATACATACATAGGCCTAATTTCTTTTAGTCGACGTGACAGTATTTTTCGACACACCATCATTAAATATAACAAGTCCAATGTATAGTAAGTTAGACCAGCCGAATATAAAATATTGTATTTGATCAATCAATTGTAACAAAGTCAAGCACTTGTTCGTTGTTGAGCGTCGAAACAAATGACTACTTAAATAGTTTTGTAATCTTATATTTGCAAAACCCCGTTAACAAGGTTTCATCACCCCCTTACTATTTCTTGACTTTACGACTGTTTTGATACCACAGGGCCTATATAAAGGAGATTATATCTGTTAATACTTAATGGAGACTTTAAAACGCCAAGCGCGTTTGTAAGATAAATACGAGAAGAAAAAATATGTATGATCTTCACAGTACGCCTTATACAAAATGAGATCAGATCTGTTACAAAAATATTTTCAAATTACAGAAAAGCAAAACGTTCGTCATCCGTGGTTTTTACTTGTTTCAATCATGTAGTCAACCACGTACTGAGTCGCCAAGCAAGTGCCATGTCTTCACCTTTTCACCCTAACATGGTTATCAGACATGGAATTTTCATTTCCAACACATATAGATTTTTAATACAACATTTTAATACTTAATGGCGACATTAAAACGCCACACGCGTTCGTCAGATAAATATGAGAAGAAAAAATTTATGATCGTCACAGTAGGGGTTATATAAAAGGAGATCAGAAGTGTTACGACAAATGGTTTCAAATTATTGAAAAACTAAAGGTTCGTCATCCGTGGTTTTCACTTGATTGCTGGCTACATGGTTTAATCATGTGGTCAACCACGTTTCGAGTCACCAAGCAGGCGACGTGTCTTCACCTTTTCACTCTAACATGGTTATCAGACATGAAATTTTCATTTCCAACACATTTAGGTTTTTAATGCAACATTTTAATACTTTATGATGCCTTTAAAACACCACACGCGTTTGTCAGATAAATATGAGAAGAAAATGTATATATGATGTACAGATGCGGAAATAAAGAGATGCGTTGAATCCAATATGCATGATTTGTTTTGGTTTTATATTTTAAAAGCCTAAAAAGGATTGGTCAAAAGATATTATGACGATATCCATTAATTCGTTTTGGGAATTTACTAACTTTGTATGAAAACATAACGGTATCAATATTAACGTCAAACAAAGCATCTTTCTGTGAGTTTCCCTCTCTTCAGGGAAACAGGTGATTACCACTTAACTCTGAGAAACGGATTACTGCTGTACTTACCTCGGCCCATGTAGTGGACAAGGTTACCATCAGGACTAAAATAAACAGTCCACTCGACCGCAGTAAGACCGCTGCCATGTTTGCTACTGGCTTGTTCGAGAAATGAAGTGAAATGGTAAACTGAGCAGACGAAACAAATACGTCGAGGCGAGATGCTCACGTGACCGCTGGGAGTGCCGGGATTTTAACGAGTGCACTCAGCACGAACGGTTGCTGGTTTAATATCGAGACTGTTGGTCCAGTCCGGTATTGATTGACAAGCTGAAGGAAGGTAATGAAATCTACACGGGAGGAAAGTTATCCCTGACGTCGTGTGCCGGGCGGGGAATTTGGTCATTGACATAGGTGAAGTATCAGCAAGAGGTGGGAAGAGAAAACGCCTTTACTTTCCACACTGCGTGGGATTTGTTAGTTTTTTTTGTGGAATTTATGAGCATACACTAAGGGATATCTGGGCTTTGATCGGAAGAGGCTCTATACATGTTAACAGTGTGGAAGTGTTCGGACTGTACGGCATAATTAAGACAAGTAACTACTCTGATCAAATACGACGTTAGTGTGACCGAATGCCGAAGAAGTCCAAGCTGTTAACAATCATAATTTGAGGAAATGGCAATACACTATGACCGCAGTTTTATGTCATATTAATCAAATTAAATCCTGACGAACCCAAATTGTTCTAATATTTTACGGAATAATGACAGTACAAGTTGGTTAAGTTTGGTACAAGTTTTGTGTTCTTAATACGGAACACCAAACAGGACGTACTTTTTGCACTCCATCATCGCCCCGACACATGAAATATTTTTATTTCACCCTGTTTTACAAACAATATTTTGTCACTTATTTCATTGTTGTTTAACATCACGCTCAAGAATTTTGCACTTTAAAAATGATGGCCCGTTTACCTATCTTATGGCTTGAAAAAACTGGAGAGTCTGAAATAAAACCATCGACTTTTGGCGAGTTACTGACAAACTTTCTCGCACTTGATGTCCACGAAACTTCATGCAACGTCGACCACTTATTGCATAGGTTTGGACTGCATTGGTAAAGGTGGGAAGAAGTTTAATAGTTTTACATTTTAAGGAACCATGCGTATCATTAAAATACAATTCCGCCATACTGTTAGTATTAATGATATCTCATAATCGAATATCGCCCCATAATTCATCACATTTGATGTATGTTGTATTGGTGAAAGGCAAGTTGTCACTGTGCGGGGGACCACGTGGCCTCCGCTAAACTTTATGCAAGATCGCACGAGACCAACGTCGACCACGTATTGCCACCAAGGCCTCAAGCACCCTGGAAGCAAGAGAATCTAGAGATCTATGTGTCCAAACAGACATTCGTATACCAGCCGTATACCAATAAGGAAGTTCCAGGTCAATAGTCGCAAGGCCAGTTCCCAAAACGACGTAGAACACAATCCACCAAAGAATTAAGAAAGTATATTAAGTATATTAAGAAGTGCGAAAATAGGACGAAATCATTCAAAAAGTTGCTGCCAACAGTTTTCAGTGATGCAGGAAAGACGCAAGATATGTGTGATCTCAGTATTTAAATGGTGTACCACAGTACAGTATCAGTAGTCGATAAACAAATATGTATCTCAGTTGCGCTTTGATTGCAACTGTCATATATCCAAAGTGGGGAACGCGATGAATATACCGCCCCTAGCTCTGGGTTAAGCGGAATTAAGAGTCCCATGGCCGAGAATAAACCGAGAATGAACTGAGAAGTGAACCAACTTGTACTGTCATGCGATCTAGCGATTCAAAGACAAGTTCGTCACGGCACGTCCTCTTGCTTAATATATTCATAATGTATTCTGGAGCCCTGTAATAATGGTTCCCATTGTAGTAACAAGAGCAAAGGGTCCTCGATCCCCGAGAAGGTGTCTCGAATCCAGAAATTATTAGTGAATTATTGACGGAAAATATTATAGATTAAGTAAAATGATGAAGAAAAAAAAAAAATATACGGACATTTGCACCAGTAATACATATTAATATATGTGTTTTTTTAAATACAGCAATGTCGATTCTTCCCAGGAGGGCAAGTTATAGCCTTTGTGTAAATAATTCAATCTCCCGCCACTCTTTGAGGGTTCAATTTTTTTTTAAATAAATTGATTTCATTGAACTGTTGAAGCACAATACTTTGTGCACCACATCAATTTTTATTTCGCGACTCGCGTACTGTTTGCACATTAATATTTTATATACCACATTTGAAGAATGTTGTTCGAGCAATGGCACTTTATAACAACCTCCAAACTGTAGTCATCGTGTTGACAGCGAACCTACTTTTCACAGTTAAGATATAATGTTCATTCTTACACCCAATAAGATGAATGATGTTATTATTTTGACTATTAAAGAAGGCATTTTTGTAACATTTGCTTTCAAATATTAGGTATATTTGTAAATACCTTTACAAATACGATCTTTTTATGCATCATCACTGTATTGCTGTTAATTTATTTTGTAAATGTTTTTTTATTTCATTTTTGCTCTGAATTTCAATAACAGCACAAATCCCTTCTATTTTAAATATGGGACTAATTAGTTTCTATTTAAAGCACACCCTGCTTCGGACCTTCAGTGTTTAACGTTTATTATCTTATTTACTGAAAATAACGGAAATACTGGCACGAAATAAACAAATAAGTTAGCTACAAATTGCTCTTTGAGCTACACAGACAAGTGAAAATGAATTCTCAGCAGATGTCTTTAATGCTTCATGTCGATTATACTATTTGTATCAAAGCATCGAGAGCAAGAACGTAGGTGTTAGTTTGTTTTTCTTCTGCTTTAGTGTGTTTGGTGGGGACAACTAAGAACATTAATTACCACCTATTCTGTTGCCCATACATACAGTTTTGCATTACGCCTTTAATGGGCTTCCTGTGATAAATACGAAGCAAGGTAACATCGCGGAAGACAGGTGCAACGACGAATAAAAAAGCATAATAATTAAAACTTTGAGAGTGAGCCGATAAATTAAAAATCGAAGACGAGAACACATGGGAGGAAAAGATAAAACCCATGAAGGCAGGTGTAACGAGAATTGTTGACAAACTCATAGAAAAACGTTAATTGCAATCTCCCACGTTTTATCAACCTGCTGTTTACTCATCAGTTTTGACGTGGCCTCCGTGGCTCAGTTGGTTAGCCCGCTAGTGCAGCGTAATGACCCAGGAGCCTCTCATCAATGCAGTATTTATGAGTTCAAGTCCAGCTCATTCTGGCTCCTTCTGCGGCTCAAAACACCAACCAAATAAAGAAATATGTCATGCGGCATGCAGGTCGTAGGTTCGAATCCCTTTCCTGCTAGTTCGACTGTAGATATATGCCCAGGAGCTTGACCAAGAAAAGTGGCATTATTTAGTCTCTACTCGACTTAATCATCCAAACCTGAAGAAATCTTTACTACGGTATAAAAAAATAAAAAGACTTACAGCATAAACGGTAAATCCAGAGCAGCCACGACAGTATGGAACTGTGCAAATGATAAAATAAAATACAATGTTGTTTACCATATAATAATATTAAAATTTCAGTCAAGTGAGTAAATTTATTGCGTAAGGGCGTCACCAAATTATTCAGTAGCTTTACTGTATAAATCCAGACACCTTTCAATAATACAATCGAGTTCACGTCCTCCTCATGCTAGCCTCCTCTCCGGTCGTACGTGAAAAGATCTGTCAGCAACCTGCAGCGATTGTTCGTGGGTTTTCCCCGGTCTTTCCCCGGTTTCATCTCCCATAATGCTGGCTGCCTACGTATAAGTGAAATATTCAGGAGTTCAGCGTAAAACACCATTCATATAAAAGAAATAAACATAGCTTCATCGCGTCGCTTGTTTCCATCATTGTTTCTCGTTACTACATCCCTTCATCACCCCCATACCAGATATCACAGCGCCTCAGCGCCCCTCCACACCGTGTTATAGCTCAAGGGCTTCATCGGCTTTAATTTCCATGCATCAGCCAATCGCGATAATGCAGCGGTTCGCCGATCTCATAGCACTTGGTGTAATTGGGCGTTAGAACTTATAATGACCTTTCATGGCCATAACACAAACGATTTTTCACTCCATGGAATATGTGTAGACCTCAAACTACTACACACAACACGATTCCAACTGCTTGACTGACAGAACCCAAATCAATGTCCCTTCGGTCCGAGGGCACAACGCAATGAAATCTGGTTCGCGTGAAGGATTTCGTTAAGGACGTGACACTAACGCTAAAAAATCCGGATTTGGCGTCGATCGGACATGATACTGTGTCACTTAGCGATTTACAGAAGCCTTTGAACGTAGTCATGACGGTAAAACAGAACCCAGTTTGCATCGATGTCAGTCGACTCGACAACTGACACGGACCGTCCTCCCTGTACGCCGCCTTGAGATGGGATTACACATTAACCTAGTGTTCGTTAAGCTTTATTACTTTAGTCAGAGATCTAGATTTAATAGACGCGGTTACACATGCAAACCTCCAGTTGATTAACTTTCTTTTTGATTTTAAGCGCCTTTTTTAATTTAATGGATCGCTTTTTTTCTGTTTGCGTTGGGTTTAAGAGGCTTTCGACTTTAATAGGACGATTTCGTGCGATATAAGTGCTTCATTGAATGCAAATACATCAGATATGACACCCTCTGCCACTGACACTATGCATGACACTCTATGCCGCATACAAGAGATATCACACCACAAGACATTAGCAATGATGTTAAAATATTTGTTTGACGAACCGGCTTGATGATTGTAGTGGGACCTCGAATTAGGCGTTTCAGTCACCCGAAAATGGAATGTGAGAGCAGCCAAAGAGTGCCCTCAGACCCACAATTGCACATTCTGTATGTTGTTGTATGCTCCTAGAGACTCGTCTCTCTCCCTTTCGCCATGTGCTGTATAGTTATGGTAGCCTGGGTTTGTCATCATATCCTAGCACTCAATGAATTTTGTCTGACCATCCAACCGTTACCGTGCGACGCCGTTCCAATCCCGAGCTGTTAGAGTCTGTGCAATACAATCACTGTTATCCAACACATTCTTTTCATCTTTCTATTAATCGAAGTGACATCAACATCCCTGACAATGAATGCTGCACGTACTTAATTTTCTCCATTGTGAGTGGCATCAAGATAGGCCTGGTTTATTCTACATCACCTTAAAGAGAATCTTTACAAATGGACCTTTTATCGTATAACATTCATCTTTCTCTATCTAATGGAGTGCCTTAAGTTATATCAAACATATTTGTTGATGTATGGTAAAGAAAACATTCGTCCGTGGTAACGTCTGCTATCGCCGTATATGTGAAATATTCTTAAGTACGTCGTAGAACACTAATCAAATAAACAAATACATAAACGAAACATTCGGACGTATTCTTATCAGACATTGACTAGTTTCATGGTAAACACCAGAAGAGCAAAATGCCACAAAATAGTACGACATAAATTATCGACAAATATGTGACATTTTTATAACAATCCAACAACATAGCAACAATAACTGCCTGTCGTATAAATGATAAAATGTTATAAAATATTTCACATGCGTGATAAATCCGTAAAAGGAGCGTAAAAAGTGTGTAACGATGGAAATAAAACCGGCTAGTTATGAGATTAAGTGTGGGTTTGAGTATAATACATCGCAGAACTTGGAATTGTTCCTCCAGAAAAAAATAAAACAGCTTCATTTTTACCATTTATAAAGAGGGGTTGTGTAATCCATTCAATTCTTAGAAATCCAGGTGTAAGTACAAATATGGAAGCCTTAGACTCTTTTTATACAGTCACTTGGAATAAAGATACATAAGCTTTCCCCACGCGACAATGTTGAGCGAATGTAAACAAAACTGAAAGGATGTTATCACCGAAAAGAATAAAACTTGGGTGATATTCAGCTGTTACAGTCGATGTCAGACGACGTGCTCAGATGGTGTAGTTTTTAACGCCATCCTATCTAACATTTTCCTAATAATTCAGTATTTAATCTATCCTCCTCATTTTCTCCATTGCGCAAAAAAATACTAAAAGCTTGTCGTTTTAGTCGCAGATCTTCTACAATCTTTGGACGCGTCGTATGATAAATATTCTTGAGCATTTGTCTGGTTACAGTATAAGGAAACAAATGAATATATAACATACAATATAAGATATTAAAGTAAGATATATATGCTTGACCTTTACTGATTAGAGGCGATGGTGGTTCTCATAAGCAGTGAAAAGCCTTGGTGAACAAACATGTACGGCACTTGATTTCAGCTACAACCAATGTAAGGATTACAAACGTTTAGTCAAACGTTTAGTAGCATAACCAGATGAATGTCGCCTGGTTTCTTTGGAATTCTGAAGAAATATTGATTTTAAATGAATGAGGAAATTTTGAAGCACTAAATTTGGAATCAGTGGAAAGTACCATAGGCGTACTCTCAAAAAGGCCTACAGCAGAGAGGTTAAAACCAGAATAGCGACAGCGGTGTGATAGTGTGATGAGCACTTGCACGTGTCCTCTTATCAATTAGCCTCAGGGTTTTCTTCTAACTGCTGATGCAATACATAAATAGTAGCAAATTACATGCAACTTAGCGCCCTATCTAAAGCAGAATTGGGTAAAAAAAATGCAGTGACCTGTTTTGCAATTCATTAAACGCTGTAGAAATGCTCTTGTGTTGTCATCACATTTAACATACATTAACATTAAATAGTTGTAACTGACCTAGAGAGAAAAGTGGGAAGCATTGCCTTCTTAAAAACAGGAAACCGTACTGCATATCATCCGTGTAACAGTGCTAAATGCTGGTCGGAAATCTGAAACTCCTGGATGATTATAGGAAAGAGCTCCTCTTATGAAAAGGTCATTTGTGCGCATGCGCAAAAGAGCCTCTTTATACATAGATTGGTTAAGACATACCGACTGGTTTTATCACGAAGCCATTACGACTGCACAGTATGGTTACCGGAAGTGCGGTCAATTAGGCACGTAGACAATCTTGTAAAGACTATTGCGTTATTGTGTATACATACGTGTACGTTAATGGATTGGCTTGGTCTACACTTCCATTTACAGAAGAACAGTGTTGGCTTATCGCGTAGAATTTGACATGTCTGCATTGGTTGATAATAACCGAATAGAACCAAGATAGCGCACTCTCATCACAAGTGCACGAACAACATCATATTATAAACAAGTTTTCCTGTATCCAGTATTAGCTCTGAGCGAGCTTCTAATTAGATCCTGTTTGAAGCACACGTCCGTTTTGCTCAAATCCAGCGATGGAATTGATAACTGAAATACCAAAACGAGGAGCAATAAAAATGAAATTGGATTGTTGGGTTGTTTCTTCCACCATCTGAAGAAATATCAACGACTCAGAATAGCCTTGAGCTTTTGATGGGGATTGTTCAGATTGGCAGATGAGCTGAACGTCTTTAGAATAAACACAGTCAATTCTCTTGCGCTAACAACAGAGCTAACTTGCGACAGAATGAGCAAAACAATACATATTATGCAGATTATGTGGGAGGTTTGATTTATCAAAATCAGCTTCTGGTGTAAGCTTTGGAGAAGAGGACCAATTTAATCACCGTTTTTTTTTTTTGGAATAAGGATCCGGTAGTGAATGGATCTGAGATGACTTGATACAAGCTTATTTGTTAGAAATATTGCAAATCCCACTGAGAGATTTTAATTGGCAGCATGCAGACTATACATGATTATTGTTAATAGCTGCAATGATAATGAAATTGCCTACTGACATTACCACAACGATTTCTTGCCTTCGGCTTTATTTAACGTTTATGTTTTTTCCTAAATCTTTCCACTCGAAATCTGTAAATGTAATGTATATCTTATGACTTGCCTGCATAAAGCTGTTAATGAAGACATCATAAGCAACGTTTCAAATAAGGATAAAACACTGACTATATAAAGTCAGAAATAATGAAATCTTTTTAAATGGTGGACATTAAAGATGGAGGCATGCAGCCATAATTAATAATTCTTTTTACTTTCCGAGAATGGAATATAAATGGAAGCACATCCTGTATTAGGAACAGAAGAGATTTATTCTAATTAAATGTAAATCACTATTTTTTGTATGAGAGATATCAGAAATTCTGATGGAGATTACAACATGTAAAAGTCACATTTGACCTGTGATCCAGCGAGATGTTTTGCTTGAACATCATTTAAGCTGTCTGTCTCCGAACACTTGTGCGCCACGACGTGCAAAATAACTGACAGATTGATTGCCTGTTGTTTTAAGATTTTCTTCAAGATTATTTTATTCACATCGTAATGGTTCAGTTTTGTGTGTGCAGGAAGCCAGCGTGCTGGGGATAAACCGACCGCTATTGACCAGTAGGCCTAACGTTCACACTTGTGACGCAGAGATTGAAATCCACAGGGCGAGTTCATTATGTGTAGGCCAAAACGGTAGAAAACGAATAACGTACAGCGAACTTTATGTAAGACTACCTCTACACCTGTTTTGGAAGTATCAGGGATCATTGTTGGATAAAAAAGTCATAAACCGCCTTGTTGGACACGGAACGTTATTGTACAGACGCCCGTTCCCTTTACATCGGCAACGGCTGCATTGCATGAAAAAAGACTTACATCTTTTTGTCCTGTCTTTTTGGAAACAAATTATTGCCTCCACACAGGAAGCAGCCAACATCACCTGTCTCTTATATACATTTATATTCTCAGCGTGTGATGTCCGCAGATCGCGTTAAAGAGCAAAACTGTTGTGATAAGCAAAAAGATAGCAGTTGTATTTCCAACAAAGACGTAGGTTTCTTAAGTGGATGCTGATTTCCATTTATACACATGCGTATATGACGAAGTCTGAGTACGTTCCAAGGCATTTTTTGTAAGTATTAGTATAGATGTGACCTGAAGCGAGCCATTAGACTGATACACTATTCCCGGTGTGAAACATCCACTCCTAACGACGACAATACAATACAAACTGTCTAATTCATAATGGTATTGTTATTGTCAATTTATCTTCGACATGTGACATCATAATGTACTCAATGGCTTATTCACTGACTTCACAACTGGACCCAAAAGATTGTTAAAAAGCTATATGAAAATGTTAGTACATATTGTATTAGTTATAACAGATTGTGCGACTCCGCAATGGCTTTGTCTGCGGTCAGGTCATATTGCCTGTGGGTAGGAATCTGTTTTGCAAATTTATAGACTATATTACGTCATTTGCAACCCTCAGACACAAGTTTTTAGAGGACACTTAATGCCAACATTTGCACTAGGCCACAGACAAACTCATTGTCATTGTATTTTATCATACTACAGAACTGCCAGATATGTGATCTAAGTTACGCCTCATTAAAAGAAGTGGTTTATAGATACCTGAAAGCTTCAAATGCTTAAGGCAGGATAATCTGCAACCCGTTAATTTATTGAACACGTGATCACGTGAAGCACGAAATAGACGTTAGATGTACATGCTTGTCTCCATATATTAATATGCAAATTATACAGGCAGCTCTTGATTTCAAAGTGAAATAGATGGAATTTACATTTCAGAGAAAGCATAGATTTACACTTTATTCAAGGAAAGGCACACTTTTCCTTCTTTTCGAAGGTCGGGTCTACTCTTTCTAATTTATTTTATTAAATGTCTTTCGTGTAGATGGGCTTTGTTTGAAATGGTACACGTCTAGGCATCGGTACACTAACCCTCTACCTCTTGTCTAGGGATAATATTAGTGCCATCTTTTGCTGAGTGCACTAGCTGTGAAGTAATAGAAGCAGTGCAAAAAGCCATTTTCTCTCTTTACCATGAACCTTTGATCAGTTTTCTACGAAGCTGACAGTAGTACATCATTAAAAATGCTATTTTTGGATGTCAACCAAATTACCATTTTATTAGTTGTTAGAAAGATCAAGCAATGGCTTTATCAGGAAAGGTTGGCCGTGGGCTGTGGATCAATAGGTTATTTTACAGATCAATTTTTGCCCTGAATTTCCACCCTTTTTATTCATGGAATTTGACAATTTTACACTATTTAGTTCTTTGTCAATTTTCTCGGTAGCATCATGAGGACTGTCGCATCTCATATGTTCCCTAAGGCTGTGTGGATTAAACTACTGATGACAGTCTTGGCATAGTAACGGGTATTCACAAATAACCAAACTGGTACTATGCTATAGTCTGTTTCTTTTAGCCAGTCGCCTATTTTTAGGTGTAAGTCAGTCGCTACCAAAATTGCCTTTCATTAGTGGCACGTAACACCACAAAATCTATACGTGATATGTGGTTGGTCTGTATTATTGCAAGGAGAAATGAAGTTAAAATACTTTTTCTAATTCATAATGTTACACTCCTGGTAACACCAAGAACTCATTGCATAGGGTGACGTCATAATTATTCAAAAGCAAGATGAGCGTGGAGAGTAATTTGTTTTAGAATAGCGACATCAACATGAGGTTAAAGGAGAAGAAAACATAAAAATGATGCCAAAAGCAGATGAAAGAGCGTCTAAACTTGTTTGCAAATGTGATCTTTAATATTTTTGGGGGATTTTTTTCTAGAGAAAAGGGTATATGAAAATATTTTTGTATGGTGGGTATTTGGGACCAACTTTTTCTATTCATCGTTGTTGCATTATAATGTTCTAAATAAGGAAGTGATGCTTGTCTAATAAATTTATTTGAATGTAAATTTGTTGTTTATATCGAAATATATTCATTTAACCTTAATTATGATAATATTTATGAACATATTAAAAATATAAATATGATGCAAATTGAGGTTTAATACATTTGTTAGCTGAAAAGAACAAATTCTAGTGCAAACATATTTATTGAATCTGTGTTACATCCCCATTTATGACATTATTAAACAAAGACTATAAATACCAAAAGGTGGTCCCAAATACCCACCATACAAAAATTATTTTTACTTGTCTTTTTCTTCTTAAGGAAAAATCGGAAAAAGTATTGAAGATCACATTTAGGAATAACTTTTCGCACTCCTTCGTCTGAACTTTATGTCATTTTAATGTGACATGTACCTTAATAAACAAGATGACACCAGCATGTACGCGAGCGTGTGTTAGGTTCCGCTTTGTTACCATTTGTTGTTTGTTCTGTAACTGGTTCCCAATGACTGTTGTATCACAGGTAACAAGTTACTCACTAAATCTTACGAGGAATCAATTATCTCCGGAACAACAAACGAAGCATTGTACTAAACTTCTTCGATAACCGTCGTATTTGAGGGAGATAGATACAAGGTCAGTAATGGGTCGAGTCACACCTAAGACCTTAAAAGAGGAACTTGTCCCTTCCTCGATTGGCGTTCAGCATGAAGAGGATACTGCAACGAGTAGTTTCATTATAATGGCTCCCCATCCGCTCACTTGCCTTCGGTAAGTCGTCTCAGTGAAGTGGCACAAGATAAAAGAAGGGTGGAAATCGTCCTGCGACAAGGGAGCACATTATACATACATGCAGTCTAACGGCTCCTTCGTCCTCATATGACTGAAAAAATGTTAAGAACGACGTTAAACCCTAAGCACTCACTTACTCACTCTTCGAAGACCAGGTAGTGTGTATATATAGAGAGATAAATCCCTGTACACAACCCATAAAACATGTCTTACCTGTCAGCGTATCATTGTTGGAATATACGTATTAGTGTTGATTATATACATTAAGCTAATCTATTTCTTATGTGTGCAAAAAAGGGCGTGGAAGTATTATGTTCATAGCAAATCTAGACAGCCGGAAACGATGACTAACCAATGACCACGGTCTGACATCATCTCGTGCACACCACGTCTGACAATCTGGCTTTCCATAAGTTCCCCTCATAATAAAATTCTGGAGTACACAATATTTCACTCATTCATAAGTGTCATATGTTCATGTCAAGGGATCCTGACAGCAGGAAACGCTATGGCATTTCATCCAGATAACATACGGCGCTGTTAAATGCTGGTGTGAAATCTGAACTTGTCAGGCGACCATAGGAGATGGCTTCTGTTACCAAAAGTCTAGTGATTATTCCTTACCTTCGGCGCATGCGCAACAAGGCTTCTTTTCACATAAATTAGCTAAGACGTACTGGCTGGCTTCATGCGAGACCATTATGACTGCACAGTAGGGTTACCGGAAGTCCGGTTTATGGGCCATGGGGATTGGTCTGGAAAAGACTATTTTGTTCTTGTGCAAGTGTAGGCCTACATTAATGGATTGGCTTGTTCGACTTCTCTGTAAAAGACTGGAGTTTTCGCCCAATTGTGGCGTTTCTGTTATGGATAGACAGCCTGACTAGGATAGTGTATACCCACCACACGAGCAAGAACACTACTGTATAAAAAACCAGAACTGATGCATCCAATATTAACTCTGAACAACGATTTAATTATATCCCTCTTGAAGCAAACGCCTGATTTTACCCAAACCCAACGATGCGATTGATAACTAAAATAACAAAACGAGGAGAAGTAAAAAATGGAATTGGCTTGTTGCTTGTTGGCTTGTTGAATCAGAGTAGCCTCGAGTTCTCGACGGGGATTGCTCAAATTGACAGATTAGCTGAACGCCTTTAGAATAGACGCAATGATTTCTTTTATGCTGATAATAATCTCACGGTAGAGTAAACAAAACAACACATTTTTATAGGGAATCTGTGAGAGTGTTTGGTTGATTAAAACTAGTTTCAGGCATAAGCTTTGGGGCTTGAAGCATACCTGTTACAAATATCAGAAATGCCGGTGAGAGATTTCAAGTGGAGCTTTCAAACAACATCATCACTGACAGCTATACCGATAATAACAGTTTGACACCGATGCTAGCTCAAGGTTTGTTTTTCATACATTCCTCAGCGTTGGGCAGAACATAATTATATTTGAACTGAAGAAATTTACAGATGGACTACATTTTGTCGGCGGGGGTTCTCTAGTTGTAGCAAGTCGATCTACTGATAATGAAAGACCGTGTGCGTTTAGACCATTTAGTGTGGATAAATTCAGGTAAACAGATTATTATAAAGGGGTTCCGCGATGTTGTATAGCTCTCGTTGTCTGAGGTCGATTTTTCGAACCAACCTCTCTCTCCGAACCTTGAATGAGACGACAAGCCGACCTGAAACAACTCCAGCTGACACATTATCGCGGATCACATACTGTTATGATAATCTATATGCAACACTCTATTCCGCCCGCAGTCAGCACCTCTCAAGCAATATTGTTACACTGCATTCCATCCATAATCGCCAGCTCTGAAACGACGCTCTACACTCTGTTCCAGCCACAATCAACACCTCTCAATCAATAATGTTACGTCGCATTCCATCTATACACCACCTCTGAAACGACGCTCTACATTCTGTTCCACCCACAGTCAGCACCTCCCAAACAAAAGTGTTACATCGCCTTCCATTCCTAACAGCCAACCCTGAAACGAAGCTCTATATCTGCTCTCTGTTCCACCCAGTCAGCACCTCTCAAACTGTCACTGTATTCACCTATATATCTATTATCTCCAACAATGAAACAGAGCTCTACACAAATTTCCACCTTTCAAACTGTCAGTGTATACACCTATACAACTATTATCTCCAGCAATGAAACAGAGCCCTACACAAATGTCCACCTCTCAAACGACACTGTAACACACAGAAGAAAGGTGGCGGTTTTTCGCTCAGAGTACGGCGGTAACCTGACCAGGTAGTTTATCATCTCCACACAACTAAGAACAACACTATATAAAATGTGCACTGATATATCCAGTATGTCCTTATCTGATTAGGTTATTCGTCTCCTGCTGGCGCTTTGCCAAACCACCACTGTGCGTTGATTTGTTTCACTCTTTACTTTAAGACAATATTCAATAACGAAATATATGCAACGTACTGTATAGATTTACTTATATGTGTACTAGTTTGCATTTAATGGTCCAGGCATACTGGCTTCCTCTCCGGTCGTACAAGTGAAGGTCTCCAGCAACCTACAGATGGTCGTGGGTTTTCCCCGGGCTCTGGCTGGTTTGCTCCCACCATAATGCTGGCCGCCGTCGTATAATTGAAATATTCTTGAGTACGGCTTAAAACTCCAATCAAATAAATAAATAAATAATCCAGGTACACACCTTTCAGGTTAAACTCCAGCGTATCCACGTTTTTTATGATCTATGCTTTATACGTCACATGTGATTTCAGGATGTATCAGGACTGATTTTTGCCGAACAAATAATTCACAAACCGCCTTCTCAGCATTATTTCCCAGCCTCCCTTGCCAACATCACGAATGGCTGTAAAGCATCGGAAAAGATTTACACCCTTTTTTGAAATGTCACCTCGGAGACAAATTATTGCCTCCACACAGGAAACAGCAAACAACCCCTGCCTTCTACACATCTATGTCAGCGTTTGATGTCCGCAGATCGGGTTGAGGTCTATTGTGATAAGAGATAAATTGAAAGAATAAAACAATGAAAAGAGATTAGCTGTATTCAGGCAGGAAGTGCTATTTTATTTTTACACCTTTATGTAATAAATTTCTAAAACATTGCAACACTCCACCCACAGTCAGCGCCTCTCGCACCTTAGCGTTGCACTTCATTCCACCTATAACCAACACGTTTGTAACGATGGTCTACACTCTGTTTCACCTACAGTTTGTACCTCCCAATTAATAGTGTTACACTTCATTCCACCTATAACTACCACCTTTGTAACGATGCTCTACACTCTGTTCCACCTACAGTCAGCGCGTCTCAAATAATACTGTTACCCCTCATTCCAGCCATAACCACCATCTTTGTAACGATGTTCTACACTCTGTTCCACCTACAGTCAGCGTGTGTCAAACAATAGGGTTACAATCCATTCCATCCATAACCACTACCTTTGTAACGATGTTCTACTCTTTGTTTCATCTACAGTCAGCGCCTCTCAAGCAATAGTGTTACACTCCATTCCATCCATAGCCGCCACCTTTATAACGATGTTCTACACTCTGTTCCACCTACAATCAGCGCGTCTCAAACAATAGTGTTACACTCCATTCCACCCATAGCCACCACTTTTGTAACGATGTTCTACACTTTTTTCCATCTACAGCCACCGCCTCTCAAGCAATAGTGTTACACTCCATTCCACTCATAGCCAACACGTTTGTAACGATGTTACTCTGTTTCACCTGCAGTCAGCGCGTCTCAAATAATAGTGTTACACCCCATTCCACCCATAGCCACCATCTTTGTAACAATGTTCTACACTCTGCTCCACCTACACTCAGCGCGTCTCAAACAATAGTGTTACACTCCATTCCATCCATAAACCCCATCTTTTTAACGATGTTCTACACTCTGTTTCACCTACACTCAGCGCGTCTCAAACAATAGTGTTACACTCCATTCCATCCATAAACCCCATCTTTGTAACGATGTTCTACACTCTGTTCCACCTACACTCAGTGCTTCTCAAACACCTACTGCACTTTTTGAGACTGTAATACACCTATTGTCCCCCAACCCTCTACACTCTGTTCGCCCACAATCATCACCTCTCAAACGACAGTGTGGCACTTTATGCAACCCACACACACTATCGTGTGACAACGTCACACTTCATTCCACCTACAATCACACATTCCCACACCAGAAGTACATCGCCACACCTGGTCGATAACAAGCGACTGCATCAATGTATTAACCCTTTAGATTTATGTACTACTGTCAATATGAAATAATTCAATGAAAAAGTTGAAGGATACAAAAACATCACCTTTTTGTAAAACAGCAAATTAGACAAATACAAAGTCTTCAATGATTTCTCACATAATGTGTGAGTGACAAATGGGCCATAAAGCATCGGGAGGAAAAGTGCCGGAAATGGCTTCAAGAATCCAGCGGTGGAGATTTACGGGCTGATGATTTTCTGTGTTTATGTAAATTGAACCATGGTGAATCTGTGCAAATTTTATTCTGTTTTGATAGCTAATATTTCAACATTTTGGATTGGAAATCTTTTATTATTGAAACCAATTCTTGACGATCAGCCCTATATGGGATTTAACATGTGCATTGGTAAAGGACGGAGGGCGGAAATGAATAAATCAATAAACCGTTTATAGAATCGACTAATATTGATGTTTTCTTTGGTATATTAGTGTTTTCCTCTTGTGTGTTAAATGGGAGAACGGAACTTAACACCCTAACACCTCTCAATTTGGCTGGGAAAGAAGGCAGGAGTCTCAAGTTGTCCATGACCCGTTGCTACTCCAATAGTGATTTACTTGCTGGGCGCGTCTGTAGTTGTCCATGACCCGTTGCTATTCCAATAGTAATCTACTTGCTGGGCGCGTCTGTAGTTGTCCATGACCCGTTGCTATTCCAGTAGTGATCTACTAGCTGGGCGCGTCTGTAGTCGTCCATGACCCCGTTGCTATTCCAATAGTAATCTACTTGCTGGGCGGGTCTGCAGTTGTCCATGACCCCGTTGCTATTCCAATAGTAATCTACTTGCTGCGCGCGTCTGTAGTTGTCCATGACCCGTTGCTACTTCAATACTGATCTACTTGCTGGGCGCGTCTGTAGTTGTCCATGACCCATTGCTACTCCAGTAGTGATCTACTTGCTGGGCGCTTCTGTATTTAGGCCTCAACAGAAATACAACTATAAAGCGAACGCTCATACATGATATATTCAGATCATGAGAGTTTATTATTGGATAAAAAAGCAATATTATCAAAATCGTAATTGCTGAATCTTTTAACGCTGATACATCGTCACTCAAGGCATACTACAGTCCTGGAAAACAGTTTGGAATATTGGTGAATTTCACACCATCTCCACGAAGAGCGTGGTTCGTTGCGTTCAGGTCAAGAATCTGTCGATTGGTTTCACTTGGACTAGTCTCTATGATGCATTATCAATAGTTTCCTCAAACCAAAACATTTCTAAATGTTATAGGAGACGAGTTTTTCACGATATTCTGAAAGCGCCCCAAACAAGTGCAGAAATTCAGTGAAACCCATGTATTTTATTACGAGCTGTAACTTTTATTCGATTGGAAATATGTCTACAATACTTGGTAAGTTAAATATGCAAAACACTAACAATACAGAAAATTAATTTAGTACTTGGTGTGCCCACCCCTCGCGTTGTACAATGCGCGCACACGTCTCGGCATACTGACAACTAAGAAAGTCAAAGTTTCTTCCGGTATATCTCTCCAGCAAGTGAGCACAGCACGAGTTAGTTCAGCCACGTTCGTTGGGGCTTCATCCAGGTTATTCAACCCACGGGAAACTTCCGCCCACAAGTTCTCAATTGGGTTCATATCCGGTGAAATAGCTGGCCACTGCATGTGCTCAACACCCTCCTGTTCCAGAAAATTCCGTATCAGTTCGGTCCGGTGCGGCGTGGCGTTGTCGTCCTGATACACAAAGTTTGCCCTGAATTGTTGCCGAGCAATGGGAGCATTATCGTTTCCAGAATCCGTTGATATTGGTGCTGGTTCATGTGTCCATCCAAGACGTGCAGGTCGCATTTACCAGTGCTATGAAAAGCACCCCAGACGGTGACCCCACCGCCCCCGCCTTGGACTCTGGGCATGATACAATCTTCGTTCAGAGCCTCGTGAGCCTGACGACGCACCATCACACGGCCATCTTCCCGGTAGACGACAAAACGAGACTCATCACTGAATATTACGTGTCGCCAGTGTCCCACCTGCCAGTTCAGGTGTTCCCGCGCCCAGGATAAGCGTGCCTGGCGGTGTCGACGCTGTAGCAAAGGCTTCCTCTTAGGCCTCCTTACCAAATACCCAGCAGTCAACAGTCTGAATCGCACTAAGCGGCTTGACACAGGAGTATTGGTAAATCTCATCCAGTCAGCGCGTATCTGGTTGGAACTCTTCGTACGGCCATTGCGGCAAAGTCTCACCAGATACCGGTCCTCTCTCTCGGTGGTCTTTCGTGGCCGACCAGACCTCGGTCTAGGCGTCGGCACACCCGTCTGTCGGTGTCGCTTAAAACTTTTGGAGACGGCTCCCTGAGTGACACCAAGAGCTGCTGCAATGTCCTTCTGTTTTGCTCCAGCCAGGCTCATACCAACGATACGGTTGCAGACTGCAGCACTCAGTTGACGTCTCATGATCACAGCAGTATTGTTGGAAACACTCTCTGGAGCACTGGCATGCCTTAACCGAGCTTTTATAAGAGTTACAAGGTTAAATTATAATCATGTCTGCGTACATGACTTTTTCACTGAGAAATGGATGGTCATGCTTTGTCCCAACTGTAATTTTGCTCAGGTGACACAAGCAATAATGGTGTGTATGAGCTGAAAGGGGACATAATCCTCTACATTTTCCACCCAAACAAGAATGTGTGCATTCAATGTAAGGCGCACAAAAGTATGTTTCTGGTAAATGCTATCATCAGTGAAAACAATATTCCAAACTTTTTTCCAGGACTGTAGTTTGTCTGATAGTCTGCCAGGATGGTTGAAGGCCCAATTTTACCCAACATTTAACATGCCAAGCTTAAATGCAACTGTTATTCTAAAGAGGCATCTTGAACAGATATTTTAAGAGAACTCGAGTGTTCTTCACCAAAAGAGGTTATTTAAGCAGACCTGTCTCTTTTAATGACCGTTTGATGTCCAAAATTTGCGAAACAAATCTACTGTTGCAAAGTCGTGTCCACACACCTAACAAAATTAACATGTCAGTGTCTGGAGAATAATATCTTTCGCTTGAGTGAGGAAAAACTGCCAACTCAAGTCTACATATATGTTTGAATGCGTCATTAGTCAACAGAAGCACGTTTCAGTAGGTGACACTAGTATTATCCGTGCTCATCTACTCAGACGTAAAGACATATTAGTCTATATATATGATATCTACAATCGATATTAGTCATTAGTCAACAGAAGCGCGTTTCAGTAGGTGATACTAGTATTATCCGTACTCATCTACTCAGACGTACAGACATATCAATGCCTTGACGGTGGCGGGGGTGGGGGGGGGGGAGGGGTTGTATCAATACGGGGGGCGGCTGTCAGGCTGAATGAACTGTTACAGATCCCAGAAGTTCTTTGTAACATGTGACACATGAAGGCTTATATATGCGTGAAACTAAGATAACGGTATCTGTCTTCTTTCAAAAATCATTGATTTCTTTAAGCTTCATATGTTGCACTTGTTTGAACATGGTCGATCTAATGTGCGTTCAGTGTAGAGGTACACAACCCTCGCGAATGCTTCAACCTCGAAGCACAAGTTCACAGACCAAGAAGCAGAGAAAACTACCGCAACGACACGTAACTGGTAGGCTGCATTTTAGATACACAAAGTTTCACAAATGATGTAAGTACAGACACTTTGACTTGACCACCTCAAAAAATTCAAAAAAGATGTTAGAAATACAGCTAATAGCAACTTGATCAGTTCTTTTTACAAAGTCGACGGTGACACATTTACACTCTCAATCTGCATGTTAAACCACGTGGTACAAAGGAACTCGTAATTATCAGTGAAAGGAGGTAGCAATAACATGAGGCTCTTGTCACCTTTTAGCCGTTGCACCTTTTATTTAATTTTGCGAACCTATGATTTAACCCCCTTTGTTCATTTTTGACAGTTACCTGTGCACTCCTGCATCCAATAACCTCCTCAATGCCATGTGGATTAAACTACTAATATAATAAAGTCAGTCAAAAGTTAGCAGGGAGTGAAATGTCGAACAACAGATTAAGTGCACCTTGATAAAAAGGAGCGACCACGTGAGCGTGAGTTTATACCTCGTATTTTCACAGCAAAATAAGAAAGCCAGAATGTAAGGCAAACCTTTGACGACGACCAGGTGTCTGTTCTCGCACACCATGACCAACAATGAACTATTGTGTTAGTTCAGTTATAAGAAAATGTTGGGATATAGAATTTTGCATTTATTAAAAAAAAAAAACATTCGTGTATGTCATAAAGTGGGGTGGGGAGGAAAATGGTGGTCATTTGCCTTTGTAAAAACTCCTGGTGCGGAATCTTAACCTGTCTACGATTGTCGACTACACGAGGTACCTTCTATTATGAAAAGACATACAACTATTCCCTATACTGTGCCATTGTGGACCAAGGCTTCTCGTTCCAAAGACAGACTGACATATTGGCTGGTTTTATACGAGACCATTTCGACTGCACAGTTCGGACTGCAGCTAATGGGCCAAGGGGGTTCGTCTGGTAAAGACTGCAGTGTTCTTGTGCACATCTACATTAAAGGATCTTCCTATAGACAGAATTCTGGGCTTTTCGCTCAAAATGTGGCGTGTCTGCTCTGGCTGGACTATAACATGACCATCTCACGACCATCACATCATATTAAAAACCAATATTGTATGCATCCAATATTTGCTCTGAGCAACCATCTTATTAGATCCTTCTTGAAACAAAGGTCTGCCTTTCCTCAAACCTAACGATGCGATTGATAACTGAAATAGCAAAACGAGGAGAAGTAAAAAATGAAATTGGCTTGTTACTTTCCTTTTTTTCACTAACTTCAGAAACATCAGCTAATCAGCGTAGCCTCGAGCTTTCGATGGGGATTGATAGATTACCTGAACGCCTTTAAAATACACACAGTCACATCTTTTGTGCTAATAATAATCTTGGGACAGAATAAACAAAGCAACAAATTTTTATACAAAGTCTGTCGGAGTTTCGAGTGATAAAAACCAGCTTTAGGCATAAGCCTTAGGGAACAAGACCAGTTTAATCTGACAGACTAAGAATCTGAGAGTCAAAATAAATAATACAAGCTTCTTTCAATATCACTGTGGAACAACACATTTTACATGTACTGGACTTGAAGCATACCTGTTACAAATATCAGAAGTGCCAGTGAGAGATTTCATGTGCAGCTTTCACATAGCTTGATTATTGACAGTTATACTGGTTATACAAATTTGGCCAAAAAACATCTGATGCTACTGCCTGGTCGTCAGGTTTATTCAGCTCTTGATTTTTGTAAATTTCTCGACGTTTAGCAGAAGGATGTTAGGACGAATTGATCTTCTTGTCTTTTATCTTTTTGCAGTTGTTCGCGGACGTTTGTCTCGTGGTTACTGTCGCACGCCCCTCAATCGCTTGGACACACGAGATGCGGGTTCAAACCTAGCCTTGGGCATAGTAACAATATTTTGTCTGACGTTGGTCGGAAAAGGACATTTTGTGTAGAAAATGTACCCCAATGGTTCAATTTTGTAAATGTTCAAAATGTAAATTGGTTAAAACAGTCTGAGTCTTGGTCAAAACTGTCCCTAAGACGTGAGAAAGACATTATGTGGACTAAAATTATTAATTAGTGATAACAGGTTTTCAGCACTAATAAGATGATTAAAAAGTAGTTCTAAATATCTAAAAAGAAATGATACCACCCCAGACTCGCACAAATGCACGCTTTCACTCTGGACACGCTGTTTTATTGGGTAATATATAACCATGCTCTGATACCACTGTTGGCGTTTTATCATACCATTGTGCTGAGTTCTAACGTTTCAGAAACATCTCATGTTAACATGTTGCCGTCTAATACCAAAATGTTATCAACATATAATCTTATTTATATGTGTAGTAGTTTGTATTTAATAATCGAGGTATACATCTATCAGGTTAAACTCCAGCGTACCCACGTGTTTCTGTGATCTACGCTGTACACCTATCCGGGATAACAATTTTTGGACAAATAATTAATAAACCAGACGCTCTACCCTACGTAGGGAAAGGCTGTATTGCATCGAAAAAAATTTACACCTTTTTTTTGAAGTGTCACCTGGGAGACGAATTATTGCCTGCATACAGGAAACAGGAAACACCACCTGTCTTCTACACGTCTATATTGTCAGCGCTTGATGTCCACAGACCGCGCAGAGTTGTAAAAACCGTTGTGAGAGGAGACACATTGAAAAGAAATGATAAAAAAATTGAAAAGAGTCTAGCTGCGTTCCCACAACAAAGTAGGTTTCTTAATACTTTTCTAGGTCCAGCTATGTTTTCCTTTTAATCAGAAATGCGGAAAATGTTTTCCAATGGTTTGCATCGATATTCAAAGTGTTTTGACATGAGCCTAAACACACACCATGGTCAACATTAAAACCCAAGCCTTAAGCTGATAATACGTACATGCTCTCTAATTTAAAATCCTTTCAACTGGCGAAAGCTGTCAGTGAGATGCACATTTTTGCGCTCAATCTGCATGGTGAACCACGCCAAACAACGTACCTTATTGCCAGAAGTTGAAAGGAGCAACAAATAACATGTGAGGTTCAGCAAAATTTTGACCAGTTTTTAGCCCATGGGTCCAACAGTTTACTCATTTAAACACGATTTGACTAAAGTTTCACACCACTTAGTTTTTTGTTAATTTTTTGCAGCTATTAGCAGCGCAGTGTTTTGATAGTCGAAGGTTTTATTTTGCTCATTGTTGAACATGCCAAGTTCAAACGTTAACACAAGTTTTATTAAAGTATTTGATTTCCCAAGAGGCATGTTGAACACACATTTTTGAGAAGTGATATCGGCTGTAAGCATGTGCATTTGATATGTTAATTTTGTAATGTTCATACCTGATCGTATTAAATACGGAGAACTCCGTAGGAAACCAGTTTTTTTTTCCAGGATATCATTCACCTCCATGTCAAATATTAACATGATTCTGAATCTTACAACCATTTCATTGATAAAAGGAAATCAGTGAAGTGTGACAGTGATGCTGACAGGGGACCTCTTGTATCAGGTCTGGTTAGCCTTGGGCGGAGTGGGGCGAATCAATTTAGAGGGGGTCTGTCAAGCTGAAGGAACCTTCATAGAACTGAGGAGTCACTTGTAACATATTATATAGTGTAGTTATAGTCGCAATCAAGGCTTGTATTTATGTACTGGAAGCACCAGGCTTTCTCCTTTAAATATTGATTCTCACATTTTTTTTACGGAAATATCAACCGCGCCAAACTTTCGAATATTAATCCACAAGAAAGCTAGAGCGCATGTCATGTTTGGCGCAAATGATAATCCGTTTACACCAGAACTCATAAGAGCATGGGTATAATAGGGCAGATGACAACAGTATTTGTTTTGAAAATAACGAAATTGACATTCTCTTCATTTTCAATTCGTTTTAAAAACCAATTTATTACTCTCTAATTTGTTATTTACATTTATCTTCGAAATGATAGACAAAGCGTATGGCGATTTGTTGATCATACTTAATTTACTTTACCGATTGTTAAGTGGAGACGAGAAGAGAAGAATTTAATTCAGCTGTCTTTCTCCATCTTGATAGTCGCACCCGCTTTTTAACAAAACCTGTTGTATATGATGCCGTTTGTTTTGAGAGTCGTAATGGACCCTTGTTCATTAAGTGGGGCTTTTTAAATAATTTCCTATAGTTCACCTATAGTTCAACAATTTTAATGTGTTGTCTACAAAGGGACACATTTTAAACCCTCATTCTGCACACACAACTTATTCATCGGTTAAAGAGAGAAAGCAATCTCCCTAAGACACTCGGCAAGTTTTCAGCCGTGGGCTGTTGTTCAATAGATCATTTCACAGAACACATTTTTTGACCATAAGTTTACCCCTTTATCCATAAAAGCGTGATTTTCCTAACCTATAATTTCACACTCCTTAGTTCTTTGTTATTTTCTTTGGTGACAATCCCAGTTTCCCTAGGCAATATGGATTAAACTAAAGATATAAAAAAAGACCACGGACAATATTGTTTGTATTGTACCTGGTATTTGAAAATTACGAAACGTATTACTAATATATGATCAATAAGTAGCGAAAAGGGGAATAGCAGGTAATAAGTACCCTACTGTCGCTAACCAGTTATTGACCAGAGCTGCTTACGAGAAATCAATCATCTCCGGAACAACAAACCAAATAATGCGATAAATACTGCTTAAGTATAAAAAAAAATGTCCAAGTAGAAAGAAACTATGCGCAGAAACAACCTATTGAACATGCTTTTCCAGACAGGACATCATGTATACATATATTAACAAAGAGCGAGATATTTAACCATCGACCACTCTCTAGGAGCTTGCCATTGGGCTGTAGTGGAATGGACTGAACCAAAAACTGACATACGACATTTGATCGTCAGGATGACTGGAACAGATGAGTTTGACTCAATATTATAGATTTAAAGGCTAAGAGTGCTTTTCCACTCGACATAGCAAATCTATTGCCCGCTGACATCAGGACTTGGTCGTTAACAACTGTTTGAACTGCTTAAATATACCGGATTTAACTTGAATCCAAATTTTCATCTTTGTACCTTTTTAAAGAGGAAATTGTCACTTCCTCGCTTGGCGTTCTGCATGAAGGGGATAGTGCAACGACTTGTTGACCCATATCAGTATAATGGCTCGGGCGGGGCGGCTTACTTGCCTTCGGTAAGGCGGTTCAGTGAAACAGTACTAGATAAAAGAGCTGTGGAAATCCGTCCTGCAACAAGGAGGCACATCACATACACCCTAGGATTCCTTCGTCGTCATATGGCTGAAAAATTGTTGAGTACGACGTTAAACACCAACCACTCACTCACTCACTCAATTTTGTACTTAGTCCAAAATAATTGCGAAACAGTATATTAAATAGGAACCCAAACTGTTGCTGTTATACTTTGACTTTGGACAACTGCATATTGGCTGCTAAGTTTGACTAAAATTTAAAATATTACTTAAACGTGGTAATAGCTAATACACTTTCAAACAACTGGACCCAAGTAAATAACCACTATCAGCTATTCGTTCACATACAAACCTAGCCACAATCGTCCACGCGGCATTCCAACGTTTTCTTACGGCTAAATGTGTCATTTCTAATGAAGAACTCGTAAACTCCTTAACGCCATTACAATGCCGTTCAAAGATATGTAGTCCTTTGTACCTATCCAGCAGTATATTATATGTCTAAGTGTATTTCTGCTCTGAAACAAATACTTAGGTTAGTCACAAGCAATGCTGCTTTACAACAACAACAAATGTTTGTTTTCTGTGCAGTTTTAACCTTTTTGCGCATTCCGTCAGTCTCCCATTCCGATAGGCCGTGTTGTTTCGTATAGTTGCGTAATAAAAAGATAACTTTAGTCAAATATGGTGCAATATTGTTGCAAAATGTCAGGTGTTCGCTTCTTTGTCACTTCATCCGCAAGCGCTATGTCGACACTCCACTCGAAATCACTATCTCGCACACATCCCTACATTATACTACACCCACAAATTACCATCTCCCTACTGACAGGGAGGGACCTCTGTGGCTCAGTCGGTTAGCGCGCTAGCGCAGCGTAATGACCCAGGAGTCTCTCACCAATGCGGGCGCTGTGAGTTCTGTCAGCAATTTGCGGATAGTCGTGGGTTTCCCCCGGGCTTTGCCCGGTTTCCTCCCACCATAATGCTGGCCGCCGTCGTATGTGTGAAATATTCTTGAGTACGGCGTAAAACACCAATCAAACCCTACTGACAGGGCTACATTCACCGCCACCTTAGCGATTGTACTACGTCAACTGACACTGCCACACTCCACTCCAAACAACTCATTAAATGACACAATTAGCCACTCCATTTGACTTCCACAGACCTCGAGCAAATCATGAAATAAATAAGTAAATAAATAAATATAAAACAAGGAGAGCATGCAGTGGGCAGGAGTTTAGCTCAGAGTGGTTGTTGGCTGTCATTGGACTCTCGGATACCGTTATGCGCATTACTGTCATGACCCCAAAGCCCCAGTAAGATATACTGCAATGTTTATCAGGGTGATGTATGTCGATAGACAACGGTCAATCTTTATAACCTACCCCAAGTTACGTTTTGGTGTCCTCGTTAAGACTTCTGTGTAATACGTATGTAACAGACATATGAAAAGGTTAATCCAAAGAATAAAGAGCATCGAAAATACGAATGTCCAAGAATTTGGCGTGAGCAACAGGCCTGGCGGGCTTGCTGTGATGATTGACAAGAAGTCTGTTGTCTATCTAACCCAAAGGTTAATGAACAACCAGGTCAGTGTAAAGGCGTTTTGATTGATGTGAAACAGTCAACAATAAATTGCCCATCAAAAACGTTAAAGGCTGCAAATACAGCACCTATTATCAAAATTCAAATCAGACGAACACTCAGTCTTCACTGTTTTCTACCATAATCTTTATGTGACAAATGGGCAATAATTCATTGTGACAAAAACATCACGGAAATTTCCTGAGGAATCCAGAACGGAAGCTTTGTGGGCTAATGATTTTTCATGTTTATTTAAATTGAATTACGATCAATCAGTGCAAATTTTAATCTGTTTTGACAGCATATTGCTAAACATTTTTTGCACATAAACGCTTTATTATGTAAACGATTTTACCTCCATCAGCGCGGGATAAAATTTGACGACAGGTAAATTGCAAAAAGAAGGCACAATTTAGCAAAGGTAGCATACATAGAAACAATCAATCAATCGCTGATTAATATCATCCATCGGTATTTTCGTATGTGACATTATGTGTGACAAAATACAAAACAGAGCGCTATATTCCTTGAACTGTCTTAACGTATCTGACGTATCCCTGTACGTCAGATTTTGTGCTGTATATATTTAACAGTGTCACCTGGGAGTGGTTGATTGTGGGTGAAGTGGAGTGTCACCGGGGAGGTGACGAGTCACTGTGGAAGTGGCAAATACGAGTACAGCAAAGTGTCGCAGTGTGAATTAAGAGGTGCTGATTGTGGTTAAAGTAGGGTGTCACCGGGGAGGTGGCGAGTCACCATGGAAGTTGCAAATACGAGTACAGTGAAATGTCGTTGTGTGAATTAGGAGTTGTGGATTGTGGTTGGAATGGAGTGTCACGGGGAGGTGGCCAATCACTGTGGAAGTGGCAAATACGGATACAGTGAGGTGTCGTTGTGTGAATTAGGAGGTGTGGATTGTGGTTGGAATGGAGTGTCACCGGGGAGGTGGCCAATCACTGTGGAAGTGGCAAATACGAATACAGTGAAGTGTTGCTGTGTGAATTAGGAGGTGTTGATTGTGGATGGAGTGTCACCGGGGAAGTGGCAAGTGCCAGTACAGTGGAGTGTTGCAGTGTTGATTGGGAAGTGGTGAGTCACCATGGAAGTTGCAAATACGAGTACAGTGAAGTGTCGTTGTGTGAATTAGGAGGTGTGGATTGTGGTTGGAATGGAGTGTCACCGGGAAGGTGGCGAATCACTGTGGAAATGGCAAATACGAATACAGTGAAGTGTTGCTGTATGAATTAGGAGGTGTTGATTGTGGATGGAGTGTCACCGGGGAAGTGGCAAGTGCCAGTACAGTGGAGTGTTGCAGTGTTGATTGGGAAGTGGTGACGGTGGATGGAGTGGAATGTCCCTGTGAGGGCGGCGGGTGTGTGTACAGCGTAGTGTGGCAATGTTGATTGGGAGGTGGTAACTGTGGATGGGGTGGAGTGTCCCTGTCAGTGCGACGGGTGTGTATACAGCGTAGTGTGACAATGTTGATTGTGCGGTAGTGGTTCGGGATGGGGCGCGGTCTGGATTAGCAGGTGGTGACCGTAGATGAAGTGGAGTGTCCCTGGGAGTGCGGTGGGTGTGTGTACAGCGTAGTGTGGCAATGTTCATTGTGCGGCAGTGGTTCTGGATGGGGCGCAGTGTGGACTGGCAGGTGGTGACCGTAGATGAAGTGGAGTGTCCCTGGGAGTGCGGCGGGTGTGTGTACAGCGTAGTGTGGCAATGTTGATTGTGCGGTAATTGTTCTGGATGGAGCGCAGTGTGGATTGGCAGGTGGTGACCGTAGATGATGTGGAGTGTCCCTGGAAGTGCGGCGGGTGTGTGTACAGCGTAGTGTGGCAATGTTGAGTGTGCGGTAGTGGTTCTGGATGGAGTGGAGTGTCAAAAGGGGACGTGACAAGTGTGTAGTATTGAAGTGTGGATTGGCAGGTGGTGGTTGTGGATGAAATCGATATTTATATAGAAATGGGCCAGAACTATAACAATTCATTATCTGGAATTAGATAAAAAAAATATACGATAAAACACTGAAGACTGAGTGTGTTTGATTGAAACCGTATTGTTGATTAAACGTTTTGATACAGTCTTCAAAAAACAAACCGAGGATAATCTATGAAAAAGAGCTACAGTAAAAAATCATAAATATCGTGAATTAGGTAAAAAATAGTTAATCAATAACACTGACACATCTGATCCAGGAATGCAGTGTTCGTGGACCGTCAGTCCACCACACATTGATTTGATTAACGGAAAACCATCTCCACTGTTTAACACGACATTTACCATGAAGACAAACTTGCCAATATCTCGTGAATTCTCCTCAATTCGCAAGGCATTCTCGGATTTGAAGTAGCATACCTTTGATGAAACGTTGAGTGTCAGTTCATTCCACATCTCCTGCATCTCGCTGCTGAGATCATGGGGTCCGTCATGCACAGCTATCTCAACCCTTCGTCAAGCGCATTTCCACGGCGACGCATCTCTTCGTGGAAGTCATGCCCGGTGAAGTTTGGGACGGTTTCGTAAATATGAGGTCCCGTGGAGTGTGTCGAGGGCTGTGGACGTTGACATACATGCCCCGATGGGTGAAATGAGTTCGTTTCACAACGCTCTGTATAGAGACTATTTCGTTGTAAATGTCTCCATACACTTTGCCGCATGATCACTACCTGCATTTATAACGTCGAAACCTTTTATAATACTTTATATATTTGATTGTGAAAAGCAAGTGAAGAATATTAACCGTCATTTGTCCATTGCATTAACTAAAGAAAATATTGCCTATCCCGTGGAACATTTGTTAACGACAGCGCTTGACATAGATATGCTTTAAGCGTTATGGAAACTCAGTTTTGAACTAATATTCTTTTAAGAGTGCTATTGCACCTTAATTAACATTTTTTTTTGGGGGGGGGGGGGGTAAGAAGAATTGGCATAATGATGATATAGTTTTGTTGAATAATTGTATATGCATATTACGTTATTGTTGTGTTTAGGATCAGTTTTGACTATTAGGAGGTTACACCCTGATTATTGCACTTTCTCAGTTATAACTCATAAATGGAACAAACGAAACTACGCATGTCAAATATCGATCAGTGATGACAATGTAATAATTGGTTTAAACATGTTGATTTTCCTTTGCATATACACAGTAAACCATAGACTTATAACGTGTAACATTCGTAGAAATGAATATATCATTTTTTCATGAGAAACAAAATATATTTAGATATAGTTTATAAACATATATATATATATATAGTTCTAGTTATTTATGTATTTATTTAATTTATTTCATTGGGGTTTCACGCCGTACTCAGGAATTTTCCACTTATACGACGCCGGCCAGCATTATGCCCAGGTGGATATATATATATATATATATATATATATATATATATATATATATATATATATATATATATATATATATATATATATATATATATATATATATATATATATATATATATATATGCAAATGGTCATACATATCACCGGTCAAATCCAGATTACTATCATTTTACTTCAGGTTTAATTGCAACGGTTTTTGTCAATGCTTAAGTAGTAACAACTTACACGCCCCCGAGTACCATGGCATAAACAGGAATATGGACAAAAACACAGTGATACAGTGTTAATTGCAATATATTATATACATCTCCAAATAGTGTGTTATCACATTTGACATACAAACACATCTGAGCTATATTAGCTTGGCCTTCCTTCTCCAATGCGTATACTGTCAAAATTCACCATGCGCCTGTCACTGAGAACTTATTTCCACCAGAAAACATTTGTTTTAAAACAAATAGAATAGAATTTTCACTGATTTGAAGCAATTCAATGTACACAAACATAAAACATCCTTAGCCCATAAAGTTTAAATTCTGACAGTTCTTATCGGCAACTTTCCCCTGTTTTCTCTCCAGTGAATTATGGTCCATTTGTCATTTAAAGAATATGCATGGGAGAAAACACCTTAGACTGGATGCTTTTGCAGTTTGTTATGGAGGTTCTCTGTTGGCAGCCATTACACTTTTGACAATGAACAATGTACTATTGACAGTTGTACATAAATCACATGAGCTTCACGACAATACAGCTTGGGTTAAATCGAAACCATAAGTCTTGTCAATCATCACGTAATAACGGGACCTTGAACATTTATAATGTCGACATCATTCTTATTATTTAACAGTTCCTGTTTGCTGTCGTATATGTATCAAGTATTATTCTTCCCGAAACCAGTGCACACGTCATTTGTGATGGATTATTTGCAATGCTCTTGCCTGTCCATAGGCATGCTGATGATAACCTAAACAGTGTGTCCAACAGATCTTTCAGCCGTGACAGTGCATGACGTGACTAATAGCATCTAAGTCTCTAAGCACGGATATAACCCGCTGTGAATTCAGCAATGTCTGAGTACCGTGATACAGGCGAAAATAATCTATGCAGCGTCTACCATAGCACCGACCTCGCGGCGCTCATATTCGGTGGTGTAAGTGACATATGCATGGTGTCACGACAGTGTGTATACCTGACCTGTAGGTTGTCTGGTATTTTTATTCTAGACTGAACACCACATAAATAAAAAACATTACAAAAAAACCCTTTGAGAAAAAGAGGAGTTCTGATACATGTATAAATGTTTCCAAAGAAGACAGGCGAAAAGGGAAAAAATCATGTTCCACGCCTTGTAGCCAGCGGCCTATTCTCTTTTGTCCACCAAAGGTTATTGCGCTGTTTGCTTTGTTGATCCGGAGATGATTGATTTCCCGCAAACCAAGGTCAGTAACTTGTTGTAAGCAATACAGCAATCATTCGCAACTGGTTACAAAACAAACTACAAATGACTCATGTTCACGTAGTCGCTGTCATCCAGTATTTATTAAGGTGTTCACTACCTGTTTTTCACCTTTTCTCTCTCTATTGACTTTTACATTGATAATAGCGGCTTCGTAATTTTGTAATTTAATGATCTTTTCATACCCAAGGTCAAGCCTTACAACCCTCGGGGACAATAGCCCTGCAGCAGGGCAGAGGTTGCCGCTCAAAAGTTATCACGGAACTAACCACTGTGAAATTATTGGTAACAAATTCATGCTTTTATCAATATAGGTCATTTTTTTTTAGCACAACGTCTATCGATATAATAACGTATTGGACAGAAATATCTGCATGGCTTCTAGTCATCTTAACATTATGTGCGTAAATTCAAGCAAGCCAAATTCTGTTGTCATCAACTTTGTGTTATGGTTATTAGGAGACCTAATCACAGGTGTAAGCCTACTCGGCCTAGCATAGGTCTCGCGAGTTCCCGCAGGTTTGGACGAGACAAGGTGGGGGCTTTCGCCAACAAACGCCGGAGAAAGATGTGATTTGACGGCATCTGCTAACGGCGATATGGAGCCGATAGACACGACTATACAAAATGTATATTCAGTTAGTTTGTAACTATCTCTTCCAAACCTGCGTAAATGACATGTGAAATGCCGATTCGGCTTGTGTTGAAAACACACGTGTTGTTGAACGTTCGTTGAGTTTCTTCTGGCTAGGCCTCAGAAGTTTGTGTTTTTCATGCTTCTACTAAACCTTGCCATTTTCGTCACGTACAGACTCAAACGCCTTATAAAAAAACAATCAATCAATCAATCAGTTAATCAGTTCTATGACGGTTCCTTCAGCCTGACAGCGGCCCTCTGCACTGATCCGCCTCACACCACCAAAGGCTAACCATACCTGCTACACGAGGTCCCCTGTCAGCATCACTGTCACATTTTAGTGACTTCCCTTATTAAAGCGATGTCATAAGTCAGAAAACATGCTGAGATTGTAGATAAGTAGACGAGCACGGAACATATTAGTGCCAACGTTCATCTATATTGGCTGATGGTATTTCTTTTGCTGGCTTATGTCGTGTGAACAGAATCATGCAAACTCACATGTCATTTGAGTTGGCAGTTTTCTCACATTCACACGACATGAGTTATACCACACAGACGCTGAATTTCTGTGTTATAGTTATGTGTATATCACTGCAGACAGAATAATTACTATGCAAATTTGAAACTACTCAAGAGTGCACCATGACCCGATTATAGCCACCAAGTCCGCGGAGAAATAATGAGAGACGGAAATCTGCAAAATTAACCGGGGATAGGATTGAACCATGTCCTCGTGCGACCGTACGTGTAAAAGACAAGTACTTAATTCACTCGGTCACAGCACGTTAAACTTTCATAGGTGTGAATAAATGAATGAATGAATGAATGAATGAATGAATGAATGAATGAATGAGTAGTTAGCGTGTAATCAACGGTACATTAGCAGTATTTCAACCATATCGTGGCAAGAATTTGACATGAGAGTCATGCCACTAAAAATCAGAACAAATAGTTAACCAACACTTTTAAAACTAACTAAAATTATCGGATATCCGTTAAAATTTGCAAACTTCATGAAGTGTAGTTCTTATTCAATATCCGTATACTTTGGATATCTTTAAACAATCACATACACAAAGTTACCCGACATAATCCTGGCAGCGCATCTTAGACGCCAACGACGTTCGGGTCACACCGTAAATGTTTCGCAGTAAGCCTGCATTGACGCATCTTTAACGTCTACGGCGTTCGGCTCACACTTCAAGTAAGCCTATTTCGTTACAGGCACCGGCGATGCATCTTCAACTCTAACAACGTTAGGTTCGCACTGGGGTCGTTTCGCGACGAATTTCTAGTGATGCATCTTTGACGTCAAGGACGAGTATTCACACTGAAAGTGTTTCGCGACAAATCCCTAGTAACACATCACTGACAACACCCACGTTCAATTCATAGTGAAAGTGTTTCAGGACATATCCCGGGCGACACATCTTTGGCGCCATTAACTGAACCGCATTGCACTAAATGTGTTAAGCGACAAATCTCCAACGATTCACCCGTGGTAATTCTTCTTTGGGTTCTTTGGACCATTGAGCCGAAGATAACTGATTTCCTGTAAGCCCATTAACTTCTTATCAGCAATACATCAATCATTCTGAACCGGTTAGAGAACAAACAACAAATGGCTATAAAGTGGAATCGAACTCACGCTCACGTAGTCGCTGTCATCTGGTATTTATTAAGGTATTCACTACCTGTTGTTCGCTACCTCACTCTGTTGACTTTTACGTTGATAATACCGGCTTCGTAATTTTGTAATTTTCAAATATACAGTGACAAGAGCTGTTCTCAGTGATCTTTTCACACCCATGGTTCACGCCGTCTAGCAGGGAAGAGATTACTGCTCAAAAATTAGCCTTTAACCAAGCAGTGTGAAATTATGGGCTTCCAAATTCATGCTTTCAACAATACAGGGGAATTTTTTTTTTTTTTTGCAAAACGCCTGTCATTAAAATAACGTATTAGACTGGAATATCTTTTTGTCTTCTGGCCATCCTCGCTTTATGTTTATGAATGCAAGAAATTAAAATTCTGATGCTGTCGTGAATTTTTGTGTGACTGGTATGGTTATTTTTTTTATTGCAGAAGGCCAACTGGCCCATGAGCATGCATTATAATATATGTATAAGCTACTAACTAAGAAGGGGTAAACTGACCAGAGACGGCGCTCATTTTGATGGACAAGAAAGAACAAAACAAAAACTACTCAAATTACCCTGCAGCCATTTATTAACTCTAAAGTTGAATATAATGTGACAAGGAATGTCACGAGAGGTGAGTGGGAGAGTTTTAATAACTCTTGTAACGTATATTTACGTGTATGAATGTAATACGGAATGTTACAAGAGGTGGGTGGGAGAGTTTTATAATTATAACTTATATTTACGAATGGATTTGTGAATGTATGAATGGTGGACAGCTGGTTTAGTGCAGGGTACATTTGAGATACAAACACATGGATACGTTGGAGAAAACTACTCGTTATGATTGAAAGGAATGTGTTTGTTTAAGGCTTTGGTTACATAAAGAGCTATACTTCTACATATAAGCAATTTTACTTTGTACTGTATTTGTCAGTATTCAAGAATTCAGTAAAGTTTCTTGGTCCCAGAAACATCAAAGCAGATATTACTTCCTAAGATCTACATTTCAATAAAGAAAAATGATTTCCATATTCAAATTCATTGCATTCGACACATTTCCTTTTCGTTCCCATCTGCTAGTTTCAATATTTTGCCGGTGTGAAAAAAGTGTGAATTGCAAGTGTAATATTTCATTGTGGAATATTCATTGAAACAAATATCAGGTTATAGAGAAACATCTGCGAATCTTAAATAAAATCTCGCCCAGGGCGAGCAGCTTACTTGGGTATTATGAAAACACCCATATCACCGAGATATCAGTTAGCTTTCTTGTGGCTTGAGTTCCGGCACTATTTGTGCTTCTACCAGACTTCGTCATTTTAGCTTCACATTTGACTAAACGCGATGAAATAATCGTACGGGTTATTAATTTTACAAATATCAATCTGTCAATCAGATTAATCAAAAGTCATTTTCATCAAAGAAAGAGAGTCTTTCTGCACTCAGGTACAGGCATCGTTATAATAACTAAGTCGTAAAACATGTTGAACTACTGCTGAATTCTGTGACGACTGCTTCAGCCTTACGGCCACCCTCTGTATTGATCCACCCCACATCGCCTAAGGCTAACTGGAGGAACCCCGTCAGCATTACTGCCAGACTTCACTGATTTCCCTTTGTTAATGAGATGGCTGCGAGAGACAGAAAACATGTTGAGATTTGACATGGAGTTGTTTCTGTCGATTTTAGATACCATATATAGACTGATATGTCTGTAAGCCGGTATAGATGAGTACGATATTATTAGTGTTGCCCACAGAGAGATCTTTTTACAGACAACTGACATTTCCTTTGCTGGTTTATGACGTGTTTAGCGAAACATTCAAACACCTATGTCCATTTGAGACGGCAGATTTTCCGCAGTCACGCTATAGAAGTTGTACCCCTCAGACGCTGGTGTTTAGGTTTTGAAGTATGTGTATATAACTCCCGACAGAGTAATCGTTCTGCAAATTAAAGTTCTCACAAGAACCCCATGGCCATCTTATGGCCACCAAAGTCACGAGGAACAAAGATAGCGAAAAATCTGAAAATTGACGATCTTGGGGAATAGGATTGAACTCGGTTCTCGTGCAGCATAGCGGTCACGGCTTGTTAACTTTTAATGTGTGTGAATGAATGAATGGTGTTCAACATCCCATTGGCAGTCGTTTCAGACATTTCGTGGCGAGAACATGTTATAACCAAGAAACAGAGAATAATGACGTCGAAAATCCGAACAAATATAAACGATTATCTGATAAAATTCGAAAATTACCTAAAGTATAGTTCTTATTCAATATCAGAAGCGTTTAAAATATCTTTAAAATATCGCTTAAACTCTGTGGAGCAAATCCCTGACAACGCGTCCTTGACGCCAACAACGGTCGGATCACACTGAAAATTTTTCACGGCAAGTCTGTTGTGGTGTATTTATAGCGCCTACGACCATCTCTTCGCACTAAAAGTACTTTGCCACAAAAATTTCGCCTCACATTCCATCTTTGTTGGGATAGGTTCACACAAAAAGGCGTTTCGCAGCAAATTTCTGGCGATGTATCCGTTACTCCAACCACGATTGTTTTTTGGCGCCAAATGCCTAGCCACGCATCACTGACCTCAACGATGTTTGGTTAACACTGTCTTACACGGTAATTCCCTGGTGATGCTTCTTGGACGCTAAAGACCGGATCGAACCACGATGAAAGTGTTTCGAGGCATGGTTCTCAATGAGTTGCACTATAAATCTGGACGATTCACTTTTGATACCAATGACGTTGGGATCACATTAATTCAAAGTGAAACGCAGAAAAAAGCAATCGATACTTATAAACTTGACATGATATGGTGATGTCGTGGTATTTGTGAAAGTGCCAAGTTCATAACTTCCTTATTGATATGGAAGCGACATCGTACTATAATTGATTGTGTACGCTGTTTCGGTTTACAGGGTGCTATTTGTGGGTCTTGGCTGTCTCGCGATGTGTCGAAATGTTGTGTTGTGTAAAAACTGTCCTTAATGAAATGTGGAACAACAACGACTGTGAAAGTTTAGTGGAGAAAACTCGGTTAACATACAGATGTACCCCAGAGAGAGTATTTCAACCAATGTGGCAAAAAGAAGTTTAGATTTACTCAGTGCTACAAACTTTTGAACAAAAAAGTCAGTCTATGTCTTTATTTGTCGGGAACAAACAATTACACGAATCTTGGAAGTCTTAGTCTGCATTAGAGTTTAGAAAAAGGATATAACAAGCGAAAAAAGCCCTGACCTTTTGTTATCATGAAAAAAAGGTTTTTCTCCACGTCAAGCAGACATGGAATAAATTGATTTTCAGATCAGTTGAGAAAATGATTAACTGCTCTGCATAGGTCGCTGATTGTTAGAAAGTCAGCCAACTAATATCTGCCATCCGGGATATTTTAGGAGAAAAGTTCGCCATTATGACATTCAGACATCCTGACATATTTTCCTTTGTATGCAATACATTTCTTATGTAATCTCGACGAATCCAAAATGTTTGATTTCGTTCGTCGAGACACTTGTATAATCCACCACAAGCAACGTTTGAGAGACATGAGGAGGATTAAAGGAGAAGAAAACTTTAAAACATGACACTATGGGCTGAAAAGAGCATATTTTTTTCTATCTGGTATAGCCTGATGCATAATTTAAGTTTTCTTCTTCTTTAATACAAAGTAATACACAAATACAACAACAAAACATAGCCCAATCCTAAGAATACATTATGGAAATTGTTACAAACCCCGTCTTTAAATATTGTATTATACTTTTTTATTTTACCGGGTCAATGTCTGATCTACATTTCTACCGTTTTTGTGCGTTATAGCCTGCAATTGAATTCAGTCGAGCGTTTTCAAGGCTTCGGTGTTTATGAGTTTCGTGTCATTGTAAATAGGGTATACATTCTGTAAACATGTATCGGTGTTGTAAACATGTTTACGACTCAACCATCCAGAATTTTTTATACGTTAGTTTATAAATATGAGCGACGGAGTTGTGAAGCTCGCAGTTATTTACTCCTGTCCACTTGAGAGCAGTCATATTTACTGTCATTCCCTGTGAAGGATTTTGCCGGGTTTCGAAATATCGGCTTTCACGTTATTCGACATTTGTAGGCTACTCCAGTTTCTGTATGTAGCACTATGTGGGCTTGTGTTTGGGCACTTGCTATTTTTTGAGACGTTATTTTGGAGCTTGCATCGCTGACTGTCGCTTTGGGCGATTGCGTAGATTTCATCCCAGTTTACCCTGACCGTGTGTATATTTCCGAGGATTGAAACATGCATTTTGTCAATTTTGTGAAAAATTTCATCGTTAATCCCTATCAGGAATTTGGTTGGAGCTGTCTCTGGGGTCGATGGATATCAGGTCCTGAGCCTTTGGGACTCGCAGATTAACGGACAGTTCTGTGAGGTCAAAGGTTAACATGTAAGAAAATGGGAAATTAATGGTGGACTATGGCCACGTGCTTCGCACAGGCTCCAAAGGTCAAGCTTGTCTAGTGCTGACAGTGGTGCAAATCGAAAGCACAGAGCGCCTTATGTGCTGCAAGAATTATGCAAGGACACAAATCTGCTAGCTTCCAGGTTGAATCCTGTAATACATGTACTATGCGGCACGGAATAGACTCACATGGATGAGTTGTGTGTCGAGACTATGACATTCCACCTACGTTAAACGAAGTGCCGTTGAACCAAACACATCCACCACCCAACACCTACCCACAAGCCCAGTTTGACGGAATATTTACTGATATATCAACCCGCAGTACAGTGAATACAGGCCTTCACGGAAATCATAGCACGGTAAAAGCCATTCCATAATTATGTTATTTATTTATTTATTTATTTATTTATTTATTTATTTGATAGGTGTTTTACGCCTTACTCAAGAATATTTCATTTATATGACGGCGGCCAGCATTATGGTGGGAGGAAACCGGGCAGAGCCCGGAGGAAACCCACGACCATCCGCAGGTTGCTACAAGGCCTTCCCACATACGGCCGGAGAGGAAGCCATATGTTAAGTTAAGAGTGGATTTGATATGTATGATGCATAATTCAGATGGATATAAACAATTCATTTTTTGACTATGTAAGTAATTTAGTTGTTATTCAGAGGGGTTTGCAGCGCTTCATGAAGATAAAACATGTATTGTTGCACCGTTAGGTGGGACGCTCACGGAAAGGCGAAACGTGACAACGCGTGGGCTCTGGATGAATGACGTAAAACTGACAAAAACAATTGTCTACCCGTTTTTTATACACTCTCACTTTCATGGAGGAATTCTGTTAATATTTTCTATAAATGACCGTGGATTCACCGTTACAGATTAATAATTTCCAAGTTAATCTTGAGAATATTGAGAAAGCTCTGTTGTTTTTGTTAGAATTAATATTAATAAGTGGAAATGTATTCTGGTGTCTTGTTTCTTCATTTAGTTTTCAACCAATCATCCACTGGATTTTTTAAAAACAGATTTGGTAAGAAGGAGGAATAAGAATACTTGAATACGTGCATTGGAAATCGGCATCAGGTCATGTGACCTCTGATTTGCTAAACTTGTCCGTGTGATTGTTGTGTCATTCTGTGATCGAACCGAATAATATTACCATATTAGGACGAGAGAGGGTCGTGGTGAAGAGCGCTTGTCTGTCAATCGCTAGAAACACACGAGGTGTGAGTTCATCGCCGACCATGGGCATGGGATTAGTACATTCTCCAGCTCTCAGTACTTGCAGGACAATAAGCAATTGCCGACGCTCACGTGGACGTTGGTACATTGCAACGCTCTTTGAAGACTACAATCGTCTTCCACCAGTATGGCACGTGTATATCCGTAAGCTACAGGTTGAAAAGTCTGTCAGTACCCTGCCAAAGATGGGTAGTTTATCTTGGGCACACTTGTTTCCCCAAACAATAAATTTGACCGCAGTTATTGACTACAGAGTTAAACAACAATCAGATAACTAACTCAACAAAACAATTTGTGTACCAATGATGCACTCGTGGAAGTATTGCTGAAAGTACACAATTTGTGTACTGCTGATAAAAATTTTGTGGATGTGCATTTTTGCCACATTACTGTGTATCTCTTCTTTGAAGCAAGTTTGCAGAGAGTCATGGACAGTCGTCTCCATACAGAAATGTCAAAAGAAGATGTTGAAAACCTATTAGGGAACGCTCATCCTTGCCTCTTGATCACACCAGTTTTGAAATTATTAGTCCAAGGTTAACCCTTTATGGTGTTTATCATTTGATTGTGTTAGTTAGTTTGTAAAGCTGAGAACTGTGTTGTGACATTTCTATAAAACAATAACACGTCAGATACCACAAAAGGTGAACTGAAAAGAGTATGTATCTGTCACAACAAATATAATTATTACAGACTGTACGATGATAGCTAATTGATGAAATTATTTATTGAAACAAGTAATTAATTATTCTGTTAATCGGATAATTATTTAGTTATTTGATTCGGTGCTTATGGCCATCCATAATGCTTGGAGTTGCATCTTCGTCATCCCACCACCTACTGACAGGAGTGAGTGAGTGCTTAGGGTTTAACGTCGTACTCAACAATTTTTCAGTCATATAACCACGAAGGAATCATTAGGGTGCATGTACGTGTAATGTGCCTCCTTGTTGCAGGAGGGATTTCCACCGCTCTTTTATTTAGTGCTGCTTCACTGAGACGACTTACCGAAGGCAAGTAAGCCGCCCCGCCCAAACCATTATACTGATACGGGTCAACCAGTCGTTGCACTATCCCCTTCATGTTGAACGCCAAGCGAGGAAGTTACAACTTACTCTTTTAAAGTCTTAGGTGTGACTCGATCAAGGATTGATCCTGGATCTACCGGTCCCGAAGCGGACGCTCTACCAACTGTGCTATCCGGGCCGGTCCTACTGACAGGAAGGTCATACCGAAAGTAGGCCTTCTTTTGTTGAGCATCAATCAGATCTCGATTGGTTGATTGATAATAGCCGTCTGAATGGCTTGAAATTCGTGTTAAAAAGTTCATATTTTCAAGCAAAGTCTTTCTCTAACAATGGTAAGCACTTACCAATTTTCGAGTACATGTTAGTAAAACAGTAAAATTAGTTTTAATTGCCAATAAAACAAAATAATTACAAGTATGATGAAAATGTACGAAGAATTAGCATATTTATTTTGGATTTATTTTATTGGTGTTTTACGGCACATTCTTGAATATTTCACCTATTCATGGGTCGAGGAAACCACCTAAACTGATCCAAATAGCTGTCAAACCTATTGACTTAAATCCGAAACCAAACCAGCGAGAGCTGGATTCGAGTTTACGACCTCATGACTCCAGAGGCGTTAAACTACGAGTGGAGCTATATGTAATGGTCGACGGAGCAAGCGAGAGGTTCCAGCGAGAGGTTTTGGAAACTGGCCTTGTGATTATTTACCTATTTACCTATTTGTTTCGACGCATAGATCCACAGCGGAGACTGCTTTACCCTGCAATAAAATCCGTTATTAACCAATATTATTGTAAAGATGTTTCCAGAAAATATTGAATTAATTTAGGTACAATTTCTTTCAAGCAGTTTGTCTGAATATTCATTCGTTGCCGTAGGTGATATCTATTTCGCCGTCAATGATCAGGTAGACGAATAAACCATTTATGGAATTTTACATTTATTATTTCCATTTTGCCCTCTGTATATTACCCATTCTCACCCGTAGTGAAATGACACGGATATTTTAAACTTATGCAGGTTCCATTTACTTGGAATCTGGTCGAGAACCGCGTTAACTGTAGCTTGATGACACTGTCATAAGGTAACCCTACCCCACGGTAGTACACTTGAAGCCGTTTTAAATAGCCCCGGGTTTAAAAGACAAACTGACATATACTGACAATTTATTACAACTCGTCCTTTCTATTCTGAAACTGTCACGAAATAGCGTGAGCACGTCCTGGATATCTACTTACACTGCACTCTCAAGACATCTGAAATGTTTGGTTAACTCATTAAACGTACTGTGTATGCATGACATGATGTAAAATAGATTTGATTACGTTTCGTGGCATTTTCAGTGAGTGGTCTTTTGAATATATATAGTCTTTCATACCAAGTAGTTTCGTACTTTGAAAGACTATAACTAACAAATTTTATTAAACTATGTACGAACCGCATTAATTATACTGATCTGTACAAATGTATTCTAATGTACAAGCGCTGTTCTTGAACAAAGGGATCATGCCGTTCTGTCGTGCCTTTACATTAGCTGCTGAAAACACATTCTACTTCGCCATACCTGACGATGAACCTTGTGTTACACTATTTCAAACGCCGATTCAGGTTCAAACTCTGTTTCATTTATGTGATTTGTGTCTTTTTGGCTGTACGTTGGAGTTTTCCAATTGTAATACGATGAGCAGGATTAACCATGCACCATGGGATATCCTCACTGCACTTCCCAAGGTACTTGGCGAACCGGACAGATTTTAGCTAAAGAGGAGTCCAAGGATGCATTCAAGCAAACGGCCTCTGTTAGTCGGTTTTATATTGCTTGTGAATTTCTCACTCGTATGATGGTCTCCGTTTCCGGATAAACCACTCATTTTCGCCAGAAATCTGACAGAATGTCTGAGGTAAAACCACGAAAACAGGGAGAAATATAGTAGATTCGAACACAGTCAAGGAACTTCACTGAAGTTCAAGCGAGTAAGCGACTTAAACATATCAGACAGCGGGGTCATTTGTTTGGTCGATGGTGACTGGCCTGAGACCCGTTCTTCAACACAGTCGCAATTTAGGAATGGTGCAATTCCCACGACAACATATAGTGAGCAGATACGCCACAATGGTAAGTCGTTGCAACAGACTCAGAGAATCAGAGCTCATGCACTGAGTGATTCAACAGACGAACAAGTTTGTAGATTTTTCAATTCCTATACGATGGCCGCCAGTATTATGGTGGGAGGAAACCAGACAGAACCCCGGGCGAAACCCACGACCATACACAGATTGCTGGAAGACCTTCCCACGTACGGCCGGGCAGGATTATTATTTATGTATCTGTAACTGTGTTACAATCCGCGACTTAATGCTACATGTCAGTGAAACATATTTCTTACAAAATATAAGATTTTAGTTTCAGTCTTGAAGTGACTATATATCTGAGGTGATTTCATCATTCAAAGTATTGATATAAGATAAAAATATTTTGATATGTTCTCAGACTGTTTGAATAATAACTGGTTAACTATCTAAAGATTTCTATAATTTCAGCTTTTTTCTTTTCCGATAATGATTTAGTAAATTTATTATAGTATTTGGATGTAAGGAAATAATTCGATAGGAACATACACAGATATCTCTGTTTTCAGCATGACTGATATCTAACTGCAATATTACAACATTTACCGTCATGAATTTCGCCGGAGAGGAAGCCAGCAAGAGGTGGACTTGAACTCACAGCGGTCGCATTGGTGAGAGACTACTGGGTCATTACTCTGCGGTAGCGCGCTAACCAACTAAGCCACGGAGGCCCCACCACTTCACCGATAGGCCTCAGGATTATTGCACAATGCCTCAGTACAAAAGCATGTCCTCTGACATCCGATCAGCAACTGTTTGCATATGATAAACGTAATCCGGCTTTCCAAGTTTCTGCATTCTCCAATGAAAGCGATTTCGCCCACCTTTTTGAATTTTGCAGTCGCCTATCATGTAAACACCAAGTAATATCCGAATCTGCAGCCTGGACTTGACAACGTCCTTCACAAAACCTCTCCCTACGACATTAAAACGGCTGTCTGATGAAAGCAGGTCTATAGTTCTTTAGAGCAAGGCAATCGACAAATTGCTAAGCGTTTTTAATCGGAGAGGAAAAAAAATATAAACTCCTCAAAATTGTCTTTGATGTCAACGTCTGACTAAAATTAGCTTTGATCATTTACTGTCATTTGTTGAAAGTTGTACACGCAAAGTACATTAATAAATTGGTTTATGCCATGGAAGACATCTCTATGTTTTCTTGTCTGCCACTCCCTCTCTTGACAAATAAGTCATTTCTTGTCTGTTTTCATTATTTACGCCTAAATACTAGAGTGTCTGGAATCAAAAGAAAACATGAAAAGCTCAAGGTTTTTTACAAACGGTAAAATGTTTCTGGAACTCAAAGAGATTGTTGTCTCAATTCGCTGACTGACCTGCTTATGAATTCACCAGTCCTCAGAGATGATCAATTCTATCAGCTGGTTGGCCTTTGTCTACATGTAGAAAGCAGACTAGGCAGTCACATCTAGAGTCCCAGTACTAGTTAAGACAACCCGCGACCCAAAAATCGCGAGTAATCGTCATAAATCTTGGACTGATCGCACGATACGGTGTGGGGGAACATGGCAAATGTTGATGAATCTAAAGCAAACCTGATCAATCGCCAATCAGTGGACGCTTATACGACCATACAGACGCGGGGATTAAAAACTAGAAAATGGAATGTAACTAGATATTGAAAATCCTCATATCCAGTTTGAGCTCATTGCGATGAACCATTTTCAGAAAACGTCCGTAAGACAATTTGGACAATTATAATCTCGTCCAAATGGGAGGTAAAGCTAGGAAACCAGAAATTGTCTTGCAACATATATAGGTAAAGTCATGTACCAAATTCATGGCTGAAATACCCAGTGTGGCGTCCGTAATAATTCATTCAGTCAACTTTGGTAAAACTTCAGTTCTTAATGATTTATGCCTTGTGTGAACGGTGATCGCTTAGTCAAAGGGACGCAACTCCTTCGCGCATATTGCCCGTCGCGCTGAAAGGCTCAACTTAAAATGTATCTCTATACAGAATTCAGAAATTGTATGGCAAGTCAATGTTGTACTAAAAAAACAACACGGGTGCTTAAAAGAGTAATAATCGGTTCTTCATTGATGAAAATGCCAAAGAACTGTGTATAATATTGCAAAAAATGAGAATCGTGTGCAATATTATGTAGGCTTAACGACACTGTCTGGCGGTTTTCTATAAAAAAAACACTTAAAAAGTTTAAGTTATTACTTCAGATGAGTGTGTCGACTATTTACGTCAACAGGGGTAGCCTGTATGTGCGTGAAATCCCAGAAAATATTTATGTATTTATTTTATTTCTTTATTATGGCTGAAGAAAATGTTAAATACGACGTCAAACCCCAAGCATACACAAACATACATATTTATTTATTTATTTGTGTCAGATTTATGGATGGATGAATTTATGCAAATAGAAATGCCCTCAGTTATTTGCACTAATCAAATTCCCTACAGTAAGGCCTTAAAATCAGGGCGGGTGGGGTGCGGTGCGGTGGGGTGCGGTGCGGTGGGGTGCGGTGGGGTGGGGTGCGGTGGGGTGGTGGTTATGTGCCAGCGCGGCGCAATGACCCAAGAGCCTCTCACGTACCAGTGCGGTCGCTGTGAGTTCAAGTCCAGCTCATGCCGGCTTCCTCTGAGACCGTACGTGGGAAGGTCCGGCAGTAACCTGTGGATGATTTTTCCCGGGCTCTCCCCGGTTTTCCTCCCACCATGATGCTGGCTACCGTCGCATAAGTGAAATTTTCTTGAGTACGGTGTAAAACACTAATCAAACAAATAAATAAAATCATCGAAACAACGGAATCCTCATTCGAACATCAAGCGTTCTGCTCAACTTGTTCTTTGTGTAACTTTGATACTTTTAGTTACATTGCATGAAAACACTAGCAAACTCCGCTGAGCTGAACAAAGAGGTCTAAACTCGTTCGTTTTTCGGTGTAACGTAGCTATGCTGAGCTTTTGTTCTAATTAGGTTTGGTTGGGGCGAGAGACATGGCTATCCATAGCTGAACCATAAAGCACCCTAATATACAGACTGACTGGTCGACCACGCAAAATATCTCTCAAGGGGATTGGTGGACTTTAGGTCATTTGGTATTTAAAAGGACACACAAGTCTAAATCAGATGTATATATGGATCGATAAAACATCCTACCCAAAGTTTTAAAAGTGTAGCTTTCTATTTTTTATGATGTTGTACATATATATATTATTCGAGTTTAAAGTGAGCAAAATCGAAGAGCCGCCATTTTATTAATTTATCACTTATTTACGGCGTGCCGTCACGTGAACCCCGCCATGCCTTTTGCCATTGAGACTAAAAAAGGCGTGGGTTAGGGGTGATGCAACGTCGTGTTTCCGGTTTCTCTGGCAAGGCGCATCCCATGGACTTAAGAATTCTTTATTAAAATTGATTTAAAGCGTTACCAAACATGTCAGAAAAAGGTGGTGATTGTTCAGCTGCGTGTGTTCACACTGATCGTCGGAAATAGCTAACATTATAGTATTTTTTCAAAATTATTATTCTAGTTTTTTTGTTTAAAATAGCAGAAAAAAATCAATAAATGCTCAAGAAAAATGATTGCATAACACATTTAAAGGGAATCAGTCAACAAGTTTCAACTATGCCTCAAAGACGCAAGGAATGTTCCAGGCGCATAAATTTAATCAGTACCCAAACTGAGCATAACGCTAGTTAATAAGCTCTCTTTAATCATAACTAGGCATCTCATTAGGGTCGTCCAGCAACAGTGACATAAACACATTACATCAAGCGCCGAGCGCCATATACGTAGAAGTGCTCAATGCATATGTACACATGTACGCTATAACATCGGGAAAGTAAATCTGTCAACAATGTCAGACATCAGCACTACGTTACAAATAGCAGGGCATACACCTCAAACTGTGGGGCATATGCTGGGTACTAGAATTTGACTGCTCTATTCACACAGCAGTGAGACTAGAGGAAGTTAGTATTTGTTTAAGATGCCACAGGGAATTTTGGATCGCCCGTCCAAGCCCATTTCTAACCTAATTTAGTAGAAAGACCAGCGACGGAAATGTGTAACACTGCAGTACGCACCCCTGTGTGGGCTAATGTGGACATCTGTCTACATTTACACATCCCTGTTCGACTCTTCTGTGCCAAGGAACTGCCTAGTACTCGCAGTTAAGCGCGTTGAAGACTACACATATAGGTAAGATAGAATGCGATGTGTGGCACCTCTAATGTTGTGTTGTGCACGAGACTACACTCGCTCATCCGTCACAGTCTTTTGTCAGCGAGACTAAAATCGCTCATCCGCCACATGTCTTTTTGTTAACGAGACTAAAATCGCCCATCCGCCACAGGCTTTTTATTAACGAGACTAAACTCACTCATCCGCGACAGTTTTTTGTTGACGAGGCGAAACTCGCTCATCCGCCAGAGTCTTATTGTTGACGAGATTAAACTCCTTCATCCGCATCGATCAGTTCTTTTGTTGACGAGACGAGATTCGCTTATTCACCTCAGTCTTGTGATGGAGGCGAAACTCGAACATTCGTCACAGTCAGTCAGTCCTTCACCAATGAAGTTGCAGACTGTAATCCAGCTCTCGCTGGTTTCGCTGTTGCATCATGTCAGGAGGATATCAAATACCTCGCGAGAATTTTCTCCCATCGTGGAGGCATTTTATGGTCACAATGCATTGATGACGACTTCATGTTCCGTTTATCGTAATGACGAGATTTACAATCAACACTCGCCATCATACAACCATTACACATAGGTGATATCCGCAATTGTCCTTTTATCCAACATCCATCTAACACATAGGTGTTATCTACAACACTCAGGTATCCTCGCTCATCCATCGAACACATGGGTGTTATCCACAACACTCAGGTATCCTCGCTCATCCATCGAACACATGGGTGTTATCTACAACACTCAGGTATCTTCGCTCATCCATCGAACACATTGGTGTTACCTACAACACTCAGGTATCCTCGCTCACCCATCGAACACATGGGTGTTATCCACAACACTCAGATATCGTCGCTCATCCATCGAACACATGGGTGTTATCTACAACACTCAGGTATCTTCGCTCATCCATCGAACACATGGGTGTTATCTACAACACTCAGGTATCTTCGCTCATCCATCGAACACATGGGTGTTATCTACAACACCCAGGTATCCTGGCTCATCCATCGAACACATTGGTGTTACCTACAACACTAAGGTATCCTCACTCATCCATCCAACACATGGGGGTTATCTACAACACCCAGGTATCTTCGCTCATCCATCGGACACATGGGTGTTATCTACAACACCCAGGTATCCTGGCTCATCCATCGAACACATTGGTGTTACCTACAACACTCAGGTATCCTCACTCATCCATCGAACACATGGGGGTTATCTACAACACCCAGGTATCTTCGCTCATCCATCGGACACATGGGTGTTATCCACAACACTCAGGTATCGTCGCTCATCCATCGAACACATTGGTGTTATCTACAACACCCAGGTATCTTCGCTCATCCATCGAACACATGGGTGTTATCTACAACACCCAGGTATCTTCGCTCATCCATTGAACACATGGGTGTTATCTACAACACTCAGGTATCCTCACTCATCCATCGAACACATTGGTGTTATCTACAACACCCAGGTATCTTCGCTCATCCATCGAACACATGGGTGTTATCTACAACACCCAGGTATCTTCGCTCATCCATCGAACACATGGGTGTTATTTACAACACTCAGGTATCGTCGCTCGTCCATCGAACACATGGGTGTTATCTACAACTCTCAGGTATCCTCGCTCATCCATCGAACACATGGGTGTTATCTGCAACACCCAGGTATCTTCGATCATCCATCGAACGCATGGGTGTTATCCACAACACTCAGGTATCGTCGCTCATCCATCGAACACATGGGTGTTATCTACAACTCTCAGGTACCCTCGCTCACCTATCGAACACATGGGTGTTATCTACAACACTCAGGTATCCTGGCTCATCCATCGAACACATTGGTGTTATCTACAACATTCAGGTATCTTCGCTCATCCATTGAACACATGGGTGTTATCTACAACACTTAGGTATCCTCGCTCATCCATTGAACACATGGGTGTTATCTACAACTCTCAGGTTTCCTTGCTCATCCATCTAACACATGTGTGTTATCTACAACACTCAGGTATCCTCGCTCATCCATCGAACACATGGGTGTTATCTACAACACTCAGGTATCCTCGCTCATCCATCGAACACATGGGTGTTATCTACAACACTCAGGTATCTTCGCTCATCCATCGAACGCATGGGTGTTATCCACAACACTCAGGTATCCTCGCTCATCCATCGAACACATGGGTGTTATCTACAACTCTTAGGTATCCTCGCTCACCCATCGAACACATAGGTGTTATCTACAACACTCAGGTATCCTGGCTCATCCATCGAACACATGGGTGTTATCTACAACACTCAGGTATCTTCGCTCATCCATCGAACACATTGGTGTTACCTACAACACTCAGGTATCCTCGCTCACCCATCGAACACATGGGTGTTATCCACAACACTCAGGTATCCTCGCTCATCCATCGAACACATGGGTGTTATCTACAACACTCAGGTATCTTCGCTCATCCATCGAACACATGGGTGTTATCTACAACACTCAGGTATCTTCGCTCATCCATCGAACACATGGGTGTTATCTACAACACCCAGGTATCCTGGCTCATCCATCGAACACATTGGTGTTACCTACAACACTAAGGTATCCTCACTCATCCATCCAACACATGGGGGTTATCTACAACACCCAGGTATCTTCGCTCATCCATCGGACACATGGCTGTTATCTACAACACCCAGGTATCCTGGCTCATCCATCGAACACATTGGTGTTACCTACAACACTCAGGTATCCTCACTCATCCATCCAACACATGGGGGTTATCTACAACACCCAGGTATCTTCGCTCATCCATCGGACACATGGGTGTTATCCACAACACTCAGGTATCGTCGCTCATCCATCGAACACATTGGTGTTATCTACAACACCCAGGTATCTTCGCTCATCCATCGAACACATGGGTGTTATCTACAACACCCAGGTATCTTCGCTCATCCATTGAACACATGGGTGTTATCTACAACACTCAGGTATCCTGGCTCATCCATCGAACACATTGGTGTTATCTACAACACCCAGGTATCTTCGCTCATCCATCGAACACATGGGTGTTATCTACAACACCCAGGTATCTTCGCTCATCCATCGAACACATGGGTGTTATTTACAACACTCAGGTATCGTCGCTCGTCCATCGAACACATGGGTGTTATCTACAACTCTCAGGTATCCTCGCTCATCCATCGAACACATGGGTGTTATCTGCAACACCCAGGTATCTTCGATCATCCATCGAACGCATGGGTGTTATCCACAACACTCAGGTATCCTCGCTCATCCATCGAACACATGGGTGTTATCTACAACACTCAGGTATCTTCGCTCATCCATCGAACACATGGGTGTTATCTACAACACTCAGGTATCTTCGCTCATCCATCGAACACATGGGTGTTATCTACAACACCCAGGTATCCTGGCTCATCCATCGAACACATTGGTGTTACCTACAACACTAAGGTATCCTCACTCATCCATCCAACACATGGGGGTTATCTACAACACCCAGGTATCTTCGCTCATCCATCGGACACATGGGTGTTATCTACAACACCCAGGTATCCTGGCTCATCCATCGAACACATTGGTGTTACCTACAACACTCAGGTATCCTCACTCATCCATCGAACACATGGGGGTTATCTACAACACCCAGGTATCTTCGCTCATCCATCGGACACATGGGTGTTATCCACAACACTCAGGTATCGTCGCTCATCCATCGAACACATTGGTGTTATCTACAACACCCAGGTATCTTCGCTCATCCATCGAACACATGGGTGTTATCTACAACACCCAGGTATCTTCGCTCATCCATTGAACACATGGGTGTTATCTACAACACTCAGGTATCCTCACTCATCCATCGAACACATTGGTGTTATCTACAACACCCAGGTATCTTCGCTCATCCATCGAACACATGGGTGTTATCTACAACACCCAGGTATCTTCGCTCATCCATCGAACACATGGGTGTTATTTACAACACTCAGGTATCGTCGCTCGTCCATCGAACACATGGGTGTTATCTACAACTCTCAGGTATCCTCGCTCATCCATCGAACACATGGGTGTTATCTGCAACACCCAGGTATCTTCGATCATCCATCGAACGCATGGGTGTTATCCACAACACTCAGGTATCGTCGCTCATCCATCGAACACATGGGTGTTATCTACAACTCTCAGGTACCCTCGCTCACCTATCGAACACATGGGTGTTATCTACAACACTCAGGTATCCTGGCTCATCCATCGAACACATTGGTGTTATCTACAACATTCAGGTATCTTCGCTCATCCATTGAACACATGGGTGTTATCTACAACACTTAGGTATCCTCGCTCATCCATTGAACACATGGGTGTTATCTACAACTCTCAGGTTTCCTTGCTCATCCATCTAACACATGTGTGTTATCTACAACACTCAGGTATCCTCGCTCATCCATCGAACACATGGGTGTTATCTACAACACTCAGGTATCCTCGCTCATCCATCGAACACATGGGTGTTATCTACAACACTCAGGTATCTTCGCTCATCCATCGAACGCATGGGTGTTATCCACAACACTCAGGTATCCTCGCTCATCCATCGAACACATGGGTGTTATCTACAACTCTTAGGTATCCTCGCTCACCCATCGAACACATAGGTGTTATCTACAACACTCAGGTATCCTGGCTCATCCATCGAACACATGGGTGTTATCTACAACACTCAGGTATCCTCGCTCATCCATTGAACACATGGGTGTTATCTACAACACTTAGGTATCCTCGCTCATCCATCGAACACATGGGTGTTATCTACAACTCTCAGGTTTCCTCGCTCATCCATCTAACACATGTGTGTTATCTACAACACTCAGGTATCATCGCTCACCCATCGAACACATGGGTGTTATCTACAACACTCAGGTATCTTCGCTCATCCATCGAACACATGGGTGTTATCTACAACATCAGTTTATTCTACATCCGTCACATAAGGTGATTCCCGTCAGATGCTGCAAGATGCCTCAGGACTGATACAACCATCCCTAAACCTCCATAAACTCAATCTTAATGAGACTAGCCTGTACATTTTAAGAGCCTATATTCAAGATATTTAGCAAAAAGTAGATCAGCGCAGATCTAATCGAATTTTTGCTGCTCTTTGAGAATAACCCAAACAAAGATTAAATATGCGCCTCGCCTGTGCAAGTGTTACCGTTCAAAATTCATAATAAAATTCTTAAAATTTATAACGCTTTAACTTTTTCGAACATTATATGAATTTCAGGTCCGAGTTTCATTTTTACGGAAAGACAATAACTGAAGCTGTTTTTAGTGAGTACAGAAAATTTGATTTAATGTTCGCATATGGATTTTTTTGCTAAAAAAAAACTCCGGTGTGGCCTCTTTAATATCGTCGGTAGTCCTATACGTGCAGAAGCCACCTGGTTTACATACATGGGGCAAAGGGCTTAAAATTAAAGTCACTGCATTAGTTAAGATATGTTATTAAGGACACTGTATGCCCCCTCAATGTGTTACATTTTGGGAAAAATTAGCAAAGATATCTAAAAATAAAACAGCCGTGGGTCATTGTGGATGAAGTGGAGGCCACTGCCTGACATGTCTGATTTCGAAATTTAAAGTGTTGGGATTTGCTTTGTTGTGAATTGGCAAAAGGCTAAGCATCTTTACATATCTTAATTTTACAGAACATAAACATCTGACTATACGGTCATCGACATGTAACGAGACAAATGCCAATATGAGACATTTGACCTTGAAAATATCTTAGTGTTTACACTCGAAAAAATCCCATTTTTCAGACGCTGAACTAACGACGATATGTTCATGAGCTGATAAAATACAAAAGTTCAAATGTTTTCATTTTCTAAATGTAAAAATGTTATTATTTTCCAAGTGTTAAAATGTTATAACAATTTTAAAATGTTACATCAATGTTAAAATCTTACAACAGTGGTAAAATGTTACAACAATATTAAATGATGTTTATTGTGAAGGACGTAATCCGAACATTGTCAGGCCTAGTAATGATTATTTGCAAATTAGATTGCGAGACTTTATTACGATATTTAGGCCTATTGTAAAACACAATAACAGAACACAACACCTATAAGTGTTAAGATGACATTAAGTGTTAAATTACGCCCATTTCAGGGTTTCAGTTCTTAGCACTTTAGAAAGTGTTATTTTAACAATATAAATGCTTCCTTCCGCCATAATGCTGGCCGTCGTGGTATAGGTGATATGATCTCTGGTAAAGCGTTAAACACCGAAAAAGCCAAGTTGTATAATGAACGCATAATGCGAAGCTAATATTAATAGTCTTTTATACATGACTAATGCGGGGTTTGAACCGGGATCTGACATGTATAAGCTACATACAGAACTTAAAATGTTTGCATGAGCCTAGGGTAACTCTGATGTGAGTTCTACAGTGACCAGTGCATACAGCTGAAATGCTACAGGCCTTTACACTCCGTCTTTTTCACTATGCTGAAATGTAATCGATACTTTAGTCAACAGAGAGAATGATTAACGCAAGCTTCTGACAGAAATGAAAACGTATTTGAAGTCACCTGCTCCCTGACCAGTTTATTACAACAATCTCCTAAATCAAGGCGCCTAGACTAGCTTCAGCCGAACCTTGAACGGCAGGCTTAAAATGGTCGTGGGGCCTCCTTGGCAGAGGTAGTTAATGTTCTCTGCAGGAGCAGGGCCCACAAGGCTCTCACCAATGCTAATGCTGGCTTCCTCTCCTCTTCCGTAAGTGGGAAGGTCTGCCAGCAAGCCTGCGCATGATCGTTGGTTGTCGTATAAGTGAACTATTCTTGAGTACTTGAGAACGACGTAAAACATCAATCAAATAAACTGGTCATACATGATGACTAAGGCATTTGAAACTGTTCAATAACCAAGCAAGAACATTTGAACTTAACGTTATGAATTGCATGCTAAACCGATTTTGTTGGACCGTCTATATACGTGACTAACCTCAAAAGTGTTTGCATGGATAATAAAAGCGATGATGTGTGGAAAGCCAGGAATAAACTGCTTCCAATATGAACTTTGTAATGGCAGAATGTTTTGTTGGAAAGGTAATAAACTCTGTAACTCGCCTGCTGGAATCACAATGTATTTGATATCATAGAGACCAATTGTAAATCTCAATACTGCATTTGAGGGTCTTCAACAAAAATAATTTTTAAAAAAAGATCAATTAAAAAGTCGGATTCTGCATTGCGCACAGCGTATGGCTGTAATAAAGTGTAAGTACTACAAAAGATAGATTAAGCTACATATAAAACCACCTGATCTCTCCTCTGTTTCTGAGGTGATAAAATAATTGATCTCAGGAAGATAATATATTCGTTCTTCCTCACAAACAACTCATCAACAATATCCTATAACTTGGGTAAAGATGAAAACAATTATCAGCGACATTTACTCATGTTTTACAAATCAGTGATATATCATGGCAAATAATGCAATAATTTAACAAAGGCTTCTGCAATTGGTTCTGAAATAATGTAAGTGAGTTTCAGGAATTTTGTCAAAACCAGGGGAATCCTCGGCAATAGGAGAGCTTTGAGATAGAACTCTCTTGTCTACAAAGGTAAAAAAAGGTTAAAAAAAACTGTAGCTTCTGATTTGTCAAAGATGTTAGGCAAACTGTCTTCACATGAATGGAAACCGAGAGGAGGGAAGCAGAGTGCATGGAGTATACTACCGCCAACCTCCTAAAGTAAACGACGGACTTCGTAAATTGTCGGAAGTCATGTGGTCTTCAAAGAACGTTTGACAGAAACGTCGGCGATTATTTTATGTCACCAAGGTCCCAAATGAACTAAGAATTGGGAAAGGGGGTGGTGATATGTGTGTGTGTGTTGGGGGGGGGGGGGGATTTAAGGTCAGCTATAAACCCACGCCATGTATCGACAGGCAAGTTGCACCTACTAGGAGACCACCACAACTCATACATTAACTGGTACATTGTCACATGCAAGGATTCATATATTGGTGAAACACCGCAGCCACTAAGTAACCGTGTTAAACAACACCAAAAAACCCGCATCTAGTGGCTATGATTCCGCTGTGTTCCAACATATATGTAATTCAGGTCACAGTTTTCATGGGGATAACGTAAATATTTTATCCAAGGAGTCCCAATAGTTTGAGAGAGGGGTTAAGGAAGCCATTTCTGTAAAGGTTAAAAAATCCCACTCTCAATTGCAATGGAGAAATCAGGTTTAACTTATCACACACCTGGGACACAGCGTTGAAAATATGTTAATTAACTGTGTTCAACATGAAACTTGTACATACTGGTTTGTGCACTTTGTTTTGGTCTTTATCTTCAATATAAATAGGAATTATTTAATAACATCTTACTCTGTTGAAGGCGATAGGTTGTCGCCGCAACGTCAGTAAATAATATAGGCCTACATTGTCCAGTAGAACAGTTTTATGGTATTATCTTTTATGGTACGTTGTGAGTTTACATGGGCATAACATCGCGTTACATAAGCTTAAGGTCCTATACATATGCAGCATATATGATACGTTAGAATAGAAATAAAAAATTTTTGCCGTGATATATGTTAGTTTACTATTGGTCCCACTTATACTGTTGTCTTTTACTCAAACAGTATGTCCTTGTGGTATATATAGTTTAAATCGCTTTCAACTTTTTCACACGCCAAAGATGCTTTTGATCTAACTTTCACACAGAACTTTGTTAGACTGTCACTTTCGTAGACCCCATTTCGGTAGGTGAATGGCTCTACCTGGTTAGATGACCACTTTATAATCTGAATAGCGGTAACAGTTTTTAAAGTTTGTGAAAGACAACAAACAGGAAATATAATTATACGGCTTTTAATAAATCTCATTCTCTTTCTGGAGCACCTGTTAGGTCATTTTCCACATGGATTGTCTCTTGCCTTTCAATTTTTTTCCACGTCTACTATCCACAATCCTCGTTCACACCAACATTTACTCTGTAAAACCTAATTACTTATTTAATGAATATGTATATTATAAAATCGTTGAATATATATATATATATATATATATATATATATATATATATATATATATATATATATATATATAGTGTTCTATTCTGAAAAAAAGATGCAAACCTTCTGGTCAATCAGAAAGACGGTATAAGGTCCTTATATATATATATATATATATATATATATATATATATATATATAGGTCTGTGAAATACTTCAGTTCTTCACAATGTGCCCTTTTCCTGGACTAAGCCATGCGGACATTGTTGCGGACGAGTGGGGTTTAATCCCCGAGGGTTGGAAGAGATGGTTAACTGTTTTATTTTAGGATGAGATAGTATTTATAGACGCAGTGAGCTATATAAGGAAATCGATTACGCTTATGAGTGTTTACAAACGAAACCATGTAAATGTTTTACCGTACCGACCGGGATATTGTGTAGAGGTTCTGATAACTACCGGGGTCAACCCACAATTATCGATACTGGGAGAGATGAAGTTATTTGTGAAGGTGGGGGAGTAGTTATACCTCACACAACTCAAGATCACAGCATACGGTTTCCCTGTGACAAGCGTGCAGTTAAACGCTACCTTACTTGCTTGTTAATTGTTCAGCGGTATAACATTGGTTCCGCGCTTCTCGTTGATCCAAACGGCCCCGGCATGGTAATAACTTGTAGACGTCGGAACAGCCAATGACATGACAAATATTCTCTAGTTCTTCTTGCAAGACATGATGCTTAGGGAACTAAAGCGCCCAACATCATGCTAGCCTACACATTTATTTGTGTTAGTGCAAATAATATAACTAAGACGTATAGCATAGAGAGAAAAGCCAGCGCAGCGACGACAGTGTGGTAGTTGGCAAATGGACCCACGTAACCGGCGAAACACGTCCTCTTATTTACATCAGTTAGGGTTTTTCTAACTGTTCATGTAAATGCATAAATAGTAGCAATTACACGAAGCAGAATTGGATTTAAAAAATGCAGTAATGTTAATTGCAATTTAGCAGACGTGACTGGTCTACTGTTGTCACTGTTGTCATCACATTTAACATGCAATACCACTAAATGCAAAGGGAAAAGGCCTCGGAGATGTTTAATCCACCAGCAGAATCCTGGTTTATACAGGAATACAATATAATTACAAACTCCATTTAAAAGAGAGAGAAAGGAATGTAAAACAAAAAACTAACGTCCAACACAAAAGGTTTGTAAGCCTTTCTTACAATATATGTAGTTGTGGAAAAACAATTCCCAATAAATCAGAGAGACGTCCTCGTACATGACTTTTCGTGTCGTCCTGCAATACTTGGGATTTCTCCTACTCTCTGTACTACTATTCCTCACAAAGATTTAATTGATAGAATTTCATCACTAACTGTTACGGTGTTTAATAATATTGGCTATATAAACGTCAAAAACAGCAAAGCCTTCTTCAGTTCCACTACTTACAAGGGTCACCATTCAAGGGATCTTGCGTTCTTCATCGAGTTGCTGGAATTTCTCATTAATAAGATCTATGTGAAATTCGGTTAAACCATATACCAACAGTGTACAGATACTCCAATAGGTGGAAATTGTTTGCGATTTGTTGATAAGCGGTGTAGAATTTTTTAAATACATTCTGGAATACAGCCCGATTTAAGCCAATCCACAAAAACTACGCGACCATTGAATGGCGCTTATATCAAATACTGTGTCTTTCATGGACACTGTGGTTGATTTCCGGCTAATCGCTGCTACAGTATACACGAATGCGTTACAAAATAGCTCTTTTACTGAAAATGGACAAACATATTTCTTTCCTGTCTTTACATAAAAGTCGACTACACAATCTACAACTTTAAAGGTCATATCAGTGGACAAATTCAGTACGAAGCAATGTTAGATGATAGCCAGTATAATGTGACTGAGTGGGGTGTCATGTTTAGTGTCTTCTACATGACACTTCATTGGCGGCAGCACTTTGTTGGCATGGATTCGCTCTGCCACAAGAAGATAATATGTATGGATACCTAATGACTTCTGGTCTTTATATACTATCCACGCTACGGTTTTGAAGACATTTACCCACACGAGGTCCTTCAAATACTAAAAAACTAAGGATTTAAAGGTCATTTAACGTACCATAACCATCGTGTTTTATTCGAGACAGCATATATCCGGGCACATCACTCGACTGAAGCAATGGGAAGCAGAAATATCATGGTATATTATCACTTCGTGTTCCCCCTCAACCAACCATGATAACGAATGTATTATCCCGGAGAGATGGTAGTTGGTGTTTTTCTATACCGAAGGGGATAGTGCAACGACTCGTTGACCCATATCAGTGCAATGGTTTGAGTGGGGCGACTTACTTGCCTTCGGTAAGTGAAGTAGCACTAGATAAAAAAAAAAGCGCTTCTGCAACAAGGAGGCACATTACATGCACTCTAAGGATTCCTTCGTGGTCATATCACTGAAAAATTGTGAAGTAGGACATTAGAATCACTCACGCGCTCACTCACTCTATACCGCTCCGATGTCTCACACTAGCCCTATACGAATCACGTCTATTTATGTGTTCCGCAAGTTGTGACATCACAATATGACAACCATCCTCTTCTGCATATAGACCGTTCACTGGCGGGCGAACTTGTGAAGGAATGTAGAGCAGAAAACAAGTTGATTAGTAGTTATACTGTTGCCAAAAAACATGTGCCAAGTAGCATTCGATAGGAAATATTTTCAACGAAAATGCTCAGAGTTCAGCGGTTTGATTATTTCTCGATAGAGAGTTCGAGAGATGCCTGTTTCAATTTAATTGTTAAAGCTGAGAAGGCGAGGGTACATCAAAGGACTGGCGAAGTACGGGTGTCGACTTGGGTGATAGCTGTCGAGAGCAGTGGATCTCAAGATGACTGGCCAGTACTGATAACCCAGACGGGCCAGAGCGTGCTATAACGTTTCCCATGCTTATTTTTTAGATATCTTTCTAAATACATTGATAGAGTGTTAACTACATGTATGTTCTTGTTCTTTGCTACACCAAAAAGAAGTAGGCCTAGACCTATACGTCAGATATCGCGCTTTCCCATAGTAACTACCGTATCAGGTGTGTGGAAAGGAGGTTTTGCTGTATCGGGTGAATAAGGCACCCAATACGAGTCCCTATCGGATGGCAATTGACCAATTAGAAAGCAAACAAACTACTCTGATGGATAATAATCGACTCTATTATGGTGAAGACTGGAAATTTAATATGTTAGACAACAGACCAATCTGCCCAAACTTGGTGTAAACTTAACTGTGAAGTTCAAAAACACTTAGCTTTGGACAACATTTTCACCCCTCGTTTGAACGAGTACAAGGTGTAGTAAAACGGCGAATGGCCCGATATGCGCGGTAAAATTTCGTACTTTATAGCCTATACTTTCTTTGTTCTTTGGGGTACTTTGTGTTTGACGTCGTTGTGGGAATTAGCTTTGCGATTATTGACCAGTGACCGATTCAACATAACCATTCCTGACTTAAGCCAAAGTTTTTAAATGTTGTATTAGAGCTTATTTCGTATAGATTAAAATTGTATAAATTAAAACTGTAACCACCAGATAAATGTAGCAAATATGTATAAATTTCATTTTCTAGTAAGTTTTGAGGAGGCGGTTTTTAAATTTGAGTGAGAAAAGGCTTTGCACGCGGAATTTTCTAGTAAGTTTTGAGTCAGAAAAGGTTTTGTACGCGGAATTTTCTAGTAAGTTTTGAGGAGGCGGTTTTTAAATTTCGACTTGAGTGAGAAAAGGCTTTGTACGCGGAATTTTTAGTAAGTTTTGAGTCAGAAAAGGTTTTGTACGCGGAATTTTCTAGTAAGTTTTGAGGAGGCGGTTTTTAAATTTTGACTTGAGTCAGAAAAGGCTTTTGTATGCGGAACCGGCCCCTGGAACGTCCATCTTCGTTAACCAATGGTATACGAGGCCTGTATCGACGCACAGATCTGTTTCACCCAGCTGTTTTCGAGAGAAGGCTAAAGCGTACAGAGCGGCGAATGTCCGGAATGTCCGCGGTTTCAAGTAAGAGTTATCTGTGTTCAGATTAAGGGATCTGAGTTCAGGCCAAGCATGTGTTAATTGTTTGAAGAGGTCACTGCATGAGTGGTTTAGATGCGTTTACGATTATTCTCCATGCACTTGTCAACACGATATCGCTGAGATTCAACCAAAGCATCTTCTCAAAGCCTAATCATTCATTCTTACTCACTTATGCAGGTATATAACCGGTCATCAATTCATGAACTTTATTAGTCAGCTATGCAGTCAATCTGCCCGTCAACAAACCAGTATATAATGATGGTGTATAAAGATATACTGTGATTCTTGTTATTTTAGGACAGATATAAGTAAGTGCTAAAAGACAAGAACTACATTTCTCGTCCAGTTTTTTTCGGAAATGAAAAGAATTCGATATGTTCTTCAATGGCGTGACTATCAATGTAAAAAAGAGGAACTTTTATCATTGTTACAATTATATGTGTATGGCTAAAAAGTGCAGGCCAAGCGTCCGTAAAATTAGAACAATTATGATCTAATAGTGATTTTGTGTCCGTTTTACGGAACTGATCGCTTTAAAACGTATCATGCTTCTGCCACTGATAAAATTTTAAGAACTGAAGAGCATTCGGCCTTTTATACCCGTGATGGATAGTCTTTGCTGAATACAATATTTTAAAGCCTGCGAGCCTACAGGTGTTCTCGCTTCTACAGATATTAAACTAAGTTCAATTTTATTTTTAATTACAAATGGTGTCAGTTCATGCCATTATGAAACCGACTTTTTTATGACCCTCCGTTATTGTCAAAAGCAATGTTATTTTGTTTTCAAAAACTCAGACATGTCTCTGGTGAGTAAGTTGCTAATATTTTAATTGCTAAAAATTAAAAATAAAGTTTTGAGATCGTATTTCAAACTTTGACTTAAGTCGGAAATGGCTTTGTGGGTTTGGCCCGTGTTCTGTTACCACAGTTAAACCAACGGTATTCTGATCTGGAATATGTTTGCAGACTTAGTGTGACGTTTTAAATGCTTTTATTTATTTACTTTTATTTATCAAGGACAGAGAGTTTGACAAACCCACGTTGGGAAGAATTTCAACTGACAGAAATAAAGTAACTAGGACTTGGCTCTGTATTCCGAGCGGACATGAAATGGGAGAAAAAATAAATTACATATGTAGAGTGAAAAGTCCAGCGAATAATCAAAACAAAAGTAGGGAATAATTATTTATTTAACTGATTGGTGTTTTACGCCATACTCTAGAATATTTCACTAATATACTACGGCGGCAAGCAATATAGAGGGAGAAAACTGGGCAGAGCTTTGGGAAACCAACGACAATCCGAAGGTTGGTGGCAGACCTTCCCACGTATGACTGGAGAGGAAGCCAACGTGAGCTCGACTTGAACTCACGGCGGTCGCATTCATAAGAGGCTCCTGTGTCATTGTGCCGCAGGTTGCTGGCAGACATTCCCACGCACAGCCGGCTCTGGCTGGCACGCTAATCACCACGGGCAAGCAGACGCCGAGTAGAGCATAAGAAATCTTAGTATGACGGTAAAGCATAAATACAGTTAAGGATATTTATGTCACACGATGACTGACTTAGTGAACATTTCGCCGGCATTTATGCAATCTACAACGACTCCTACTTGAAAACTCCTTGTCTTAAACCTTCATTCTTAGGCTATGCCTTCGCCGATTCACTTAAAGGTATACGGCCGGGTTTTTTTATCTGCTCCACGCATGATATATTTACGCCATCGGGCAGGTGATGCTCCACTGCTTTATTTATTCCTTGCTTTTCAAGTCGACGTGTACACGTGGCTGGGGACTACAGAATCCATTTATAAAAGAATTTATGGCAACTGGACAGTACCTATAAATGCCTGAATACGAGAACTGGAAGACTGTAGGACGTCACCAGAGGGAGAAGGGTTGATGCCATAGCAGACGTAACGACCTTGGGCTCTTTCACTGACACGTCTCCGCCCAGTCCCCCATGTTTTATTAAGAGCTTGAAAACTTAAAAGGTAATGGAATTTTTGAATCGTCCCATCCGTTATCACTGTGGACAGGGTATTTCGCAGAATATGACATGTTGTCACCGAACATAACTGGCCGCTACGCAGGTGGCGTGAGAGTGTCTAGTTATAATGTCTAACAAAATGGGGTTTACACCATGCGTCTAAAATGCCACTTCAGCCTAAATTATACAGTATTTACCATCCAGATGCGGCATTCATTTGCCGAAAAATTGCAAAAATTGGCCTGTCAGCCAGAGAAAGATTAGTCATTTCGACGCGATGAAGAAAGGTAGCCTACACCTAATACTATGGCGAAAATACAAAAGCGTTCAAACCATGTTGTCAGCAGTCATCTAATGAAACTAAGATAACATATCACATATGAAAATATTGCAATATGTACTCATGTAGCAAAACCATGGCCTGTCGACAGATTACATAACTATTTCTTCAAGTTGTTATTCCTACAACATCATCGCGGCAACAGGGTCATGGGCGTGGAAATGTTAAATTTCAGGCATTTTCTCAGAAATAACCGACACTTAATTCGGAGAAAAAATGTTCATATCATTTACGGTAAAGCAATTGTTGTTAACAGCTACTTTCCCCAAATGTTATTTCTTTCTTTGTTTTACTGGAGTTTCACGCCGCACTGAAGAATATTTTACTTATAACATGAAGGCCAGCATTATGGTGGGAGAAAACGGGTCTGGGGAAAACCCAAGACCATCCATACGTTGCTGGCAAACCTTCCCATGGAGGACTCCCACATGTGATAATGTAAAGTTAATTTACAAATGTCACGGATTTGTCTCGGTTCTTATGTCAATCTGCAAGGGAAGAAAGTCATCGGAGATAAAGGAAATCTTAAGACAATACATGACACTTGCCGAAATGTTAGTACAAAAGACTACAACATGACGAACAACGCCATAGCATAGACGACAGGGTGATGTAAGCCTGTAGCTGGCAAATGGTTACACGTAAGGGATAAAATCCGGCCTCTTTGTCACTTTAACTCAGTTACGGTTTCATTCTATCTACAATTCGTGTAAAGGCTTACATGTGAGCGATTTACACGCTCCTGCGTACCATGGATTATTCAGAATTGGGTCAAAAAATGCAGTGACGTTCTTAGCATTTTAGGGGCCTCCGTGACTCAGTCGGTTAGCGCGCTAGCGCAGCGTAATGACCCAGGAGCCTCTCACCAATGCGGTCGCTGTGAGTTCAAGTCCAGCTCATGCTGCCTTCCTCTCCGGCCGTAAGTGGGAAGGTCTGCCAGCAACCTGCGGATGGTCGTGGGTTTCCCCCGGGCTGTGCCCGGTTTCCACCCACCATAATGCTGGCCGCCGTCGTATAAGTGAAATATTCTTGAGTTCGGCGTAAAACACCAATCAAATAAATAAATAAATCTTAGCATTTTATTTTTGGCGTCACCAGTCTACCCGTTCACTGTTCACTATGTATAAGTATGTAATAGAGAAAAAGAAGACTTTTTACACATTTTTGACGCTAAACATAGAAAAACGTACACATGAAAACAAAATCAACTGATTTGGCCGCGACTGTGTTTTTGAATGCTTGCCTATTGGTTTTCCTTGGCACGCCTGCATGGTTTTGTTAGCGGATGATTATCGCCTGCCTTGAAGCATAAACAGAAATTTCCATGACGGAGTAGATCGAAGTGGGCGGCTTGAGGACTGCCCTTTAGCCTTATAACTGTGGACGATATCAGTCTGTCAGCGGCATGTTGACCATTATTCTAAAACAGAGAGGAAATAAACTCTGTGCTAGAACAAAGCCACTCCGATTCTATGGTTATAGCCTTGTTTTTATGGGCCCGCCTGTCTTTGCATTTAAACTGAAAGTCGTTATTGCTGATTTACCAGCATTTTAAAAGGCAAGGTTTATGCATCTGTTTTGTTCATATCTGTACAAATCTGTACACAAAAATTCCTCAGTGACTGTTTAACTTGACGAGGCAGAAAATAGGAAGACTCAGCAGAATCTAGGCGCAGGTGGCGTGATTCCATGCATTCGGTGCTGTGATGCAAGGTGCAGGTGGTGTGATTCAAGGTGTTAGGTAATGTGTATATATACGTAGGGGTGTGTGGTTGAATTCCTGAGGTCGTGTGAATCTAGACAAAGATGACTTGCATCTAGACGGAGGTGGCTTTATTAAAGCCGTTCTATGGTGTGAATATTGGCTCGGGTGGCGTGATTTAAGGCGTTAGGTGGTGTGAATTTAGGCACAGATAGTGTGATTTAAGAGGTTAGGTTGTATGAATCTTGGCGAAGGTTGCGTGATCCAAGGCGTTAGGTTGTGTGAATCTAGACGTTCGTAGCAGGACGTTGGGAGAAATAAATTAAGGTGTTTGGAGACGTGAATCAAGGCGCCTGATGGCTGCGTAAGCAGGTATTGGGTAGCGTGAATTAGCGACTGGGATGGCGCCAGTGAAGTCGTGGGATAAAGCACATCGAGGCTAAGGGTCGCATAAATAAAGGCCTTGGGTGACGGTGAGTCAAACTGGGGGCCGACGTGAATGAAGTCATACGCTGACGTGAATCAAGGTGTGGGGCAAATCAATGACTTAGGTGGCATAAATCGAGATACCTTTTTTAGGTACCTTTGTTATAAGAAAGAGGTGCATAGAAATGATCGGCTCCTTCATTGTTAGAAAGAATAGTACATGTTTATGAATTTCTAACCAACGTGAAACCAAAAAAAGGAAGAACCATGTTTCAAACATCCGAACTGTTCTAAATAAAATGAAAACAAGCCTTTTATTTTTTTTTTCAACATTGGTACCTATCTTATTTGTACGATAATAGGAGAGGCACTTAACACCACGTGAAGCTGTCACAATTCAGTCTAAATCTTGACAACAGCATTTGACAAATTATACTTGAGTTGACCTTGTTTGTTGTCAAGTGACAGGGGAACTTCAAGGCGATGCCCAAGTGCGTCTATGCAGGGTGAATATTCCCATTCCGGGATTGTCGTACTACAATTAGAGATCGACATGATAACACCGACATAATGATGAAGGCGACGTAACTATTAGAAGTAATCAATCACTTTGTCCGTACTATATCACAAATACAACACTGTCGCCAGCGCTTCCCATTAATTTGCCGACTTTCACATCCGTTGAACAGCCCTACATTTTCTTACACAGACAATAAATACTTTGAATCGATAATCAACACAAACAGCCAATAGGTCATTCGGTATAAGAACATAAGCATGATCCAAGCACGGACCTGCCACTAAAAAATCCTTTCTGTGGTGAAACGAAGCTGAAGTGAAAAAGATGGCAGGTTTGTTATAATTTGCACGGTACACCCTAGACGTGCTTTAAGTCGTACTCAGTGCTATCATAACATAGTACAACACACCAGCTATCCGTGCAGACTAAAGTCAATACAAGGCTAAAGTGAACATGTTTTAACCTCTTTATTTTATTATTAACATTTTATGCTATATTTTAAACGCTATATTTCAGTTACATAGCGGACAGGTTTATGGATTCAGGAATATTTCACTTACATGACATTCAGGTTTATGGATTCAGGAATATTTCACTTACACAACGGAAAGATTTATGGATTCAAGAATATTTCACTTACAAGGGTGTCAGGTTGATGAATTCAGGAATATTTCACTTACAAGGGTGTCAGGTTGATGAATTCAGGAATATCTCACTTACATGACAGTCGGGTTTATGCATTCAGGAATATTTCACTTACATTACGGACAGGTTTATGGATTTAGGAATATTTCACTTATATGACAGTCAGGTTTATGGAATCAGGAAAATTTCACTTACATTACGGACAGGTTTTTGGATTCAGGAATTTTTCACTTACATGAGAGTCAGGTTTATGGATTCAGGAATATTTCACTTATATGACGGAAAGATTTATTGATTCAAGAGTTTTTCACTTACAAGATTGTCAGGTTTACGGATTCAAGAATATTTCTCTTATATGACAGTAAGCGAATTACATAACCCACATGTTTACCGGTTCAGGTCCCACATGCACAGAAACATCGCAGCTACAATAAAATAATCGATTGTAAAAGTAATTAAATTACGCCGCTTGTTAGGTGATTGTAACTTTGACTCGTACATAATGGTGAACTGTATTAATGGAAAATGTACCAGTTAACAAATTTTTTTGCCTTCATTTTCAAAAGAGTTCTACATCATAGTGTATGTAAGTATGTTTGTATGTATGTGTACGTACATATGCCTTGGGCTTTACGTTGTACTTAACAATTTTTCAGCCCATGACGCTACTGAAGTAACATGCCGAAGACACCAGACATGACACCCCAACCAGTCACATTATACTGACACCCGGCCAACCAGTCCTGTTTCATTGTTCTAAGCTCTCCGTGCTGAGCACCAAGCGAGGCAGTAACAAGTACAATTTTTAAAGTCTTCGGTATGACCCGACGGTGGTTTAATTTCTCCCGACTTCCAGGCTGAAGGCTCTCAGCATTGGGCGGCCAAAGCTACATCATACGTAATCATCATAATAATTCAGCAGTCCGAAAGTACTAACTAACAATTTATCTAAGACAAGTATTTATACTTAATGTTAATTTGGGGGCGATTGTAAAGGTTTACAACAGGGTTTACCCATTTGAAATTTCTGATTGTTAGATTATCCTAGCTTAAATCCCTTCGTGTAAGAGTGTGTCGAATGTAAGCTAAGGCTACGATCCTGATCCTACTGATTTACAATCAACTTAGGATTACGATACGTTTGTGCAACCGGTCCCAGGACATCATGCAGAACTTGAGCGAAATCACCGCGCCTCGCCAGTGTATGGCAAAATCTACAGGCTTTGCACCACAGCTCAACAACCGACGGCATAATTTGAAAAAAGTAAATACCTCCTCGGTAATGGACTAATGATCTCTAGTGAGAGACACTTTTGCTCACACAGCCAAGGTGAGTGACCATCTGCTGTATATGATTATAACACACATCTGTCATATTTCTTCTCTCTGAGAATTCTGGTCGCCACGTCGAGGTTTTGCCATTAGTACAAGGTGGGTAATTATAATTGCTTATTTAGCGATGTTAGCACAAACCAGATGGCTCCCCTCCCCTGGGGATTCCTCAGGCTTCTCCCCAAGATCGATCATCTCTCGGACTAGCCAACAAGCCTTACCTGTCTTGCCATTGTTTGTTCGCACCAGATTTCCAAGGTAAACCAAGATGCAGAAATTATATAGAGAAGAAAAAAAAGAGTGTTATTTTTTACCTTCAAATGATGAACAAAGTGAACAGCGTGGGCTAAGTGACAGTTTACGACTGGTTTTCCCGCAATAAATCTGACCAGACAGTCTGCGGTTTCGTACTGTCTGTAAGTGTGGGCCTATGCAAGGTTGATGTTAATGTTAAAAAAGTCAAAAGAAAAAAATGAACTGGAAATCAATTTTTAATACGTACTATCACAAGATATTATTTATTTAATTATTTGACTGTGCTCAAGAATATTTCACTTATACGACGGCGCCCATTATTATGGTGGGAGGAAACCGGGCAGAGCCCGGGGGAAACCCACGACCATCCGCAGGTTGCTGACAGACCTTCCCTCTTAAGGCCTCACAGAATACTAAATACTTATTACCAGTCTAAGTATCCACGGGTTGTAAGCCTACCAGTCTGGATTTTGCATTTAACTGGACGTACTTTCATCTTGTATAATCCTTAGCTTCTGATTTTTACCCTGGCAGGTGAATTTGGCAAAATATTTGTGGGAATGGCGTGTTATGGCCACATTTAGCAGTTGTCAACACGTTTCACATCGCACGCACACTACTTACCTTGGAAAGAGAAATGCTAAAGAGTTCTCCTAATGCAGCTTTCAAAGTCATTGTGACAATATTAAGCAGCCAACTATATTCCTAATGCTTCTGCTTTCTCCTGTCATATGGCGGACTGCCGCCGGTTAAGTGAAATATTTTAGTACAGCGTCAAGCCCCTAAGAGTAAGAAAAAAAGTGCCACTTTAAAAGTCTAGTAGATCTGGGTTCGTGATAGTCCATCTTAAATTGACCCACCTATTTATGGACCTTTCGCAAAGACGAGACCTTTGAAACTTTATTTGTGGAATTTATACTTCTGTGGATTTATTCATTAGATACCAATTTTTACGAAGAATACTAAGATACTTTCCTCAGTAGATAACTGTCGGGGTTCTAGGCAGAATCGCAGATAAGTTTTATGGAAAACACATCCTATACATTGGAATAATCTGTCTAACAGCTTCTTAAACAATAACCAATCAAACAAACCAATAAATTATTCAAAATGACCTCACATCACATCTTAATTTGTCCTCCCTCATCCTAGTCTGTTAATATTAAGTTTCTATCCTTACGCCCGGTAACTAGACTTAAATGTCGACAGTCAGATATCACCTGATGCCGATACAAACTTGTGCCCTGATTCAGGCGTTTTGTTTCAGCCACCCATGAACCTGGTCGACGTCATATATAGTCAAATATTATTAAGTACGCACAAACTTAAACACCAGGTTATAAAATGTAGAGAGTTATTTTGAGGCATATTTTATATCTCTTAACAACCCTTTATTTTATGCACACTTCTGCCAATGGACAGATATTTTCGGAAATAACTATCATATTTATTGGAAAGGCAGGACTAGCACAACCCATTCGGGTTCACAGAGTCAATTTGACAGCTATCTTTGTAGACGTCATAATTTAATTTCCTGACTGACCGCTGTGACCTTAGAAAATCGCAGTTTAATACCAGCCAGTTTACGACGCTGAGAAACAGTTTTCAACGTTCATAAGTTAGCACAGTTAATACAGTGCATATTACCACACATGTGGCGAAGCCGTCGCGACAGCATACCCCTGAGAAAAAAATCAAAATACAGCAAAGGTCGTCTGATTCCGACCCCTTATGACATCTATTTTATTGGTGGTAGCAAGTGGTTGCCAGCGAACATGTAAAAATACACGAAAGGGCGCAGCTTAGTTGCTCCAAGACCCCAAGAACAACAAAAGCAAATATGAGCCTTTCTCACCAACAGCATTTTGGGCGCATGTTGCTTACTCCGTTATTACTCTCCTCTTTTTATGGCAATGACGATTTGTGAGCAAATGTGTAACATTTTGGTAAAAAACTGACTCGGATCAAAGTCATCATTCCGCTGAAAAAGGTATCCTGTTAAACTTGAGAATATAAGCAATGGTGAACAGCATATAATGGACTTATACATGTACGATGACGGTAAGTTTTATGGGTGGAGAAAGCCAGAGTAAACCACGGGTCTTTGGCATGTCACTGACGAATTTTCCCACATGTGACGAATAGAGACGCACGCCATGTTGGTGAAGAAAAGCTGTCCTCAACGAGCGTTAAACTGCACACATGAATTGTCGTCGACAGTTGGGTAACATATCCAATATGCGTGATCAGTACATGGTTTAAATGTGTCATTCCTATATCCGCATCACGTGTATGGTGTTTACTATAACATTTTGCCCACTGTGTGATTATTGAATGGATTGAAAGTAAGCAAATAACAAATAACTGGTACCAGTTTAAGAAAAGACAACGGTATGTTTTCGCAAGTGGCTAACATATAGCTCATGTTGTTCTTTTTCCGTTCTAATTGTGAATCTCCAAGGATGTTTCCACAAAGTTATGCTCTGACATAACTCACAGACAAGGAAGACGTATGACTTCGGGGCAATTAGGCGGGATCTGTCTTTATGGTTGCTTATAGAAACAGCGCTACACGGAACAAGACAGAGGCATGTTTTTTATTCATTTGCAATGTATTCGGTTTGTGGTTGTGATAGAGAAACAAACTATGTTTACCGAATGCCCGAAAACTAAAAATAATACGTAGATTTTGAATTTTTACTCAATAATCGCTTTAAGGGGTTGGTCACAGGTACCTCACAAATATCTTGACTGCTCTACCTTTATTGTTCTCTAATGTAAATAAAAAAATTTAATAATTCAGATATTGGAACTTTATTGCCAGAGTATAAATATTGGGTGACGTCAGGTCGAATTTTTCGTTTTCATTCACATGCATGTAGTTAAGAGATCTTTGAAACCTGCGTAAAAAGATCAAGATATCGGTATATTTAGCTGCTCAGCTTTCCTTTCGAATACCTTTCAAGTCGTCAAGACCCAAACCAGTTTTATCCTCCACCCTGCCCACATTTGGTTAGGAAATGCCTTATAACTGTCAGATGTCAATTTCTGTTTGACAATAAACAGCATCCGACATCGACATATTTACAAAAAAGTGCTGCTTAAACAACAATGCAGGGGGCTGCTTTATATACATGTACTTACATATAATTGATACTCTAATATATTTCAACTTGTCTGAACTTTTTAATTTGCACAAAATTTAATAGTAAATTATTGCTTTAACTGGATAATTTAAATGTATTATGTAACTCCACTGAGCAATATAATGTATTTTCTTGCATACCTGTAAGTAGTATACTGTCGGATTGCGTCGGATTGAGTCAAACTTGATGTGTCGTTGAATTCGAGCTCTGTATGCTATAGTATAGTATAGCATAGTATAGTATAGTATAATATAGTATACTATAGTATACTGTCTGGTCGGCTAGTAGAGTTGAGTGTTGACCTGTGGCTCGCCAATGGCCAATGGGGTGGGTTGGATTGTCCAGCTTGGATTTCGTTGACGTCCACGCCGCGTCCTCCAATGGGAGGCCATGCGGACGGATTAATGAGTGACAGCTGAGCGAAAAGTTGGGTTGAACAGCTCCGTTGCGCCAAAACTGAGGAGCAGATCAAGAAAGACAGATGCTGGGGAAAAAGGGGGGGGGGGATCGTTCAGGTACAGCCCGTTGGATTTTCTCCCATTCGCCGTTCTCTCACGTCAGAAGGAAGGGGGCACCTTTTTCAAAGTAGTGGATCCCTCCAAGCGCTTTGTAAAAAACGGCTCGAAAGTTTTAGTGGACGCATCTCTCGTCAAAAAGTCATGACCCACACATGTGCACAATACCAGCGCGAGTTTGGTCGCCGGGGTAATTCACTGCGGCATCAACGCCAAGCACATGGAGAGTCTGACGGAGAGTCTTCAGAGAGGGACGAGTTCGCGTCGCCAAAGGACCGATCCTTCCGACTTTGTATTTGTTTTTTGTTTTTTTAAAGCCTTCGGTTTGTGTCCGCCAACAAGGTTGGTATATCAGAGACCCACTCTAGCGCGCACAATACAGGTGAATCCCCACTCGCCGTTTACTACTTTTATATTGGAGATACGTCTCAGACACAAGCTAAACACTTTGGACTTTTCACCAACGCTGACCTCAACGAAATTCGCGCGGGAACATACGCATCGACAATTGGTCCGTTTTGGCGGAAAGGACCAGTCACCAATTAGTATACTGTACTGTACTGTACTGTACTGTACTATACTATACTATACTATACTATACTATACTATACTACTCTACTATACGACTCTACTATACGACTCTGTACTATACGACTCTTATTATACGACTCTATACTATACTATACTATACTATACTATACTATACGACTCCTTTGCAATTTTGAATCCATCGCAAGTATTTTTGTTACGTGTATTGTTATAATTTGTTTTAAATTTTTTATTCCACTCAGTAATTATTAATTTGATATGTTATGTCAAGTCTTCTAGGATTTTAATTTATTTTTTAACTTATGTTATAGGTGTTTCACAACACACTCACGAATAATTCACTTATACAACGGCGGTCAGCATTATGGCTGGAACCAGGCAGAGCATGGGGGAAATCCACACCAATCCACGGGCTGCTGGCTTCCTTTCCAGCTGGATTTGAACTCACAGCCACCGCATTTTCCACGGAGGCCCCTCGAGTTTTTTTAAGTCTTACAATGTTTCATATCTCTTTTTTCATTGTTTATGGTCTTTTTTGATTTGTTCTCTTTGTTTTTTGTGTATGCTGTTTTTTTTTTGTTTTTTTTTTGTTTCTTGTTTTTGTGGTGGAGGAGGTATTTTAATCGAAAATAATTGTCTCTTTTTTCCTCATTCATGTATTTTGATTTTCAGTAATTATTTTTCTAAAGGGTTTTTTCTAACGACGGGGAGCCATCGGAGCAATTTTTTCACACATTCCATGAAAAGCATTCGAAACCAAGAAATTTTGCTACTTATTTATTTAAGTATTTATTTAAGTATTTATTTAATTGTTGTGTAACGAAATAAATTTAGAATGTTTCACATATACGATGGCGTTCAGATTTCTGAGTTTAGAAAACCACAGTGCCCAAGGTAAACCTCTAAGGGAGAAATATTGCTGGTTTCAGTTATTTCCAAAGAAAGAAATGGTCTACTGTAGCAGACGAATAACCGATAAATGTCCAATAAACCGCTGTGATATCAAGATCAGTTTATGATACTGTGTATGTACATATTACCCTTACCCGCGAAGCTAAAACCATGAAGGGCAGTCCGAATCGGCAGCGGCTAAAACACAGCGGTCGTTCAACTACTTAATTCAAGCAGCTGAAATATAACTGTATTACGTCCTGGTCTGCAAATAAAACGAGCCTTCAAGTTGTGAAGTTTGGATCAATGTTAAATCAAGTTATATGTCCTGGTTCAGATATTGCATCTTAAATATTACCCTTCAAGAACATTTAGAAGTTGAGTGGGATAACATAACAAATTTATGGATCACAACTGTTTTTATTCAGTGAGCGACGTTTGTGTTTAAGCACTAATACCGTTATCAGGCATAATATTACATTACCTCGTATACATTAGCATAACAGCATTAGCACCTATACCAAAACGTTGCTCACAGAATAAACAGTTCTGATCACACATGTGTTAGATAATCCACAGGTTTGTATTTCTTTGCCTCAGTTTAATGTTTCTTAATTACTAACTTTCAGATTTCTGTTTTCGTCTTTCAATGTCAGGAAGCATTATGGGTAGATATCTACTTCCGTTTAACTATTTGGGTAGTAAAATTGTCAATTTCAACCTCGCAAAAATACATATCCTGTAAGTTTGGCTGGATGTCATGCCATACCACCATATGCAACTTGCACTTTTTTTTACAGCATATCAAAAAAATCACGTTACCTAGATTTCCATTGTTTTATATGTTGTTTCTTGAAGTGAAGTCAGAGAATTTTTTATACCTTCGTATAACCTCCAGTAGGATGGGTAGTATCACTGGGCAAAACGTTTTCAGTTGTATCAAAATAGACAAAATTCTGATATATTTTAACTAGAAGCAAAATAACACTGCAGAAATTCATAGTATATCAAGAAGCAAAACGGTCTGTGTGTCAGAATTTATAACCAATCTTTGCTCCTTTACTCTTCAGTTCGGAGCAAATCTTGTACTCATGTATAAAGGCGTAGCTTCGAAACATTGCTATACCGAAGTAAAGTCACCCATAAACTATAAGGTTTTATTTGCTTCAGTTTAATATAACTCAAGAGTAATATAAAATAACAGGCTTACTTTTAATTTCAACTCATGTTTGCAATGTCAGAAACATCATTACAGGAAATTCACTTTGCATTTGATTTCTACAAAATTTATATTTCTTTACTTCAGCAACAGTATTAATTTTACTTCAGCAACAGTATTAATTTTTAATATCATTTTAAATCTGTAATGTCAGGATGGTATCAGTTTTTTGGTATGTGTATATTTCCGCTTCAGCAACAGGAAAACGTAACAATGTTTAATACTACATCTGTGCCTAGATGAACGGACACAATAAAAGCCTCAATCCTCAATAAGATAAATATTTAATATATTTTTTTGTTTTATACAAGAGAATTGTGTATTATAATTTTTGTATATAAGAATATTTTATTCTTATATTTAAGCGTATATATAGTATTATAGGCCGTATCACCGAGCTGTACTTAGATATACGACTTTATTCTCTCTGGTTTTATATGTGGGAAGTGCCGCAGCAACTTTCGGATGGTCTTCCGGTTTGCTTGGTCTATCCCGCCAAAACATTGGCCGATATCACATAGGTGAAACATTCTTGAACGCAGCGTAAAAAACAAACCAATCAAACAAATAAATAAATGAAATTATTCTGCTTGCCTCTAAAATGTTCTATTAGATTTTTCTTTCATATATATATATGTGTGTGTGTGTGTGTGTGTGTGTGTGTGTGTGTGTGTGTGTGTGTGTGTGTGTTTGTGTGTGTGTGTGTGTGTTTGTTTGTTTGTTTGTTTGTTTGTTTCATTACGCGCGTGATGCTGGTGCTATTCACGAATGTACGGACATACATGTATATGACTTTATGCTGTCGAGAACAAGTGTGATTCAAACGCTGTGCCTTTAAATATTCCAGGAGGCAATCTCCAGATTCGTTCACGCACTAAAGCTCCATTTAAAAATAAAATGCTATCGATTTATGCCTGGTTACTGGTTATAATCATATATATCTCACATATCTACAATACGAAATTCAAAATATTGCACAACTGAAAGTTAATTAGAAACTTCTACATTTAAGTAAGTACTTATGTAGAAAATGCATACAATTACCTGACATTATCCCAGATTTCAGCATTAACTGTGGCCTAATTGCAGGGTAATTATATATCTGGAAAAAAGCACAATTGTTTGTGTTTATTCTTTAATGACGTTACTGTGAACGATTTTGCTCATCGTGCGTTGGACACTTAGATGATTGCGCGCAGATGTGGGCGTCATTATCACAGGCGGTGAAGTCTTCATCGGACGCGCTGACCGCAACTTTTACGTAGACATAGCAGGTACTGGGCAAGGTATTTGTGGTAAAAATGACCCAATTATTACTAAACGGCAAGACGTGACGATGCTGATTGCAGAGGAAAACCACAGTGTTTGCTGCGCAGATGGAAGCCACAGAAAAGTCTTCGGCAATTATCGGCTTCCGCCGGCAGATGTAACTCGACACCTGGCGGGATTTACCGTCTGCATGGATTTGACAGTGTCGTCTGCTTTAACCGGTCCAAGCAAAATCGCTCTGTCAATTCCCTGGTGATTCGACAGCGATTGGCGTAGGCAACTTGCTTTCTCACAGCCAATATTTCACCTCTCATTTGCGGGGACAAATTAGACACTATAAAGGCCAAGTTGTTCGAGGATAAATCAGACTTGCCGTGTGTGGTCCAGGCGAACTTTATTTGAACGCTCAAGAGGGGAGAACCTTGTCGAAATTCTGAGCGTGGAAGTTTGGCTTTGCTTTATCATCGAGTTTGGAACATTAGTGCTAGAAAATTTCTCTTCACCTCAAAGACTTCAGACGACAGTATGCAATCGTCAACCATGTTTCAGGCTCTTTTCCTCGTTCTTCTTGCCATCATTTCAACATCAGCCAGATCTTTTGATAACTCAATAGAGTCACAAGATGATTTCAGAGTAAGTATATTTAAGCCGTGTATTTTACATTATTGCAATGTTATTTTCTGATTTCCATTTTTCCCTCTCTCTTTGCTCTTTCTTTTTGTCCTTACATATGGAGTTGACATTTAGTTGAAATCTTACGCCATGCAATGCCAGTCGCCGATTAACCCCTTGAAAGCAAAGTTGGAGGGAAAATGTATGGTTTTTAACTTCATTCTTAGGATTTTACAGACTTGTTTGTCATGCTGGGTTTAATCTACCCTAAATCGTATCACCTGACGTACATCTTTTTCGATTGTCAGTTTGCTGGGTTATTTTCCTTAAATGATATAACCTGCCTTTGCCGGCATTTTTCACATAAGCGTAGTAGTATGAACACCACTAAAAGCATTCATTTGACTTATTTTTGACATTTTACCTGGTGCGTTATAATGCGTGTTGCATACATAAAATAAATGTGTACGCTTTATTACCACCATTTACCTATTATGTTTGCTAAACAATGAAAAAACACTTTTACATAAGGATCTGATACTTTTTTCGCACCGCATATATTACTGTAAAATGTATAGCGTTGCGCTTTGAGCGGAAAATAACCGTTTAACGTGTAGAGTGGTTGCCCGGATTCAGTCGAGCTAGGAGCCCCAAGGGGATGTCGTCTAGCCATTACAAACAGCAAAGTCAGAACATATCGTATGTTCTGACGATAATATCGTATCTGTCTGCCGACTGATATAGGAATACTTGAAATAGCTTTGCCTATATATCTGCATTTCAAGAAAGTAACAACGTTATTAAGCGATGAATAATTTTCGGAAATTTTATTTTACACTTCCGCAATTAACCCACGCCATACCCTTTGTCGGGAAAAAGTTGTGAGTACTATCAAATATAGCCCAGAAAAATTCAGTGAATATATTGAGAAATCCAGAAACATAGTGGATATCGAACCTTTACCTCATGTTCAAAGGTGCAAGGCCTAGAATCGGCGTGCAGGTTAAGGAAGCTGTTAAAGGTTAACAATTGTTTCTTCTGTTTATGTAGCGACGTGTATTGCCAGGAAATCTTAAAATGGGCGGATTTCCAAATTGAGATCTATGCCTTGTGTGGTAAAGACACAGGAAAGTTTTTTCGCCTTCAGCGCATAGTAAACCTCTATACAACACTTCGTTTTCTGCTTTTGCGCTCAGAAAGAACGTAGTACTGTGCATTTAACAGGAGACCAACTTGTTTATTTGGATGACTGATATGACGTTTAATGTTTCAGTAGATGCCTGGCACCTGCACTTAAGAACTTAAAACATACGGAACATTGTTTCACCTCAAAATTCATGGCTGTCATAACTTCTACAACGTGACAGTGAAATTCAAATCTCCTGACAAGCAAATAGCAATCTTGGGGCACATTAATGAAATTTCTGTCGAATTAATACGACAAAAGTCACAGATGTTATGGGCAAAAACAGATCTTCTCCGCAGAGAGCGATATTTATTCGAATAACATCATAATGACATATGTGAATGATGGCATATACTTGTATGATGTGAGCACGGGGTCAAAACATCTCCAGCTAGTGTTACTTATGAGTTGCAGAGCCTTCTTTTTTTACTTTTCATCTCCTCGGTGGACGTTAAACACTGAAATAAGCCAACTAGGTACTCAGGTGTCCCAAGCACCAAGCCGTAAATCAGGCGCCCAAATCTACAACTGTAACTGACAACCGATGCTCCTGTGCACATTTGAATACGTCAGGTGGGTGTTGCATTGCACTTCCCCTGAGCCTTGAGATCATTTCCACCATGCTGTCCCATTCTCGGGGCAATAAAACATAGTTAACGGTATTGCTCGTTCATCTGAATATCAAACAACAGGTGTTAAAATCATTTGCACTTCAACGTTAAATCAAACGATTTTATTTTAGAAATAAGACTCAAACCATAGGGTTTAATGTTCACATTTTATGCAACTCATTCACGTGTAGGCTGATAGGCTGTGTTTCTCTAGGATACAGGTCAGCTGAATTTATTTTATTGTTGGAGAATTTTTCTATGATATGATGGCGGTTATTTTCATGTGTGGAGGAAACAGAGTTCCAGGCATAAACCACCGACCTTCGGCAACTTTTTGACACGTGAACAACAAATATGCACACCATATTGGTGGAAAACAAAAGGTCTCGAACGAACAGAACCGCACACACGGCAACAAAAGCGTCGTTGGTAGCTTATTGTCACCAAAGTCCGACAAGCAGTTAGAGCTGGGAAAAATCTACATATTCCATATCCTTAGCTGGATTTAAACCCCTGCCATTAATGCTATGCCTCTTTAACCGCTAACTGACGCTCCCTTTAAACCAGTTCGTCCTATTGATATTAGTGTAGATTCATTTCATAATCGCCTTCTGGTCGTTCACAAAGTAAACTGGTTGGCATACCGAAGCAAACACTAGGGACAGAAAACCCCCGCCTTTAACAAAACTGTCCAAATCTGTGCAGAGGAGCCTAAATATGTCTTTTCTGTCGTAGGTAGATGTATCTGTGCTCATAAAAGACTGTGTAACCTCTTTGTATAGCCCGTCACTCTCCCACTGTATATTGTACAACAGCGAAAACCATTTATAATGTTTTATGCTATTTACAGAGTGTTTTTTGTATGGCCTCAGTCGGTGTGTCCGTGGGGGGGGGAGGGATCAATCCGGTGAAACTCAACTCTGAGACAATGCAATCACACTCAACTAAAAATATTTTAATTAGTTTGTGTTTTCATAAATTCGTTAGATGCCTTGTGTGATTGATCAGCGTTTGTTTTGTCTTCAAATCAACTAATCAATTTAGGGGGCCTTCGGGGGTTAGCACGCGAGCAGGGCGCAATAATCTAGGTGCCTTTCACCTATGCGTTTGCTGTGTGTTCAAGCCCATCTCATGCTACCTTCCTCTCCGGCCGTAAGTTGGAAGATCTGTCAACCATCTGTGGAGTTTCCATGGGCTCCGCCTGGTTTCCTCCCACCATAATGTTGAAGCCGTCCTATAAGTGAAATATTCTTGAGTACGGTGTAAAACACCAATCAAATAAATAATAAAAAAATAGTAATCAATTTCTTAATCCCTTAATCCCGTAAAATAACGGCAGAGCAACCTCCTCATAAACTTTGTTGTCGTCTGCCACACGTGATATCATGCTATTTAGGTTGAATCTTTACTGTTGAACTTTCTGACCTTCAACTCGGGCAATACAAATTTCGTCTTCTCCAGTGCCACTTTTAACTTGGCCAATACAACTAGATTAATACAGCTTTGTTCTTAGAAGTATATTTTGGCAAGTCGCATTCACTGTATCAGGTGAATTGCATTTAAAGTCGTTTAAAAATGTGAATTATCAGTTCTAGTAACGAAAATGCCAAGACCTTTTTCATGGAAAGAACCCTGTTGTCTTCTTTAAACTTGCAGGTTTTTGACTTGTGGAAGTAAAATTTCTTGATTATATGTTTCCTTGCTATTCAAGAAAACTTCAATATTGGTCGCAAACAAAAACACACTGCTGTTTAGCCTATGTTAACATATAACATATTAAAACACATGTGTAACATATTGTAACCAATTGTAGCTGCCAGACCATCCATAGGCTTTGTGTCGTGACGATCATACATCCTCATGAGTTTTACTTCGGAAATATCGTTAATGGTATCAGGGGAAATATGTCTTTAAAATGTGACATAAGAAATACAGAGCAACAGTTAACATGGAACTACTTTACGATTGTAGAAATACACAGTCAGGGAGACAAATCATGCCTCTGTTATATCATTGACACCATTAATGCTCACTAAGCTGCTTTATTGATGATGTTAAAAAATACGTCCAATCACAGATCAGCCAGTCAAACAATGCTACGGGTATAGATTCAAGCCTCTGACATAGAGCCATAAGGCATATATCATTCCCACTAAACACACAACCCTGCCTGTGAACAAACAACTCTGCCTCAGTGCACCCAGGCACATGGCCTTGATTGAGGGAGTGGCAGATTTGAACACAGAACTTCTAAAGACCCATTCCACAACTCCTCCAAGCTTGGAACATGACAGGCGAATTCGCAAAAAGTTCCCTTGGCAATTCGGAAGGGTATTTTAGAAGGCATATTGACATCTTGTGAATGCAATATTCGATTTATGAATAAATTATATGTCATTGTTTTTCCGTGGGATTTGAACATCAACTATAGATTGTAAAGCTGGCCTCATAGGGCCTATTGGTCTCTTGTGGGAGCACATCTCCCAGCTTTCATTTTCTTTTGTAGTTCCTTTAATCAGTGTGTCTTATTTGGTTCGATTTGCTTGATGCATCAATAATTTTGTTCCATATAGATGTTCCTTGTGCCTTCAGTTTGAAATGGCTCTATAAATTGATGTACGAAAGTTGTTCAAGGCAAAAAGCCTTTATCATAAATGAACTTGAACATAAACTTAAAATTACATTTCACATTTCAGTTTGTGTAGGCATTATGATTGTAATGCTCACCAATTGAGCAAAATCGGTCTTTTTAATAGTGAGTTTAGATAATAGCGACCGATTTCACAAAGTTAATTTGAAACATGATTTTAATGCTTATTATTGGTGGCCTAGAAATTAAAAGTTTGACCACGTTATTTTAACACAGATATGTACCAAAAACTAAGCATTGCAAAAAAAACAACTTAGTGGATATTGTTTCCGAAGTTATCCGCATTAAGGCATTCCCAATTACTCATGTCCTGATGAAACTGACATTTTCTTGATTTCATGATTTCAGAGAGACAACATTTTACCGCGCCTTTTGTCTCTGGTACAGCAAAGATTTAACTACGAGAGGAGGTTAAGAGAGCGGGATTTTGGACTTGGCGAAGAAAGAGATTTGAACGAAATAGGAGAACCCGAGAAAAGATTTAAACCCCTGCCCCAAGGACGATCAGGTAAATATACCCACTTTTTGTAAAAGACAACTGCTTTATTTTACTGCTAATGTATTTATTCTAATCCAGTTAATAGTGCTTGAAACGATAGTTAAGAAAGTCACACAACTTTGTAGGGCAATTCATTTGATCTTTGTCAATGGAGATCAGGTCACAAAAGCGAAGTGGTAGGCAAACAACGTTGGAACTGTGTGATGAAACTAATTTTCATTGAAATTTTACCAAATCTCATTTCAGGTGAACGGCCATGGTTAGGTCGCTATCAGCCACCTTTCTGGAATTTTTGTGGCCAACAATTTTCAGAAATTTTCAGAAATTTTTAAAGTTTGGATCGGTGGAGGGGGAGGGGTGATAAATCGGGAGCAAAATTTGTAGTACATTATTCATTTCTGTCCCTGTAGCGATGACAATGTACTCGTGCCGAAAACAAATCTGTCAGCTGTAGGGAATAACAACTAATAAAAAAAAAATAGTTTTTGCCAAGAAAGCAGCCAAGAAGACGGTGTAGCAAACATACGCTACGTGCTAAAAGTAATTGTAAGTACAATTGCTTAACCCAAGTTTTTGAGAGTATTATTCCTTTATAAATAGAACAGGAAGGCATAACCATGGTGTATTCTTGCGGGTGTTTAGCTGAATGTACTCAAAACCAGTCATAATTTGGGTTTTTTCCCAATGATAGCTTTTAGTTCTTGAGACCTTAGTACTGAAATGTGGAGTTTATGTTTTTTTCTCGGAAGGCCAAGAGAAACGTACTAACTGCACATTTCGGCAAAATGAAGATTTGACCCACAATTCAGTTTTCTGACTAGCTATATTCAAAATATACGTTTAGTTCTGCAAAATGATGTTATGAGGCGCCTAAGAGAACACCTGCCACGATGTGCTACTCTTGAATAAGTAAACGTTGTGCCAAATATATTGAAAACAACGGTTTGTGACAAGAAAATGAACTCCATTTTGAATAAGGTATGTCAATGGCAACCTCTGTAACTGTTAATGTCCTTGATTAGGCATATTCAGTTATAACGCAACGAAAGCCACATTTCTGTTATGTGTAGTAATGTGTACTATAGCTTGCTATCACGTTTATCCAGTGCAGTTGTGTTACAATGTGTACTTTGGCTTCTAATCACGATCATCCAGCGCACCAATGTGACAATGTGTAATTTGGCTTGTAATGAAGTTCAGCCAATACATCAATATGACAAAGTCGACTTTTGGCTTGTAACGAAGTTTAGCCAGTGTATCAATGTGACAAAGGCCAGTGCACTTTCTTTAAAATTTACTTCTTGAGAACACCGTGTGTCAGTGTATGATTACGAGTAAAAATCTAACAAGTTACTGATGATTTTCCTATGTGTGACCCACAGACTTACCAGCCATACTGGTGTACATGTAAGTTGTCTTCAGCGAACGTCAGCCCGCTCAAGCTGGTCCATCAGTGCCATTGATCGATTAATTTCACCAAGTCCTAATGGCCAATAAGAGCGTAGAATGTAGAATTTCCTTGTCCAAAGGTTATGACCCTTTAATTTATGACACGTGAAATAATTTATGAGTACTTTCGTTAAAAATTGGAATTTTGGCTGACATTTATCCTTGGAAACCAAATACTTCGTACATTCGATAACGGAGACAGATCCCTTGCAGATTTTGTTCATTTTCTAAAGATCAGCGGTCGATTTTATTACATGCAACGAGAGAAATCTGTTCATAATAAAAATATTTATTATCCCACCAGTCATATAAATATCTGAAAGCTGTAATGAAGAAGGTAAATTATTAACGGTTGCAAAAAGTGGAACTTTACGCTGGGCCGAAGTCATTCACGAAATGGAGTCCTTCGAATCCCCATCATCCTTGAGCACACTTAGGCAATAAATTTCAGCCAAACTTCAAATGTAAGTTAGTAAAATGATGGGCAGACTAATTTCAGTCTGAAAAAAAAACATGTCGTAAATATTAAATACTCAACGATTAAATATCGAGATCACTAGAGTAAAAGGTTACATTTGGAAGAGGTGATGAAAAGTGCTGTGGCTTTATGTCAGAGTTTGTCAGGCACCTGACTCGGTGCGGCGGTTTTCACCAAGGTATGCCCGATTGTCTCCATTACAATCTTGATCGACAGCATATACGTGGAAAGTTGTTATAATTACGGTGCACCACAGCCATCATGTAATGACCCAGGGGCATCTTACTAATACGATCGCTGTGAGTTCACGTCCAGCTCATGCTGGCTTCCTCTCCGATCGTGCGTGGAAAGTCCTTCAGCAACCTGCGGGTGGTAGTGGTAGCCCCCGGGCTCTTCTTGGTTTCGTCTCGTCATAATGCCGGCCACTGACGTATGAGTGAAATATGTTTGAGTACATCCCGAATGGCCGTTAAAAAACGAACATATTTAAACGCTGGACTGTCTCCTATGATTGAACCAAGTCAGAAATTGGAGGTCAACACTTTGCGAAAATCAGACAATGCAAGTTCCCATGTAGGGACAAGTCATGTAGTGCCGATTTGTAAGTTCTGGGGAACTATTTTACTGTGCGGATAACTTTGGGCATACAATTTTAATATTCAAGTAAGAGCTTATTGTATTAGTTCAACAGATAACTACACATCTTGGCTGTCATTTCTGAGTATACACCTGATGTAAACGTGTGGAATGGCAATGACAACAACAACAAGAGTACCAGTACACAATGATCTTTCCATTTATAAAAAGGATTTAAAAGGTGACAAGGTCCTAAATTTTAGTCGCGGATTAATTATATCAGCAATCATCTCTCAGCTTGTTAACATTTTCTTAACATTAGAAATAATGACTATGGCTTAACCCCACTTCGGCAAAATTGCAGCTTTATTGTTGGCACCTGTCCTCAGATAAATCCTGTGCTTTAACATGGCCTGAAAATGGGGGGGGGGGCACAGATTTCTTTGTAGAATGTTTGGACCGAAATGCCGGAAACAGGCAAGAAAGCCAAAGGTTAAGTTTGTTTATAATTTCCATCAGTAAAGAATGTTTGTTGTTTGTACATGGGCGTTGCGCTTTGCCATCTAAGGCGAACAACGAGTAACATCTTGTTACGGCCTGGGTTACGTAAAGGTTACCAGAGCTGCCAATAAAAGCGTTCCTGCATAGCGTTTCCCGCTCCTTATGATGGTTTCATGTCCGTACTGCTCAGGAAATTGAGTTCGTCCATGACGTTACAGTACACACACTAGTAGGCTTCTGTTATCAGCAGTTATGCAACAAATGTTAATCAACTACATCATTAAGCTAATGTCTGAAAGAGTGATAAAGCGATGAACATGACGTGAAGCAATAGAACTAACTGTTCCAGAATGGATGATTGATTGAGGTTTGACGCTACAGTAGCAAAATTTCAGCCATTCATTGTTCCAGGAATACCATATGCAACGTAACACACCAACCTTACTCAACAGAGTACTGCCTCTGTTCAAAAATAACTGCTTCAGAGGAAAGCTATCTCTACTCGTATTTTTAGATTTTATTTGAATAAAAAGCAGTAAAATGCTTGAATTTTAAGATGCTTTTTTCATTGTCATGTTCTTAACGCTTGATGAATTAAAAATTATGTTCATCCATCGCAGTAACTATGTTAGCTGACTCAGCAGTCAGTAGTCCCAACAGCACTGACATGTACATAAGAGACACATCTGTAGGAATTATAAAAAATTGCTTTCTGCCAAATAGCTTATAACGGGATATGACGCACGCATCGGTCTGCTTTTCTGCAAATAAAATATGGTATATAGTGCTAAAGTCCAGTCAAATTATTAAAAAATTAATTATGATAGTGTTTCTGATATATCGATGACATAGCAGGAATACAATAAAAACATTTTATTGGTCGTAGGCATGGTATACTCAGTGATTGATGGATTTGTCTTTACAGGCTTACTCGAGAGTTTTTCACTTATTTCATGATGGCAGTGATGTTCATGGGTGGAAGAAGCAGAAGGAACCTGTGTGAACCTCCCACCTTTGCTTGATACCTGACAAATCTCTTTTTTCGTTAATCCGTTGTTGAAAAGCGAGAACTGGATTCGAACAGCGGATGTGATTGGTCAAATACCTAACTAAATAAGTATATGTATTATTAGATGATCTGACATGAATGGTTTGCCTGTTTTGTCTTTTCAGGTGGCATGTCTCTTTGTCTGTGGAAGGTTTGTCCGGCAGCTCCATGGCTCATGTCCAAACGGCCCCGGGAGAAATAAGGACGTGCCCACCGGCACAAACTGTGGCCTACTGCAAATAGACCCCCAAACACTCGCCTGCAATGCCGGCAGACACACATGCGTGAAGATCTCAGTCTCATCAGTGGAATTTTTTGTTGTTCTCACAATTTCCCAGCACTAGGTTTAATTTAATCGTAACTGTTCTTCTTAATTACATGTTTCCGCCCCGACGACATTATTTAACGCTCAGTGTAGTGTCAAAGACAGTATTTTCCTTAATTTTCACACTGTTTTGTTGAGATTTTTGTTTTGTTTTGTTTTGTTTTGTTTTTTGATCACCTTCTGTCCTTTTAGTAAAAAAAAAACCCCTGTTAAATGAAAAAAAAAACAGATATAAACAGTGGTGTCGAATGTTTTCCTTATTTTCCGGGCGTTTTGGTCTGGGAAGACGTGTGGTCCAAGTACGATCTATCCCGACGTTCCACTCTGCTTGTCCATCCGGTTGCTAGTCTCTGACCAGATGCTTTTCCCGATATCACGTAATGTGAGTGTTATATCTGTGAGAAAAGTTTTGAAAAAAAAAGATGTTCACAATAAAAATACTTCACTTTATTTTTATGTCCGGTGTTTGTTACGCCTTTTAAATTTAATAGAAAGTAGAATGCTAGAATGTATTCTGATGTTGCAGAAAATTATTCTGTTAAATATAGCACAGATTTCCTATTAATTCAACGCAAAGGTTCTCTTCATTACACTAACAAGATCCTTTGTTAAATTTGATACAGTATTATTTTATAATGACAGAACACGTTCTAGCAACACTCCGACAACAAACGTTCAGTTAAAATTTACAGTTAACTTTTGCACGTTCGGTTAAGCTTCGTGGTTGTAGACCTTATACTCACCGCTTATGTTTCGTGTTTATTAAGCCTCGTGGTTGTAGCTTTTACTCATCGTTTATGTCCCGTATTTGTTAAGCTTTGTGGGTGTAGTCTTCACTCACCGGTTATGTCCCGTATTTGTTAAGCCTTGCGGGTGCAGCCTTTACTCACCAATTATGCACCGTGTACGTTAAGCCTTGCGCGTGTAGCCGTTACTCACCGGTTATGTCCCCTATTTGTTAAGCCTTGCGGGTGTATCCTTTACTCGCCGCTTATGTGCCGTGTCTGTCTAGCTTTATGGGTGTAGCTTTCCTCGCCGTGTTTGTTAAGCGTCCTGTGTCTGACTTGCACTCACCGGTTATACCCTGTGTTTGTTAAGCTTTGTGGGTATAGCCTTTACTCGCCAAGTATGTCCCGTATTTGTTCCTTGTGAGTGTTGTCTTTATTCACCGGTTATGTCACGTATTTGTTAAGCCTTGTGAGTGTAGGCCTAGTCTTTACTCGCCATTTATATCCTGTGTTTGTTAAACGTCCTGGGTCTAGCCTGCATTCACCGGTTATGTCCCGTGTTCGTTAGGCCTGGTGGGTGTAACGTTTTGGCCTACTCACCGATTATGTTCAGTGTGTGATAAGCCTTATGGCTGTAGCCTTTACTCACCACTTATATGCCGTGTTTGTTATACCTCGTGTTTGTTAAGCCTTGTTTGTGAAGCCTTTACACGCCGGTTGTCCGATGTCCGATGTATAAACCTGCCGATTGTTTGTGTGTAGAGTTAAGTCACGAATTGATCCAGATGACATACGATGGCCGTTGGTTTACGAAGGGCACCTATTAGCCGGCATACATAAACTTGGATGCCGTCGAGTAAGTGAAGAACTCTTCGGAAAGACACTTAAATAATGATATTCGTCGTTCCAACCTAGTTTTGACCTTGGTAAGTAGATTAAAAAAATTATTTTCATCGGTCCTTTTAGTCTGACAGTAACGAAATCAATGCATCCCACCAGCAGGTATTACGGTCTCACGTTTGTCACTAAGCTCAACAATGCATAAAGTGGACAGTATATGTACAGTTTTGATCAGTATTTCTGACGCTACTCAAGAACAACATGACATTTACATGAAGGTTGTCAGGTTTCTAGGTGACGCAAACTTAACAGAGCCTGCAGAATACCACCGCAGCATGCTAGAAACCGACAAAGTCTCTGACTTAAAGCCTCAGCCGGATTAGCTGAGCTTGCAATAACACGGGTCAAGACGAGGTGAGATTCCGGTGGAAGCCATTGTAGATGGCTTTGTTAACGAGGGTCCTTATTGCAAAATCTGTTCACTTCGGCTTCCCCTTCCCATCAACCTGACAGCTGTCACACAAGTCAATCATCAATCAATCAGTCCATCTCAAACAGTTCATTGATGTTAGTGGTGCCACATCACACCAGCCGATCTTGAGTGCATACACAGGGTGGCTAGTAACACGACCTTCATGGTCTGAGATGTCCGCCTCCATTTCGCGTCCATAGTAAGCGTTATTCCACGCCATGTTTTCAAACATGCTAATAATGTTATATTACTCTATTTAATTAGCTTGTATGCCTAAACTCTCGAAAGGAAACCTTTACCTTTGACTTTGGTAGGCTGTATGAAGACTAGGGCTATGACTACCCATAACGACAAACTGTTCAAAACTGCAAAGCACCTTCAACGTTGGACACGCATATTTTATTTAACCAGTGTTTAATGCCGTCCTTAAGAATTTTTCACTAAAATGACGGCGGTCAGGTTTATGGATAGAGAAACTTGAGTGCACCGAGTACACCACCGATCTTCGACAGAAATCTCCTCTGACATAAGTGCAGCCACACTGATGTATGCCTGATAGTACCAGCGAGGCAGCACTGAAAGCAGCGAATCAGCAAGACGACCTCTGACACAAAACAAGCCTGTTTACCAACCATGCGTATAAATATGAATGGCGTGTAGTGAAAGATCGACCTATCCGGAAGAAGTCTGACAAGTTTTGTGTCAAGAGGTGTAGTCGGTTTAAATAACTATGCATTTGAATTTAATAAATTAACATGTAGATCAGCTATAACTTTTAATATGTTTGATCATTTACATAAAGATGCCTTAGGAATGAAAATACTGAACGAATGCTGAAACAAGTCAGGTAAGGCGATATTAACGAGGCTTGGATGAGATTATACTCTGCTCGAGAATGAAAAGCGAAAGCCGAGCCAGGTTCTATGTGCCGACTTCCGTCCTCATCTTGAGACGGTGTGGATAGAGATGATGAGTACGACATTCCGCTACGAAGTTCCTCAACGTTGGGGATTTTCACACGCACCCTTCTGCACAATAGGTAGAAAAATCTATAACAGATTACATACAACGCAAAACTAATTCGTCATCTCTTTCCTCTGATGGATGATTGATTGCTTATCATACTTGATTATGTCAAGTTTGGGGTGAAAGAGACCGCGCAGCCAATAGTAAACAACCCACCTTCGTCCGACCACGGTGGACGTAAGACCCTAAGGCTGTGTGCCCTTCAGCAAGGGATAAATGTCAACATCAAAGCACAGACCAAAACCAACTCAGACTTTCTTTATCTAATTTATTTATTTGTTTAATTGATTGGTGTTTACACCCTACCCAACAATATTTCACTTACACGACAGCGCAGTTCTAAGCTTTAAATAGAGATAAGCTTAGCAAACGTTGGTGCATAAGAGAAAGGTACTCTAAGCTTGGCGCTCAGCAATAATAGGTGAGAGCAAGGAAATAGAGCTGGTTGACCAGGTATCAATATAGTGTGACTGGGTGGGGTGTCATGTCTAGTGTCTTCGGTATGATATTTCTGTGGCTGCAGCACTTTGGCGGCGTATTCTCGCCCTACTACAAGAAGACATGCGCACTACTCGTCATCATATGACTGAAAAAATTGTTAAGTGAGGCCATAGTATGCCTTTGTAATTGGGGGGGGGGGGGGGGGGGCACAATATATATCCCTCGTGAGAGCCCAGATTAGGCTAGAACATTTGGTTACACAGGCAACCTAATATATATGAATGAATATTGATTAAAATGGCTTTATAAACATGTTATCATTTTTATTTTGCTTGGTGGTAATCGTTCAATATCGATTTCAATTTTCTGCTTAACGCACTCTTATTGGCGGATACCTCCTAAAGATAATACCTAATGGTACTCTGGAATGTCTGCAGTAATTTGCGGATGGTCTTGGGTTTCCCTCCGGCTCTGCCCCTTTTCCTCCCACTATAGTGCTGGCCGCCGTCGTATAAGTGAAATATTCTTGAGTACGGCGTAAAATACCAATCAAATAAATAAATAAAACCTAACACAAACGTGCAAATGAAGTATGATGATTGGCAGAACTGTCGGATAGACTCGGAACAACGTTATTTGTGCATTTCGTTTTACGTATTGTTTTGAAGACATTTAAGTTAACTTTAAACGGGCTGTACCATTACTTCCTGACAAAAAAAACCAACAGCGCATGTGCAGCCGAATTTTTGGCTACTATTTTACAATTGTCCAAATAATAACCCTTTATACAATATCAACCTGGTCTGTGCACATGTTACCGTTCAAAACCGGTAATGAAACTCCTAAAACTTTTATTTGAACAGAATCATTTTAACGCAATAAATAGTACTGGGTGGAATCTGGTATTTACTGCAAGACAATAATTTGAACTATCTTTGGTAAATATAGACAATTTGATTTGTTGGTGGATTTTTTGACTAAAAAAGTTCCCGGCATAGTTTTTTTTTAACAGAAGCTCGTACATGTTTGATTACTAGACACGATTCATAGAGACAGACATTATGACAGAAAACATACATCTCCGAAAGAGCATTGTCTTCAATTTTTGATTTGTTGGGTGTGTTTCTTTAGATCAAGGAGTTTCATAATTTGTTCCAGACATCTTTATGCATGTTGATGCCACACACATTATATCACACTCAGTGACATATACACGTATCATTGCACATGGAAATCCCATTCATATATAAAAATACGAATTTCGATGGCCTTGAGGCAACTGTCCCTGAAAGACAGTGTATGATAATGGAGTGGCAATGTACGTTCCCAAAGGAATTAAAGTTGTAAACGCCTTCTTTTCGATGGAAAAGTAATCAAAATGGAAGCAAAAAGCATTTTAGTGAAGGGTGTTCTCGTTCGGCTGATGTTTATATTTATTACGATCTGACAGTTTAGGACAATTTGGCCGGATCTATAAATCCTAAGAGCGGTCTGTCAAAAAAAATCGCAAATACGTTCCTTCTAATAGTCCCCATTGGTGTGTACTGTTCAATAAAACATATTGCTCATATCCTGCAAATTTACTACCAATGCTCATAAAGCTTGCTTTCGCTCTTTTTCTGAATATATAAACTATTGAACAGAGCGCACAGTCGCAGTTCTTATAGGAATAACACGAATCAATAAACCAGAGGAATGTGTTCCGATGGCAGAAAATACGATGACAGATCCTCCAGATGTTCCTAGTTAGTTGCAGTCTGGGCATTGCCGTAAACGTATAGCGGTGTATTGATTTAAGCTTTGGCAATGTTAAGGGTGTTTCACGTACACCATGGTGAATGGCGGAGGTTTCCTCAGAGGGCGTGCCACGTACGCTATGATGTAGGAAGGATGGTTCCTCATCATTTACACCATGGTGAAGGACAGAGATTTCCTCAGGGGTGTGTCAAGTATACTATGGTACAGAACGGAGGTTTCCTCAGAGGGCGTGTCACATACACCATGGTGAACGGCATAGGTTTCCTCAAAGGGCGTGTCACGTACGCTGTGGTGTAGGAAGGATGGTTCCTCAGGGGGCTTGTCACATACATCATGGTGTAGGACGGAGGTTTCCTCAGGGTGCGTGTCATATGCATCATGGTGTAGGACGGAGGTTTCCTCAGGGAATGTGTCACATACATCATGGTGTAGGACGGAGGTTTCCTCAGGGAATGTGTCACATACATCATGGTGTAGGACGGAGGTTTCCTCAGGGAATGTGACACATACATCATGGTGTGGGACGGAGGTTTCCTCAGGGTGCGTGTCATATGCATCATGGTGGAGGACAGAGGTTTCCTCATGGGTCTTTCATATACACCATAATGTTTTTTTTCAGGGTGAGTGAGCCACAGACAATAGTCAATATCCGACAACTAATATTATGTGTTCTAAGAGTCAAGTCCATATATATATTATTATTTATTACCTACGCAGATTTGTTCAAGGGTGACCAAGGCTGCAAGGTTTTAACACAGGAGACCCTATCTCCACTGCCAGTCATTCGGCATCGATTCTGTATTCCCCTAAGTAATAAATAAAAATAAATTTTAATGAAGTTAATAAATAAATAAAAGTTAAATAAATTTAAAAAATGGTGCATATATGTTGTCCATTAAGTGTGACGTTCTCAGTACAACGTTGATAGCACTCACCAGCCCTATATCTCAAACTGCATCTGTTTCCTCGTTGCTTTATGTGTCCTCACAATTGTGAACTATAATTGTGTTAGTCTATAAGAGTAGAGTTTAATGCTCAGGTCTCTAATGTTCACAAAGGCTTCCCATATAACTTGACGTCTTGTTCTCAGAAAGTATTTACACAACACCCTAACGCCACAGCTTACTCTGACACTAGCGAGGTTTCCTGATTTGATAGAGGGATTCTTTAGCACACTAAATGAACGCTGAAATTTCACGACCTTTAAGAAATCAAGCATAGATCTGTGGTGGAGATTTGCCTAGGCAAAATTTACATCTGTGCACTACATTGATCTTGAAAAAATGTTCTGTTGCTCGAAATACAAATACAATGAGAACTAATTTGTTAATTACAATCGCTACATATGGTAATTAGTGTACTGGAACAGGAATTTAGCAGATCCCCGCTCTCACTCTAAGTGGGGCCTTGGTGACAATAATTAGTCTACAACGCTTGTTCAATTGTTCACACAATCTGGCCGTCGTCAAATCTGTGCATTGAAAAAGACATTCGTATGCCAGGCGTCAACCAAAAACGACGTTCGGGGTCAATGATCCGAAGGCCAATTCCCAAAATGACGTGTATCACAAACTACCATAAAACTAAGAAAGTATACAAAGTACGAAAATAGGACGGAATCATACAAAGAGAAGTAATCAACACTATTCAGTGATGTCGAAAAGACGCAAGGTATGTTCTAGGTGATTGAGTGAATTCAGTATTCAAATCGTGAACCATGCTAGAATATAAGTTAATATAAGTCGATAATAAAATATGTATCTCAGTTGCGCTTTGATTGCAGCTGTTCATATATATAAAATGGCGATCCAATTCTAATTCAACACCGCTTGTCCTTTAACATTATGCTGTGCGCCATACTTAGAAAAGTTCGTCAGTTATTTGCCAAAAGTCACTGGTTTACCCAGGGAACACCGATTTCTTCCACCCATAAAACTGACCTCCATCGTATATAAGTGAAAAATTCTTGTTTATGGTTTATGCTATCTGTGGCAGTGGCAGCTTAAAATCGACATCGCCATTCTTTATCCCAAATACAGTGTCATTAATGAACTATTAGTCTAAGCTGATACGGTTTCAGAGTGTCGCTGTCACAGAGTGTCACTGCCACGCATGTAATTATAACGCTTTAAGATTAATTAAAACGAGAAACTAAACCCCTAACAAAAAGAGGGGTTTAGATTGCACAAAATTTCGGTTAAAGAAAGTCTAGTATCCGGCACATACTGTTTACTAGCAGATGTAAATATCTATATATCTTTCATTGATGTGTGTGTTTTCTAAGAACCCTCCCCTGTGTATTTTTAATGCCTACAGGCCTACGTCAAGAGAGATAACTCTGACGTAAAGATTTCTAAACAACACAGCCGTGGACATTTCTCCGCAGGCTTTATCCCGGCTTTTCTTGGCCTCCGTAATACATTTTAAGACAATGAAATTTTAGTACAGAAGGACCAGCTTGGCTTAGTTTGCTACTAAGAAAACCACAACAATATTTGTTTGTTGGAAAAGGCCACTTCAGTGAAATGACGGTTTATTTGTGAACTATACGATGAGGAAGGAAATTAAATATTCAGCGAGAACTGATGACCTGTCCCATTCACCGTCTTCTGTCGAAATGAACGCATGGAATACACTGGTGACGTATTAAGCTCACTTATGTATGACGTCAAGCATACGTCACCCACAAGTGCCAGAAGAAAGACGAGCAGACTGCATATTGTATGTATAATACATATACGTACATATACACACACTAGATTCGAGAAATTTACCAGTCTTTAAATGCCTTAATTTCTCTGTATTACTGATTTTGAAATTTCGTAGAGGTTAAGACAAAAAAGTTTAAAGTTACATGTACTTGGGAATCATAACGAACGGAAAGCTTTCATATTTTTTTTTTCGTTAGGGTGTATATTTGGTAATTGCGCCTGTGTAAAATATGAAGGAATAGCGCAGTTTCGAGTTAGAACTCTTTTGTCGTTGAAGGTAAAAATGGTGCTGCTGTGGCGTTGGGGTGTTGTGTAAATACTTTCCGGGAACAAGACGTCAAGTTATATGGGAAGCCTTTGTGAACATTAGAGACCTAAGCATTAAATTCTACTCTTATAGATTAACAAAGCATAGTTCACTATTGTGAGGACACATAAAGCAACGAGGAAACAGATGCAGTTTGAGATATAGGGCTGGTGAGTGCTATCAACGTTATACCGAGAACGTCACACTTAATGGACAACATATATTCACCATTTTTTTTTTTACCGGTACAAGTATTTTTTTATATGATTATGCAAATGAAGTTAATACTTTTTATGTCTAGTCTTATAAAGCGTTCCCGGATAATGCAGAGTTTATTCATTAACTTCATTAAAATTTATTTATTACTTAGAGGGATACAGAATCAACGCCGAATGACTGACAGTAGAGATAGGGTCTCCTGGGTTAAAACCTTGCAGCCTTGGTCACGCTTGAATAAATGTCTCCTCCACCAGCCAATCAGAAATCGATACACCATGGTGTATTTTATACGCCTCCTGAGAAACCATCCTTCCTACACCATGGTACATGTGACATGCCCTCTGAGGAAACCTTCGTCCTATACCATAGTATGCGTGACACGCCCTCCCAGGAACTATCCTTCCCACACCAAGACGTGCGCTCTGTTCAATAGATTATATATTCAGTGTTCTTAGGAACGTGCTCTTAGGATTTATAGGTCCGGCCAAGTTGTCCTAAACTGTCAGATCGTAACGAATATAAATACTAGACATTCAGCCGAATGAGAACTCCCTTCTCTAAAATGCTTTTGCTACTATTTTTTCCTGAGGAAACATCATTCTTTCACCGTGATGTTTGTGACAGGCCCTCTGAGGAAACCTCCCTCCTACACCATGATGTATGTGAACGCCCCTGAGGAAACATCCGCCCTATACCATGGTGTATGTGACAAGTCCCCTGAGAAAACCGCCCTCCTACACCATGGTGTATGTGACACGCCCTCTGAGGAAACCTCCGTCCTACACCATCTCATACCCGTCTCATACAATGGTGTATGTGACAGGCCCTCTGAGGAAACCTCCGTCATATCGCATAGTATACGTGACACACCCCAGGAGGAGCCATCCTTCCTATACCATGGTGTGGGTGACAGACCCTCTGAGCAAACATTCGTCCTACACCATGATGTATGTGACAGGCTCTCTGAAGAAACCCCTGTCCTATACCACAATATACACGACACGCCCCTTGAAGGACGATGCTTCCTATACCATAGTATACCTCCGTTCTACACCATGATGTATGTGACACGCCCCCTAAGAAACCATCCTTCCTATACCATGGTCTATGTGACACGCCCATGAGACAATTGTCCAACAGCATGGTGTACACCATAAGCCTCCTGAGGAATCATCCTTCCCATACCATGGTGTATGTGAGAAAATCTCCGTCCTATACCATAGTATACGTGATAAAGCGAGCGAAGAGAGTGGCACGTGCTCCATAAGGCGTATGACATTAGACATTACCTTTGTGAGTAAGCCAGAGGTCATTCCCCTCAACCTGCTCCCGTCCCATATGTGCCTACATTTTTACCTTAGTTCTCACTGCATTTACGTGTACACAACGCTGCGCACGCCTGGTCTCGTGATCACCAAGGTTACGAAGTGCGATGTGATGTCCACCCCTTTGTGCAGGCTTACATATCAAGTAGGCATGATCGCTATATGCAGCGTGGGGGGGATTTTTTCGATTCTTACAGGGAGAATGATTTTTTTAACATTAACTTGTTTCAATTTTATCTTACGGCCATACACGACTCATGATCGGCCTTTACCGACATACGTCCCATACGTCTATATACATCATAGATGACGATAAAAGAAATTAAGATGTCTTCACCGTTTTAATGTTTACGTAAGGTGAGGTCAAACAAAAACACGAAGTTGACCTCAGCTGAGAGACCACTAAAATTATATGTAACACTACCGGATACCAATTTTTTCAGACCCTTTTACTGAGTTAAATGCTTTAAAATATTTGGATTTTAAGGTGGGAATTTTGGGGAACTTTTTCTGTCAACGACATCACTATTTTAATTTGTCAATGTGGTCGTAAAACATAGGCTTCTAAAGGGATACCGGCCCTAGTGCCTACGGTCTTTTTGCTATAAACCGTTTTGTATAAGCGGTTTTATCGCAAGAGCTGCGCCTGCTTTTGAGAAACCGTCCCCAAGGCTCAATCCAAGGCTGATCTGTGTAAACAAGGGTAGAACGCCGTCCGCTGAGCAAAAATACATGGAGTTCAATGATCAGGGCTGCGATTACTTTGAGAAAACAATTCCTGGGCAAGGACAATATCATCTTCTTGGGAGACCATTTTGTGCCTAAGCCTACCTATCCGACCACCTGAAACACGTTGTTGGGTTAGGGTTTCATGTATAACCATCTTGGGGAAACCTGTTGCTGGGTTAGTTTTTCATGTATGACCATCTCGGGAAAGCTGTTGTTTAGTGAAGGTTTCATGTATGGCCATCTTGGAAAACCTGTTGCTTGGTTGGGGTTTCGTGTATGACCATCTTGGGGAAACCTGTTGCTGGGTTAGATTTTCATGTATGACCATCTTGGGAAAGCTGTTGTTGGGTGAAGATTTTATGTATGGCCATCTTGGGAAACCTGTTGCTTGGTTAGGGTTTCGTGTATGACCATCTTGTGGAAACCTGTTGCTGGGTTATGGATTTGTGTATGACCATCTTGGGGAAACTTGTTTCGGTGTTAAGGCTTCATGTATGACCATCTTGGGAAACCTGTTGTTGGGTGAAGGTTTCATGCATGACCATCTTGGGGAAACCTGTTGCCGGGTTAGGGTTTTATGTATGACCATCTTGGGAAAGCTGTTGTAGGGTTTAGGTATCATGTATGACCATCTTGGGGAAACCTGTTGCTGGGTTAGGGTTTAATTTCTGACCATCTTGGGAAAGCTGTTGTAGGGTTCAGGTATCATGTATGACCATCTTGGGGAAACCTGTTGCTGGGTTAGGGTTTTATGTCTGACCATCTTGGGAAAGCTGTTGTAGGGTTTAGGTATCATGTATGACCATCTTGGGGAAACCTGTTGCTGGGTTAGGGTTTAATTTGTGACCATTCTATGAAATCTGTTGCAGGGTTAAGGTTTCATGTATGACCATCTTCGGAAACCGATTGCTGGGTTTCATGTATGGTCGCCATGTTTCAATAGATTAAATCGGTCACTCATGGCTCCTTAAGAAAGGGCCTCCTTAGCTTAACTGATTAGCATGTCAGCGCGGCCCATTGGCCCAGTAGCCTCATAACAATGCTGTTGCTGTGAGTTCAAGCCCAGCTAATGTCTTCCTTCCTCTAAAGTTGTACGTGGGAAGGTCTGCAAGGGAAGGGGTGGTTTCTTCTCACCATAATGCTTGTCGCTGGTAATCTGGTAAGGGATATATTCTTGAGTATGGCGTAAGACAAATAAAACAAATAAATAAATTTACCACCGCTTTGGGAAACTTAATATTCCTGCTAGAACTACATACATATTGGCTAATATGAGCAGACCAGGTGTCCCAAATTTCAGAAGAAATAGGGTATTTCATGACTCTTTCTTTTGCTCATACAGCCATTACGCGTATTTCGTCTCTTTTTTTTTTTTTTTTTTTTTTTTGGAGGGTTTAACGTGCTGCCTAACAGAACGTCCATGCAGAAGACACCAATGCAGGCAAGGTACCCCACACAGACACAGTAAAACTCTAAACCTGAGTGAGTGAGTGAGTGCTCGGGACTTAACGTCGTACTCAACAATTTTTCAGTCATATGACGACGAAGGAATTCTTAGGGTATATGTTGTGCGCCTTCTTGTAGTAGGACAAATTTCCACCGCTCTTTTATCTAGTGCTTCTTCACTTAAACGACTTACCGAAGGCAAGTAAGGCTCCCCGCCCGAACCATTATACTGATACGGGTCAGCCAGTCGTTGCACTATCCCCTTCATGCTGAACGCCCAGCGAGGAAGTTTCAACTTCATCTTTTAAAGAGGAAGTGACTCGACCAAGGATTCATCCTGGATCTACCGCTCCCGAAGCGGACGCTCTACCAACTGTGCTATCCGGCCCGTCCCCCTAAACTTGATCAAGGTGCGCTATATACATGTAGTACGTGGGACGGTCTGCCAGCAACCTGCGGATGGCCGTGGGTTTCCACCGGGCTCCGTCCGGTTTCCTCTAACCATAAAACTGGCCGCCGTCGTATGAGTGAAATATTCTTGAGTGCGGCGTAAAACACCAATCAGATGTACATGTAATGTTTAGAGCCATGTGTTAGTAATACTGTTGGACAGTAAAAATCCCTTAAAACAATGTTAATCTAAGAAATAAATTTTTGACTATAATAGCGTGCAAAATTTGCTGTTTACCTTTGGAAGATAGTTGTTTGATGTAAAATTCGACGTACACATCATTCTGAATGTTAAAAAGATTGTATCCATAGTGTTTACTGCTTTATGTCTAGAAGAGACAGGAGTTTGCTTAGACCATCTCTAAAACAGTTTACAGGTACATCTTCTTCAATGATCCTGCAGGTACATGTAGTTTATTAGATTTAACGCTAGCAGCGCTTTGCTAAATCTACCCAAGCGCAACGATGCGAGAGTATGGTTAAAATTAGATTATATTCTCATCCTGGAACGAGAAATCATGTAATAGATGTGCATTTACTGCGAACATGTGTCAACGGTAATGGTCATTAAACATCCACGCAACGCGGAACAGGGCTGTTGAGCAAAGGATTCGTAACAATGGAGTCCCGCATTCAATTATCTTGACGATTGTAACAATTTAAAAAACAATGAAAAAAAATTATTTATTTCATTGGTGTTTTACGCCATACGCAAGAATAGTTCATTTATACGGCAGCCGCAAGCATTGTTGAAGAAGTAAGCTGGACAGAACCTGGGGGGTACCCACAACATCCCACTCACTCGGCCGGAGAGGAAGCCAGCATGAGCTGGGCTTGAACTCACATCTACCGCACTGGTGAGAGGTTCATGTGTCATTGCGCCGTGCTGGGATGCTAACCTCAGGTTGATCTGAGATTAGTCGAAAACCAATGGACTCTAAGGTGGTGAAGCGCTTGAGTCGTGATTGTGAAACGCTTTGGTAATATATTCTCAAGACTTTACCACGTTTTTGTTTTTTGATTGTTAAAGGGTTCCTCTGTTCGCTTGGGACGAAATTGGCGTAGGCTACGTTACCCCCAGGGGGGTTTAATGTTCATTACATATTTGGGGTGTTATTCCATTGGAAATTAAAAAGTAAATTGGGCAAGCTTTTTGTCGCGTTTCTTACTTGCATCTTTGAGTATGATACTCGGAAATCTTACATTGTTCGTCTCTTAGTGTGCTCAGAATAACACCATTTGTAGCGCAAATTAATATAAAAGTTTAGAGTATACGGATTAAAACCAGAGCAGCGACGACAGTGTGATAGCGAACAAATGGTCTCACGTGAACCCGTGAAATACGGCTACTTTCTTGTCAATTTACTTCAGTTAGGGCTCCTTTCTGACTGTTCATGTTAATGATTACATGAGTAAATTTCAGGCCCCTGAGCACCATGGATTAAAAAGCAAAATTAGGTAAAAATATGCTGTATTGTCAATAACATTTGATAGACAAACACATTAAACAATGCAAAGGGTTCAGGTCTGGGGGAATGTTGAGCGCACCATCAAAATCCTGGTTTACCTAAGAATACAATATAAAAACTACAGCACAGAGAGTAAAACCAGAGTAGTAACGACAGTGTGATAATTGATAAATTGTCATACGTTTTACTGGTGACAGTTATGTACAGTTAAAACATCGTGGACCAACTGATGCTATATTAAGAAAATAAGGTTTACAAAGAATAATTTCCAATGCAGAAATTAATTGTCCGTGCATAAATACGTTTTTTTTCTGTGTGACTACCTACACACGCCAGGTGATTGTGTGGAACATTCATGGTGATGTGACACTATCTCGTGGTACGCTTTGCAAACAAAGCCAGCTTTAAAAGTGTGGGTTCGTTCATATCATAAGAGGCACCTTGCGCCCTGAAGACAGGTGCGGATAAATCGTGCTTGAGTATAGGAACTTCAAACACCTGTTGAGATGATGGTGTGATCAGGTCGGCATGTTTTTTTTTATTGTACCGATTTCAACGCTGTATGTTAAGTAGACCAACAGAGCGTGATGGCTCTTGACGCGTAAAGGAAAATAAACATTAAAAAAGAAGTAATCATCAGTAAAATCAACGGACTAAATGATGTCAGATGTTTTGATTGCAAAGTGGGCTTTAGTGTAGTGTGTAGTCAGTGATGCCATACTGACCTTTCTCTATCCCGATGCTCTAAGACAGGAAATTATTGTCAGTAATTTGTCATTACGCTTTTGAAGTTTCTTCTTTCAGGCCACTTAATTTTGGAGCCATATTGGATTCAAACATCTGGACGGGATGAACAGGATATAATTTGAAGAAGGCATTAAAATCCGTTAAAACTTTAGAAGCTTGCCATTGGTAGAATATATGACGTGACAAAAAGTTTTTAATTTTGACATGATTTCTGTGTATTTCAATGTATTTGGGGTGGGTGATTCCGAATCGGCTTATGTCTTTCGTCTACGTTTGTAACGTTTTGATTTTATTTATTTATTTAATTGGGGTTTTACGCCGTACTCAAGAATATTTGACCCATACCACGGCGACCAGCATTTTAGTGGGAGAAAAAGGACACCGTCCAAAACCATCCGCAGGCTGCTGAAAGACTTTTCCACGTACGACGGGAGAGGAAGCCGGCATGAGCTAGACTTGAACTCACAGCGACCGTCACTGCAGAGAGGTTCCAAAGTCATGTCTTCTTTAGCATGGCACACTAACCACCTCGACCACGGAGGCCCCTGTAACGTTTTGAGATACAGTAATAAAACTGATTTTGGGGTGTCTAAGTTACACATTTTCATTGGTCTATAAACCGTAATTTGCACCAAATTGTAGCCCAAGGTATGGTCTTTTCGTGGAAATTTCCGTGACCATATCCAGCAACGTTTGTAAGATTTCTCGCTACAAGTGTTTAACCCGACCTCTTGTCAGTTTACTTCAGTTAGGATTTGGTTCTAACTGTTCATGTAAATGCTTATATAGTAGCAACTTATAACCCTGTTACATCAGAAATGGGTAAAAAAATGTAAATGCAATTTAGTAGACATCGCTGATCTACAATTAGTATATTCAACTTGTTTTATTGGCATTTAGAGGTTGGCACGGAAGTACACTGGACAAGGCATTGATTATGGATTTACAAATTCTTGGTTTATGGTCACGACGTTTCGATGCAGATACTAGCATCGTTTTCAAGTGAATGACATCATGACATAATGTGCTAGTATACTTCCCCTACCACACCCTACCGAGCCTTACCCCTTAATCCCCTCCCCACACCACCGTCAATCCTCTGAGCACTATTTCTTCTCTACATAACTCTATTGTTTCTTACCTGTTGACAACTATACCACATTACCAATTTTTATGATGTCATTCACTTGATAACGATGCTAGTATCTGCATCGAAAAGTCCTGACAATAAACCAAGAAGCTGTAAATCCATAAGTAATGCCTTGTCCAGTGTAATATATTCAAGTTTATACAAATCAAAAAAGTTTGAGCTGGAAAGTTCCTACCACCAAGAGTGTGCGGAAAACCTCGCTTTGATCGCCCGACAAACAGCACAAGCCTGTATGCAGTGATACCTCAGTTTGACCCAAAATTTATGCAAAGTGGTCAGAAATAGTCCAATTAAGATACCAATTGTTAATATCCACAGAAAAAAAGGAAAAAATAACGACCTTATTTTTCACACTGCACAAGGCAGTAATATGAAAGTTTAATGCCACATTTCGTCATATAGAGCATGCCATTAAAAAACCTTTCCGGTTCACAGATCATTAAATGATAAATGAAAAAAGAGGTGGCCAAAGATTTGCCAAAGTTTCTTGTTTATATGCTAACACTTTCATGTTGTAACACCAACACTTGAAAGTAAAAAAGAAAACAGAACACAACGAGCATGTAGAACGAACAAATGTAAGGCAGCAAATGAATGAACATGTTGGTTTATGAAAAACCGAAACCTGCCAGAGTTTAAAAGTTCTCATGTCAGGTCAAGCACATGTACTCAGCGAAGTGTAACCAACAAGCATTTATGAACTTGCTGAATACTCATACTTTAACTTAGAATACTTAAAATTAAATTTATAATACATAAAATGTGAATAAACATCAGACAAATCTCTTTAAGACGTTTCTGGGAAGTGTATTCCCAACAGACTGAAGATTAAATTTTAACTTATGGTGATGATAACACTAATCAAGCATTAAGGGGCCTTAAGGGCGCTTTTTTCCTCGACACAGAGGAACATTCTAGTGTCAGTTAATGCTGGATGATCTGGTCTTCAGCAAACAAGCGATATTCAGCTTCCCTCAAAATCTCGCCAGTGCCAAAGGATTTGGCCCGGAAGGGTAACAACTTATGGCAAGGCTTGTCACCATACTTTGTATTCTAATGAACAACGGTTTCATTTTTTGATCATTATTTATTTTGACACTTACCTACAAAAGCATTTAAAAAAAGCATCGGTTATACTTTGTAGACAAACATGTGAGGCAGAGGTATGACATATATACTGATATCAGACCATAACTGGCGAGAATATTCTTGTCAAACCACAATCCTGGGTCGAGTCACACCTAAAACCTTAAAAGAGGAATTTGTAACTTCCTCGCTTGGCGTTTAGCATGAAGGGGATAGTGTGACGACTGGTTGACCCGTATCAGTATAATGGCTCGGGCGGGGCGGCTTACTTGCCTTCGGTAAGTCGTCTCAGTGAAGCAGCACTAGATAAAAGAGCGGTGGAAATCCGTCCTACAACAAGGAGGCACATTACATGCACTTAAGGATTCCTTCGTTGTCGTATGGCTGAAAAATTGTTAAGTACAACGTTAAACCCCAAGCACTCACTCACTCTTGTCAAACCGAATATAATCCAGAGTTAAGTGACAGGCTTTCCAGCATTCTCACAACATCTCGGGGCTAGCGAGATTTCCAGAAGAATTGAATACCGTTTTTTGGCTACTAAACCATCTATGTATGGAAAAGAGAACTGTGGACGGGAATCTTTGTACCATTCTGTACACATTCACATTACATTTGTTGATAGTCTGAATTTTTTCTCATTTATCTCCTGGTGGGGACAACAAGACAATAATACACCGTGAACCGTACTTTACGGTACATAACCAAAATTTAGGTTAATTGAATAGAGCCATTAGAGAAAGGCGATAAATGTTCACACGTACAAATTGCCCGTAGGTTACACGGCTTTATGATAAGGGAGGGACACTATAAACAATGCCGCCATCATCTAGGCCTTACAGTCAATGGCAGAGTCAAGGACCGATTATATAGTGCCTTTTCTGACTCAAATGAAATTTTTCAATGAGATTTTAGATTTTGCATGATTTCGTCCTATTTTCCTGCTTTATGTACATTCTCAATTCTTTGGTGGTTTATGTTGTACGTTTTGGGGGGGAATTGGCCTTACGATTATTGACCTGGAACGGCCTTATACGTGTCTGTATTTCAATTTCGCTTAGCACCTTGACGAAGTTTTAAATTGTTGCTCGAGTCAGATATGGGTTAGTGGAATTGGTCTCAGACGTATTGTGTAAACCCATGCTTATACTATTTCACACATTTACACAGCAACAAGGGAAGCAATTTCTGTGACAAATTTATAAATTATTATATTGAATATAATGAATTTAAATCAGTGTTAACACATAACTGACTAAACAAGGGACTTGAGGTTCGTTTCACGAACTTCATACATTATTGCAGGCGTTGTATGAGAAAATACAACACATAAACACAAGTTTGAATGATTCAAATTTTTTGTGACAAATTTATAAATAATTGTATCGAATATGCTGAATTTAAATGAATTTTAATTCATTAATGACTAAAAAGAGAGTTGAGGTTCGTTTCACGACTTGCATACGCTATTGAAGGAATCTAACTCTCATATCGGTCAGTGTTTTACGCCGCCGTAATAGATATATACGGTACACTACATACTGCTTGTGAAACCTAACTACATCGACATTCACACAGTTGCCGACTGCAGCCTGCTATCTACTTTCCTAAAATACAGCAATGCTGCCAAAAATGAGCTAAATATTGCCAAAACCAAGGTCAAGATGTAGGACAAAAGAAAACATCGGTCTCCATAGCAATACAGTTCTCCATCTTTTGAGGTGTGTTTGTCGTAATAGTGACTGAATACCATATTTATGAACAGCATAAATATAGGGATTGCACTGTTTAAGATACCAACGTTACGTCCAAAGTTGGCCAGTCCGAAGATGTTGATGATAAGTATGGGTGGGAAGACGTATACAATTCCACAGCAGATCCCCAGGACGATGTAGGCCAAGCGAATACACCAGAGGTGGTTCGAGAAAAACATCGTCAGGAGAATGAATATTATTGTGAGAATTCCACATAGGAATGGAAGAATGAACACGAATGACGGTCTATTTTGCAGGATAAATAAAAAGATCGTCAATACAATCCTGGTGCTTATCACCACCAAACGGTAGATCGTTATCACCATGACGGAGTCTGTACGGTGACCGTATGCTGTCAGCAAGAATACCACGTTGTAGTCGTAAAACACAGATATGGCGGTCAGGACGGATGCCGTCCAGAAAATCAAGTTATAATCCACTGAAACAATCAACTCAAAAAGCGTGGTCGAATTATTCATCATCAAAGACTTATCTGCTTCTTCGTTGAATTCCTTTGTGTTTTCGTTGCCGCTCGATGGCGATGTTTGCAATAATCGCCCTTCTTCGCCATCGTTCTTCCCCGAAAAACAAAATTTTTTGCCACAGCGGATTTGCTCCAAAGTGAAAGAATTCGTCATGAAGGCACATCCGGTGAGGGCTCCTAGAAAACTGATGCCAGTCAGACAGGAGAAGAATTTTATGCAGGAAGCAAGAGTGTCTGCTTGTCCCAGTAATCCTTCGAAAACCAGCGGGAAAATCATGGGCATTGCACCAACAACGATTTCCATGACAACCAGTGCCAGAGGCTGCATTCTTTTGGGTACGTTGAGAACACATGTCGCCAGAGCTGACAAAAAGAAATAGGTACGACCATGGCCTGTGAAACAAAAACACACTTAATGATCACAATACTGAAAGAGGTCATCACTGGGTTATTGGTATACAAAGTCTGCCCCGTTTCCTCCCACTATAATGTTAGCCGCCGTCGTATAAGTGAAATGTTTTTGAGTACGGCTTAAATAACCAATCAAATAAATAAAATAAATATTGGTACACAAAGCGTGCATCTCACCACAGAAATCATTGAGGTTGTGTGTTCGAAACTAGCGTTCGCTGTTTCGGCTGCTGCGTTATGTCAGGAGGTTGGTCAGGTACACCAGATGAAGCTCGTTCTGTGGTTTACCCCAGACATTCTGGCTTCCTCCATCCACAAACCTAACAGCCATCATATTAGTGAAAAATTCTGCAGCACGACTTAAACAATCTATCAGTCAGTCTCACAACAGAAGGGCCTGTGACGAACAGGAATGTTTCGAGTTCGAACTCTTTTGTTGCTAAAAGTCCTTCTTTGTAATCAGACTTGCTCAAAATATTAGGCAGCTTTTCTATGTCATCACTATGTCATCTAAGGCATCACTTCTCTATGCATCGGAACAGACATTCCTATAACAGCCGTCAACCAATATGGACGTTCAAAGTCAATAATAGCAAGGCCAATTTGCATAACGACGTTTAACACAAACCACCAAAGAACAAAGAAAGTCTGCAAAGTACAAATCAGGACGGAATCATGCAAAGAGAGAAAAGGTGTTGGAAAGGCGCAAGGTATGTTCTATGTTAATCAGTGAAATCAGAATTCAAATCGCGCACAATGAAAGAATATAAAATTGAAACTATCCCTAAAATGAGGCATTTATAACATCACCTCTTTCCACCAGGAAGCGCTAAAATGCACAAGGGCTCAGCTCCTGAATTCATCTACTCTAAATAACTTTTTGTGAATTTTTTTTCTCTTAAACAACTGACATGTTTATGCCTAAAATTTCTGGCATGTAACGTGATACGATACTATTTTCATATACCGATTATAAACACATGTTCAGAGGGGGCTGATATTTTTTGAAGGGTACGTAATTTTTTGTGATATTCTAAAATAATCGGAAAAATTCGAATGGATTTGGGCTGATCGGTTTTTTTTTTTCCCAATAATCTCCGGTACAGTCCCTTTAATATTTCCGTTAATGATTTGTGGGATAGCCCAAATGTGACCTCTAAATTAACGTTGGCGATGTTAAGGAAAATCACCAGAAATTAGTCGCAGCTTTAAACATGTGACATAAGATATCAGTTCACCGCTTTATTTATATTCCATTTGTACAAATGGCATGGATGATAAAATTTGTGCTCAAACAAAGGGAAAGGATGGGATTGAGAACAAAAAAAATATGAAAAACAAATGTATACAATGCCTTTTTTCCAAAAATAAATTATTAAAATTTTTGAATCTAAACGTAAACTTACAGGATGTGAATAAAGTATTTTTGTCAAATAACACTACACCACAACCCTGTGCAGCAACTGTGTTTACGTACATACCGGTAATAATATTTGTATACGTCTATAATTTATCATGTATATAAACATTTCCTTGGGATAGCTGTTCTTTTCTACTGCCTGTGTGTATATATTGTTTACAGAAGCAGTGTATATGTGACTTTCTAGCCATTGTTCCCGAGAACATAAGTCTATTATAGGTAAAGAAAACATAAAAATTATGACAAAATCAGATGAAAGAGCGCCAAAATAGATTTGCAAACATGGCCTTTAATATTTTGGATTTTTTTCAGGAAAAAAGTATATTTGAAAATATTTTCGAGTTTGCTGTCATCAAAGTGTCGAAGCCGTGTGCGACGAAAAGAGGTTTTTACGTGACCTTAAAGTATTCCTGAGATCATATCACTTCATTATACAGTAATGTAAAGAATAATGTTGCACGTAACACAGATGTACTCTGACAGCATCAGATTTTCGAATTACTTCCTTATAGTTCCTTCTGTTGAGTATTAAAACACAAATTAAAGTCAAGAGTCTCAAACGAGATCCTTTTAATGGTGTAATGGTCCTGGTTTGTACCCAAACATTCCAAGAATTTATTTATTTTCTTCCGGACGCGATACCGAGCGCGACCGACAGAAATCGAAAATAGCAGTAGGCAAAGTTTGATTTGCTGTCGATGTACGAGACAGGTTTGTGATCGCCGCATTGGATATATGGACAGATTTATATTATTTTCGACAACTTATGTTCTGCCATGGTACAAGATTTGAATACTGGTTTCACTTATTCACCTAGATCACTCACGCGTCTTTCCAACATCACTGAAAACTGTTAACTGCTTGTCTTTGCATGATTTGGTCCTTCACATACTTTGTTAGTTTTACGGTGGTTTGTGTTAAACGTCTCTTTCGGCATTTGGGGGTCCAGTTGACTTGGAACGTCCATTTTGGAATATCTACATATAGGTGATATGAAGTCAGAGTTACTGTAACGTTAAGGAAACACGTTGTTGTGATGTACCATCTTTACAGACACGTATCAGATCTGCCTGGAGCTGTACCCTGGGTGGGACATGTTATATATCGAGTCACATAATACGGTCAGCTTAATAACATTAGAGTGCATGCCCCGTTCAGCGACCGTTGGGGCTGCAAAGATTGCATTAAAGAGGCCATCACCTGCAAACAGCAGCGCCAGTACTAGGAGAGCTACATGGGTGGCATGGTTAGGTGGGTCGTCGTCTCTTTTAAGGGTATTGATCAGCAATATTAGCCATCCAGCACAACTGAAGATCCCCGCAGGAACCATGGACCATTTGGAACCGAACCTGTCGTTAAAGAACCCCGCTGGTAGCAAAATGTTGTGTCCAAGAATGGTGGCGGAAGCCAGAGAGGCAACTGGAAAATTGAAAATTAAAGCATGGTGCATAACCACACCCCTCTTTACAACTCCAAATTAATTTATTTACTAATTTCCTACTGTTTACTGTGAATTACTTGTCTAATACACCGCTGGTTAGTTTTATGTATAAAGGACAGGGAAAAGGACCCCTTGCAAGTCACCAGGTATTTGGTCACCTTCCTGGTAGGCTTAAAGGTGAAACGCTTATAGCTAGAAATCATTGCTCTGGATCGCAAAGGAAATCGTCCATTTTCACGCTACCTAAAATGATTCGTTTATAACAGCCGAGTTTCGGTCGACATAAAATTGCCGTTATGGATAGCTTTATTAAATTTAATCGCCGCATTTGTAGGTATATCCAATTATCTTCTACGTTTATTGTATGAATATAAATTTTCAATTTAAATTTCCAGCCTTCGAATGGTCGTGGGCTTCCCTCGGTCTCTGCCCAGTTAACTTTCACCATAATGCTGCCAACTGCCGTATATTTATTTGATTGGTGCTTTACGCCGTACTCAAGAATATTTCACTTGTACAACAGCGGCCAGCATAATGGTGGGAGGAAGCTGGGCAGAGCCCGGGGGGAATCAACGACCGCAGGCTGCTAGCAGACTTTCCCATACACGGCCAGAAAGGAAGCTAGCGTACTCTCACAGGGACCGCATTCGTGAGAGGCTCGTGCGTCGTTGCACCGCGCTGGCGCGCTAACCCTTTCGGCCACATAGGCTTCCCACCGTCCTATAGGTGAAATATTCTTAAGCAGAGAGTAAAACATCAGTCAAATAAATGAATACATAGAATTCTTTTATGCGTATCCGTAATCCATTTGTACAAATGTGGAAATATTGTGTTCATATGTTTAAATAAAATTTTACTTTATATATGTACAAAAGATTTGCACAGTATTTAATTATCAGTTTATTTGTATTTATTTCCTAACGTTATGCTCAAGAGAATGCCACTTATCTGACGGCCGTAGTGTTTATTTGTGTAGCCCAGAGAAAATCACTGCCCTTCACCAATCATGTGACAAAACTCCTGACTTAAGGCTGCAGTGCTATTGGCGAGGGTCACGACCTCATTGGTGGATCCGCCACACCAAGACGAGCGCTTTATATCAATGAGGCAGCTAAAGTGAATACTCCAAATATTAATCCGACCAATCGGTGTCGTTTGTTCTGACTTACAGTGGGAGAGGATGGTCAGCAAATTACCTTCCACTTGATTTAGATGGAACATATCCTTGAGAGCCTTTGAGAAGAGACTGAAGGACAGGGTGATACCACTGACAGCGGCAACCAGAGCGCAGCCAGAGAGGCTTAGGCCCCCACGAAAGTTACTCCACATCATGTCGTCAACATCTGCCTGAAGACAATAAAAAATGATCAGACGAAAAGTTCAAATTGGGTTGACTTAAACCCATGTGCCCAGGGGCTGATATTCAAATATGTCCTTAGAGTCATTTTTGTCGTCGCTGCTATCTCACGTGCGGAAGGCTATATGATAACCAAAAAGAGGCTCATGTCTTAAATGACCACAAGAATTTATATAAAGAACATATTCTAAATATAAGCGTCAAGTCCGACATTCATATACCATTCGTAGTCCGTAAAGGGCGTTCCAAGTCGATAATCGCAAGATCCATTTCCAAAACAACGTTTAACACTAACTCCCAAAGACAAAGGTATGTAAGAAATTATACAAATAAGAAATAAAGCCGGTAACACACAAGAGAGAAGCGGTCATCAGTTTTCAATGATGCCGGGCAGACAATGAATATCCCAGGCATAAATTCCATATCAAAGTTCAAATTAGTAGTCCGTGAATGAGTTCCAGGTTAAATAACAATTAAACAAGTATCTCAGTCGCGCTTTAATTGCAACTGTTCATAAAGGCATCATGCTGATGTAATGAGCATGGCTACCTTTACGGCCCCTAGCCCCAGGTTAAGCGGTATTAGATACAGTTTGAAAATGACGATCTATTTATTTATTGGTCTGCATCGTATCGTATAGTTAGAGCACAACAATTTATTTGTTTGATTGGTGTTTTACGCCGTACTCAAGAATATTTCACTTATACGACGGCGGCCAGCATTATGGTGGGAGGAAACCGGGCAGAGCCCGGGGGAAACCCACGACCATCCGCAGGTTGCTGTCAGACCTTCCCACTTACGGCCGGAGAGGAAGCCAGAATGAGCTGGACTTGAACTCACAGCAAACGCATTGGGGAGAGGCTTCTGGGTCATTACGCTGCGCTAGCGCGCTAACCGTCTGAGGACGGTCCATGATCACCATCTATGATGTTACACATAACATACAAGATAGACGGTTACACTGGGCAACCAGCGCCATCTATGTTGTTAAATACCATGTACGTGATAGATATGTACATAGGGATAACAGCGCCGTCTATGTGGTTGATCACAATGCAGATCGCCAGAGATTCTGATCACTCTGTCCATACCTGCCAACGAGGGTGTTATACAAGTTGTAAAATTTGAGAAACTTAGAATGAAGGCGTTTGATGGAGTATCCTTGACAAACTAGTTTTTGAACTAGCAACTTGTGACGCAGATTAAATTCATCACAATTAACGCAAGATCTGACAAATGCTACAAGGCGAGATATGTATACGCCATATGCAGAACCCTTTGGTTTATTGGTCTACCGTTGGTCTTCACGATTATGACGGGGCGGAGCGAAGCGTAGTCGTTTTAGACGACTGATTGGCTATCTCGTGCAAAGCCACGCCCTCTCTTCCTGTCACTGGTCTGTAAGTGTGTCAACCCAACAGCCGATGTTATGTCACATGGTCGGTGACCTGTCAATCAATGTCTGCTCATTCGGCGAACGGTATCTTTGGCTCCGCCCCTACTGTCTTCATATGACGTTCTCTTCATCAGTAAGTACTTTGGAATGACAGCCTGTGATTGGCTGAAAACACCATCGATAGCCAATCTGTCGTCTAAATAAGTATAATTTACAATATCAAAATTGAAATTATCCCTTTTGGCGTAAAGGCGGCGTGAAAGGAGACATTCTTCCCTATGACATTCTTCATACAGTGTTTTTCTCTTTTTAAGGAGAGAAAACAAGAAAAAAGTAAGAGCAAGTGTACAGTTTTCCTAATTTTTCAACAATGACGAAACCATTTTTATGTTCGTCTCTTAATTAGCTTGTCATTCATAGTGGTGTCATTAGTCTAATGCAAACTATTTTCCCTTCATGTGTAACATTTTATATATTCCTCAGCTAGTTCAACCAGTCGAGTGAAAATAGATCAAACAATATTTTACAAGCCGCGTTCGTACGGTGCTTTCTAGAATTTTTGTCGACACTTTTTGTCGATCTCTAGTCATTTTCGACTAAGGTTTGCGTTTTTACGGTGCAATAACTGTATTTCCCACGATTTTAACCTCATATAAAAATGAAAGGTATCGATTTTGTTGAATTTTTGCAAGGTAAATCGCAACATAGGAGTGAGTGAGTGAGTGCTTGGGGTTTAACGTCGTACATAACAGTTTTTCAGTCATATGACAACGAACGCAACATAGGACATCGAACTAGGCTGCATTCATGTATAATTTAAGTTTCTACATTCTGGTCAAGCAGTAAATTGTGTATTTTCTTCTAAACAATTTAATTCAAATTTAGGATTAACACTTTCCTACCCAAATTATCTTTTTCCTTAAAGCAGCGAATAACAGAATTTAATCAATAGATAAAAGAAAAGAAGACTTACATGACAGAGAGTAAAACCAGAGCATGCAGTGTAATAGCTGGCAAATACATGTCACACATAACATCCTCTTGTCAATTTACCTCAGTAAAGGTTTTATTCTAGCTGTTCATGTAAATGTTTAAATAATAACAAATCACATGCCACCTAGCTCTATGGCTTAAGCAGAATTACGTAAAAACGTTCAGTGATGTTAGTTGCAATTTATTGGATGTCACTGGTCTAGAATTACTCAAAATCCTAGTTTTTTAACTTACAGTAACATTGATATGTAGAACCAGGCAGTACTCACGCAGTCGACATCTTCTCTGTAAAGGCATAGTCCAAACTGTGAGGTCACCTAGGTAAGAATTCCGGTGAATACTGAGAGGTTCTGAGGACCTCACCTCACTGAACGTGTGCACTTTTAACACTATCTCTGTCTCATCTAACCATCATAAAGGGGGTCTATGGGAATGTGGTAGCCCTACGTCAGTGTTTGACCTTGGACCTTTATGCGCGCTTAATGAAGCCTAATTCTACATCTGAAAACACAAAGGGAAATGATTGGACTAAATAAATTACTAAATACATCTGTAAATACATCACTGTAACCCCCCGAAAAACATATCTCAAATATATTAACAAATATGGTTTGTTTCATGAACCTTTTTGTGTCACTGTATATCGTGACGCTAGAAAAACGTTAGGAGGCGTTAGAGTTGAATCCAAGCGGTTACGACAGCAAAAACATTAAAATATGTTGACAGTCACACATAACTGGTTACATATTCTCACCTTGGTATTTTACTTATTTCGACAACCCATATTGTATATATATATATATATATATATATATATATATATATATATATATATATATATATATATATATATATATATATATATATATATATATATATATATACACACATACCATATATAGACTTCAGCCCAATTATTCATGCAGCGTTAACCACTGAAGCATTGCAGAGTGGCCTAAGCGAAAAAAACCCTGATGTGTAGCTAACACACAAACTACAGGTGACGGCACTAATGAGTGAATCACAGGTGACTGTGAGAATAAGTGGGAACATGAAATATTAATGACTAATGTATTCCATGGGATAGCTGTAAAAGTGAAATTATAGGGATAGCCTGTATCCCAGAAGAGCGTTTCTTCGAATTACATGTAACTGACGTCAACAAGTGTATACAGGTTAAAACACCGGCTAGTTACTTTGAATAGACAGAACATTTGTGTCAGAATTGAATTTTCATACTGGCTGGTATAGGAGATTAAAATAAAACCGATCTTAGACACAAAAGCAGTTTTGAACATTTGTTACTTTCTCGTGTTAGTGATTATGATGGGGGTTGAATTATATTAGAAGTTATATTTGAAAAGCAAGGCATTACTTTTTGGCATTAATTTGAACTTTTCTATGTGAGATTCTAGATATGTAGGCTACATATTGCTGATGGGCCGAGGCCTATATTGCACGCTATTATGTCACTAGAGTTGAGGTAGCTTAATAGTAAACACATTTTTCGGAAGATTGCACTAGCACTATCGGTAGGTGTGAAAAACTGTCACGCAAGTGAAATGTTAACAAAACAAGAGAGCAGGTCTTTAAAGAAAAAACAAACAAACTAAAAACTAAATGTATCCAGAGCGATGTCCTGTTAGAATACCGAGAATTGTTTGGAAAAGTATTTTGACCTGTCTTTTCATATGGCATTATCTACATTTGATGACTAATGTTCAGCTTAAAATATAGAACTCTAGAAGATGTGTCATGATTTATTTAAAAGCTATGCCCTGGACACAAACTGTATTATGTGGAAGAACTTCTAAGCTTTATTTCTTAGCCCCAAGAATCCAGCGATATCCACATTCGCTAATGAAATCAAGTTTACTGTATTTATCAACAATAGTTCAAAATATTGCCTATCAGTAAATATTAGAATTTAATTTGAACGGATAACAGATAAACAGAATGATGTTTTATGAACGGTAATTATTTTGGCGATTCAAACATAATAACAAAAGTTCGATTGGATTTGCACTGGCCGCTATTTTTCGCTAGAATCTCCGGTATTGTCTTATTAAGTGATGTTGATAACGACTCTACTTGTAATAATGTATACGCCACCATTGTCCTTGGCGCACCTGAATTGTTTTTACCGTTTTCTCCGCCTTACTTAAAAAAAAATTGATAGTGGAAGCTTTATATGGTGAACGAAGGATTTGGACGATTTCCACGGTATTTTCACCGGTTACGCATTTACCATCTATCACACTTCTCGTTGAAGCTCTAGTCTGACGATCTACACTTAGCATCCCTTCGGCCTGGTCCCTTTGCAATGATTAAGGGGTTTGTATATTAAATGTCACGACAAAACAGCATGTTGAGTAATCCTACACCACTGACGTCTAATATATACTTGCAGTTAACATCACTACATATTTTTTTTGCCCAATTTGGCTAGCAGACGTGTATTTTAAGCATTTACATGAAAAATCAGAATAAAACCCTGACTGAAAAAACTGGAAAGAGGCCGGGTTGAAAATAAATAAGGTAACAAACACTAAACAAATGGACTGGAATAGATACTCTAAAATTTGGATGGGTGAGTGAATGCTTACGGTTTATCGTCATACCTAGCTATTTTTTCACTCATATGACGACGAAGGAGTCGTTAGACAGCATATAAGTGCAATGTACCGCCTTGTTGCAGGATCTTTTATCTAGTGCTGCTTCAGTGAGACGACTTACCGAAGGCAAGTAAGCCGCCCCATTCGAGTTATTATACTGATACGGGCCAAGCAGTCGTTGCACTATCCCCTTCATGCTGAACGCCAAGGGAGGAAGCTATAATTAATCTTTTCAGCTCTTAGGTGTGGAGCCGACCCAGGATTGATCCTGGATCAACCGGCCCCAAAGCCACTGAAACCTTTTTGGAAAGTATAAACCCATGAATCTGAATGTATACACAAAACAAGTGAATTTGAATACATGCAATGAAGAGGTGAACTTGAATATATAAACTACCGGGCAAAAGAAACGTATAACCTTGTTCAGCACCACAAGAAAGAGAAAGGAAGACAGACAGTATCAACATGATAAGCATTATATTGCAATAAACCATTTTCCAAGTTCTGTTCAAAAATTCAAAGCCATATGGATATTACACTTGCTGTCAGGCCGAGTAAAGTTTTGTGGGGGAGGGACGCGTTGTCTCAGACGTCGATCAAGATGATCCCACAGATGCTCTAAGGGATTCATGTCTGGCGATCGTGCTGGCCAAGGCAGTACGTTGACATCAACGGTGTCCAGATAATTTAGTACAACTCTGGCGGTATGATGTCGTGCATTGTCCTGCTGCAAAAGGATACCCCTTTGCTGTTGATGCACGAATGGCACCACAACAGGTTCCAATATTTCATCTCGGTATCTTTGGCCAGTCAGATTTCCCTGGATGATGACCAATCTCGTTCTCACCTGTCCACAAATTCCGCCCCATACAAGCACCCCACCAGCACCAAAAGGGTGGACATTCTGAATGCAGTTTTGTGCCAATCGCTTTCCCCTGCATCGATACACACGAATTCGACCATCATTTCTGAAGAGGTTATATCGGCTTTCATCAGTGAACAGCACCCTTTCCCAGTCTCGTCGCTGCCATCGACGTACAACTCTTGACCAACGCATCCTGTTTTGACTGTGTAGAGGAGTCAATGCCATTCCACGGAAGGGGCGATAGGCTCTGATACCACTCACGCGGAGTCGTCGTAAGACTGTGCGTCTGCTGATGGGGTGTCCCAGTGCCCTTTCCGCCGTTTCCGCCGTTGACGTCGCCGTCACAAACCGGTTACGCAGGTGGATTGTGCGGATGTACCGGTCTTCGCCAGGCGTTGTAACACTTGGCCTGCCCGATCTTGGACGATCTTGTGTCCTGCCTGTTAGGCGGTAACGACCCAACAGTCTGCTGATGGTGGCTTGACTGCAATTGAATGTTCTGGCAATGTGGTGTTGGCTGGCCCCCATGTCGGCCATACCAGTGGCTCTATCACGTTCTGCTTGTGTGAGTCTCGGCATCTCTTAGATGTTTTTTATGGTATTGCACCCTTACCATGTGCTACATCGGTATTTATACGGCGGTCATTATCGAGAAGTTCCAACAGGGCCCGAAACTCTGTTTTTCCGATTTTTCATGATGTCTTACACCAGTTTCAATGAATCTCGTTACAAAGTGACGTGTACACAGGGTGCTTATGTGCAAACGTATTCGCACAACGTTCAAACTTATTCAACTTATTTTTCCATAGAAAAAACTGCTTATAAAAGTTATACGTTTCTTTTGCCCGGTAGTTTACAATGAGCATGTGTTATTTATTTATTTATTTATTTATTTATTTATTTATTTGACTGGTGTTTTAAGCCGTACTCAAGAATATTTCGGCCAGCATTACGGTGGATGGAAACTGGGGGAAACCCACGACCATTCGCAGGTTGCTGTCAGACCTTCCCACGTACCGCCGGAGAGGAAGCCAGCATGAGCTGGACTTGAACTCACAGCGACCGCGTTGATGAGAGACTCCTGGGCCATTACGCTGCGCTAGCGTGCTAACCAACTGAGCCACGGAGGCCCCACAATGAGCACGTGAACTTGAATACATTTCTGTGTGCAAGTAAACTTGAATATATATACACAAAACACGTTTGGACAAACTTTTCTCGTATAACTGGCATATACATGTAGATTTTAACAGCTATTACATGTTCATTGTCCTCAAAGCCTATAAGTGTATGGTTAGTGTACTAGTGCAGCGCAATGATGCAGCAGCCTCACACCAATGCGGTCTCTGTGAGTTGAAGTTCAGGTCATGCTGGTTTCCTCTCCAGCCGTACGTGGGAAGGTCTTTAAGCAACCTGTGAATTATCGTGGGTTTCCAACGAGCTCTATATCCGGATTTTTCTCACCATAATGCTGGCCACCTTGTATTGAGTGAAATATTCCTGGGTACGGCGTAAAATACCAATCAAATTAATAAATAAAATATATTTTAAATTGACTTTTATCTAAAACTTTACTGCAACAAACCGTGAGTAGAATCCCGCTGCCTCCATGCATTCGTCCGAATCCCACCGTCAGCTCATACGCAAGACTTTCGACTCTTTGCATCACACGTGTTGATAAATCATGAAAACTGGTCACAAGAATCGCTTCGTGTTTAAAGGCATCTTGATATCGTTGTGTATACTCATTAGTTAATTGCGAAAGGCGTTCTGTCTAAGTGTTTTGTCAACAGCTTCACGTGATAATGCCTTCACATAAAAGACGCTTCACGCAGCATTGTCCCGATGACGGTGGACGCGCTGGGGGGGGGGGGGGTCACATTATAGTTGAAAATTTAATTTGTACTTTATATAACTTAAATTACTTTTTGGATCCAGATGTTGCTTTTAAAACGGTTTTGTTTTTAACCTAAAGTCAGTCAACAATTATATAAATCCTTGGGATATTAAACTAGATAGATTTTTAAAAAATATATACCCGTACACTCATGTATATGCATCGCACGTGAAGAATGATCATATCCGATTTTATATTTCAGCTTCATGCACTAACTACACCTATTTTGACATAACCAATAAAGCTCAGCCACAGGAGAGAGAAAAAATTTCCACAAAAATACATGTGCCAGCACACCAGTACATACTGCATACAGGTACATACAGGAAATAACAAACACACAAATACACACACAAAACAATAAAATACATGTAGATGCATGTACTCTCTTCTGTAGTACATATATATGAACTCAAAACACCCCTGCTCATTATGTAATACCTATATATTCTAAAACCCCAGCTGACTAGATTCCGTAATTAGATAGATGGCTGTTTTTCGACAGGAATGTTTTCAAACATTATTAATCTTAGAAACAATGCCGGCAAATCAAGATTAGCGTCAAAAGTTTTTACCGAATATTTACAGTAAAGATTTGTACATAAACTAGTCTTGGAACTAAAAATTCGATACAAACACAGAAAGAATGATTATACAAATACAGTAAAGTCTAAAATATCGCCAGAACCCACATTCCTCTTAATTTTGTTGTACACAGGACCCTTTTCCTGTCAGTGCTTTTTATTTGGAACAAGTACTTGATCTGAAATATAAGCACCCTGTAACATAAATTAAAAACACATCTGAGTTGTAATCTACTGATAAAAGGCACATCAGCTTCCATTTGGACGGGTGTCCAGGTCTGTTGTCAAATGGTTAGTTACACTGCAAATATTAACGATGCATGACATGTATTTATAAACACACACACCTTAATGTGCAAACGCCATCCTGCTTTTATTTGAACACGGACGCCTTATCCATAAGCGCGTTACATGTATATGGTGGGATCTTACACACATACGTTTTTGTTAAAATATAGGCTGGCGCCCTTTTCATAACATTGACGTTTTCAATAAATCATTTCCACCGTTTTCTCCAAAATACTGGTGTTTCATAGAAAACATGTGACATTTTTAATCTCAGAAACCAGGTAAAGTACCTTTCTTCATTATTTTGAACCTCAGAAACCCAGCTTCCAGGCACATTGAATAATATTGCGGTGATATGAATATTTAAGGATGCAATTGTTTCTGCAGGCAAAACTACTGAAGCTTGTATAATGGCTGCTTTAAGGAGTTATGTCCAGGATAAAACACAAAGACTGCCATTTTACTTACGTCAGTGCTACACTTGTGTAAATGTATCAACAAAGTGGAGCCGTTAAGATAGATTACTGAGTTTGTTTAACCGACTCGATCTGGTAAATTACCCAAATTGCATGGCAAGCTGTCAAAACACCCACGTCGGCGAATGTATACGCTTTGGCTTATGTCTTTGTCCTCCATCTTGTGGCTTAAAGACAGTATGCCACATTAATTCGACAAAATATGTATTAAACCGATGAAGTGTGCAACGGGATGCGCATGTGACCCTGTAAGAGACTAGCTTCTTCAGGTTGTAGTATTATTAAGAGACTAGCTTCTTCAGGTTGTAGTATTACATATATTAATTAGGGTTCTGAATCCTGAGATCGCCAGAAGTCTTTTGTGTTTTATGTAATTTATAATGGTTTAAGGAATTCAGAGCATGAAAAAAAAATGACTATCTCGGGCTCCGGTTAACTAAATGAGTCCCCGAGATAATCAGCCATTCATTTGGCCGCAGGTATCGTGGTTTAGACAAAACGACGCACCAATCTGTAATTTATTTAGCTGAGTTATCTCAGAACCCTAATTAATCAGTCCTTAACGGCTCCACTTTGTTGATACATTTACACAAGTGTAACACTGACGTAAGTAAAATGGCAGTCTTTGTGTTTTATCCTTGACACGACTCCTTAAAACAACCATTATTAACTATTTCAGATCAAGTACTTGTTCCAAAAAAAAGCACTGACAGGAAAAGGGTCCTGTGTACAACAAAATTAAGAGGAATGTGGGTTCTGGCGATATTTTAGACTTTACTGTATTTGTATAATCATGCTTTCTATGTTTGTATCGAATTTTCAGTTCCAAGACTAGTTTATGTACAAATCTTTGCTGTAAATATTCGGTAAAAACTTTTGACTCTCACCTTGATTTGCCGGCATTGTTTCTAAGATTAATAATGTTTGAAAACATTCCTGTCGAAAAACAGCCATCTATCTAATTACGGAATCTAGTCAGCTGGGGTTTTAGAATATATAGGTATTACATAATGAGCAGGGTGTTTTGAGTTCATATATATGTACTACAGAAGAGAGTACATGCATCTACATGTATTTTATCGTGTTGTGTGTGTATTTGTGTGTTTGTTATTTCCTGTATGTACCTGTATGCAGTATGTACTGGTGTGCTGGCGCATGTATTTTTCTGGAAATTTTCTCTCTCTCTTTCTTGTGGCTGAGCTTTATTGGTTATGTCAAAATAGGTGTAGTTAGTGCATGAAGCTGAAATATAAAATCGGATATGATCATTCTTCACGTGCGATGCATATACATGAGTGTACGGGTATATTCTTTTTAAAAATCTATCTAGTTTAATATCCCAAGGATTTATATAATTGTTGACTGACTTTAGGTTAAAAACAAAACCGTTTTAAAAGCAACATCTGGATCTAATAAGTAATTTAAGTTATATAAAGTACAAATTAAAATTCCAGTTGTAATGTGTCTTGTGGTCGAGATAAATGTAAACCCTGCGGCATCCCTCATCGGGTCAATGAAGCGTGAAGCGCCTTTTACGTCAAGGCATCAAGCCATTGATTATCTAGTATAGCTCTTGACAAAGCACTTAGACAGAACGCCTCTTGCAATTAACTAATGGGTATATACAACGATATCAAGATGCCTTTAAACACGAAGCGATTCTTGTGGCCAGTTTTCATGATTTATCAACATGTGTGATGCAAAGAGTCGAAAGTCTTGCGTATGAGCTGACGGTGGGATTCGGACGAGTGCAAGGACGAAGCGATATTCTACTCACGGTTTGATGCAGTAAAGTTTTAGATAAAAGTCAATCTAAAATATATTTTATTTATGTTTCTGATTGGTGTGTTACGCCGTACTCGAGAATAATTCCCTCATCAGAAGGCGGCCAGCATTATGGTGGGAAGAAACCGGATATAGAGCTCGTTGAAAACCCACGATAATTCGCAGGTTGCTTGAAGACCTTCCCACGTACGGCTGGAGAGGAAGCCAGCATGAGCTGGACTTCAACTCACAGAGACCACACTGGTGACAGTCCCCTGATTCATTGCGCTGCACTAGCACACTGGCCATACACTTACACTCTTTGAGGCCAATGTACATATTATAGCTGTGTTTTAAGCTACATGTATATGCCAGTTGTGCCAGTTGTGCCAGTTGTGCCAGTTGTCCAAACGGTTTTTTGTGTATATATTCAAGATTACTTGCTTAAAGAAATGTATTCAAATTCACGTGCCCATTGTACATATTCAAGTTCACCTCTTCATTGTTTGTATTCAAATTCACTTGTTTTGTGTATACATTCAGATTCATGGGTTTATACTTTCCAAAAAAGTTTAGTGGCTTTGGGGGCGGTTGATCCAGGATATATCCTGGGTCGGCTCACACCTAAAACCCGAAAAGAGTAAGTTGTAGCTTCCTCCCTTGGCGTTCAGCATGAAGGGGATAGTGATAACGACTTCTAGACCCGTATAAGTATAATGACTCGAGTGGGGCGGCTTACTTGCCTTCGGTAAGTCGTCTCACTGAAGCAGCACTAAATAAAAGATCGTTGGAAATCCATCCTGCATCAAGGAGGTACATTACACTCACATGCTGTCTAACGACTCCTTCGTCGCCATATGACTGAAAAATTACTACGTACGACGTTAAACCGTAAGCATTCACTCACCCATCCAAGTTTTAGAGTATCTATTCCTTTATTTAATGTTTATTGCCTTATTTATTTTTAATCCAGCCTCTTTCCAGTTTACCTCAGTCAGGGTTTTATTCTGATTGTTCATGTAAATGCTTAAAATACACGTCTGCTAGCCATATTGGGCAAAAAAAAATGTAGTGATGTTAGCTGCAAGTATATATTAGACGTCAGTAGTGCAGGATTACTCAACATGCTGTATTGTCGTGACATTTAATATACAAACCCCTTAATCATTGCAATGGACCAGGTCGCGGGGATGCTAAGTCTACCAACATTATAAAAGAAAACAGCGCAGAGCGTAAAACCAGAGCTGCAATGACAGTGTTATAGATGTGTTATGACACTTGTTATGTCTGTTCTTAGTTCTTAGTTGGTTCTCATGATAGTCTGGAAATACTAAACAACACAGGGTTTCCAATCAGTGGAGGAACAGAATGACTTTCCTTAGAACGCGTGCCCTTTTAAACGATTTCCGTGTGTTGCCAATGACACAATTTCTGCGTTAACTTGCGTGACAGGTTTTCATTCCTACCGCTGGTGCTAGTCCATCCTATCTTAAATCTAGTGACATGACAGCGTGCAATATAGGCCTCGGCCCATCGGCAATATGTAGCCTGCATATCTAGAATCTAATATAGAAAACAGAGTTCCAAATAAATGCCAAAAAGTAATGCCATACTTTTCAGATAAAATAAATTTTAATAGAATTCAACTCCCATCATAATCACTAATCACTAACTAATGTTACATTTGTTCAAGATTTGTTTATTTGTTATCACGGAGCCAGAATGAAAATTCGATTCTGACACAAATGTTCCGAATATCTGGAGCGACTAGCCTGTGTTTTAACCTGTATACACTTGTTGACGTCAGTTACATGTAATTCGAAGAAACGTTCTTCTGGGGTGCAGGCTATCCCTATAATTTCACTTTTACAGCTATTAAGTAATAGCTAAATTAGTCATGAATATTAAGGTTATTATGTTGTACCCGAGTTTCAACTGAATAAACAATAATGTCAAATATCCCGAACATTTTCTTCTGTATCTTTCTTTTGAGCAATTACTCGACATGTTCCCAGTTATTCTCACAGTCACACGTGTGCACTCACCAGTGCTCTCATCTGTTTTTTGTGTCTGAGCTACATATCAGGGTTTTTTCCGTTGGGCCACGCTGCAATGCTTCAGTGGATAACATTGCATGAATAATTTGATTGAAGTCAAAAAAAATATATATATATAGTGTCGCTAGAAAAACGGTAGGAGACGTTAAAGTTGAATCAAAGTGGTTACCACAGCATAAACATTAAAGTATGTCGACAGTCACACATAACTGGTTACATATTCTCACATTAGTATTTTTACTTTTTTTTTTGACTTCAGTCAAAATGGGGCCAAAAGCCGCCAAATGATACAAAAAACGTTCATGAAACAAATCATATTTGTTAATATATCTGAAATATGTTTTCGGCGGGTTACAATGATACAGAGATGACAGAGATAGTGTTAAAAGTGCACACGTTCAGTGAGGTGAAGGCCTCAGAACCTCTCAGTATTTACCGGAATTCTTACCTAGGTGACCTCACAGTTTAGACTATGCCTTTACAGAGAAGATGTCGACTGCGTGAGTACTGCCTGGTTCTACATATCAATGTTACTGTAAGTTAACTGCGATAACAACTAGGATTTTGAGTAATTCTAGACCAGTGACATCCAATAAATTGCAAGTAACATCACTGAATTTTTTTTACGTAAATCTGCTTAAGCCATAGAGCTAGGCGGCATGTGATTTGTTATTATTTAAACATTTACATGAACAGCTAGAATAAAACCTTTACTGAGGTAAATTGACAAGAGGATGTTATGTGTGACATGTATTTGCCAGTTATTACACTGCATGCTCTGGTTTTACTCTCTGTCATGTAAGTCTTTTTTTCTTATATCTATTGATTAAATTCTATTATTCGCTGCTTTAAGGAAAAAGATAATTTGCGTAGGAAAGTGTTAATCCTAAATTTGAATTAAAATGTTTAGAAGAAAATACACAATTTATTGCTCGACCAGAATGTAGAAACTTAAATAATACATGAATGCAGCCTAGTCCGATGTCCTATGTTGCGTTCGTTGTCATATGACTGAAAAACTGTTATGTACGACGTTAACCCCAAGCACTCACTCACTCACTCCTATGTTGCGATTTATCGTGCAAAAATTCAACAAAATCGATACCTTTCATTTTTATATGCAGTAAAAATCTTATAAAATACAGTTTGTTAATTGCGCCGTATAAACGCTGGCCTAAGTCGAAAATGGCTAGAGTTCGACACAAGGTGTTCTGTCATATAATTTGTAAAGCACCGTACGAACGCGGCTTGTAAAATATTGTTTGTTCTATTTTCACTCGACTAGTCGAACTAGTTAAGTAATAGCTAAAATGTTACACATGAAGGGAAAATCGTATTCATTAGATGAGTAACACCACTGTGAATAACAAGATACTTAATAGACAAAGATAAAAAATGGAAACCTGCGGATGGTCGTGGGTTTCCCCCGGGCTCTGGCCGGTTTCCTCCTACCATAATGCTGGCCGCCGTCGTACAAATGAAATATTCTTGACTATGGCGTCTAACTCCAGTAAAATAATAAATAAAACATGGTTTCGGCACTGTTGAGATGCGTAAATTAGAAAAACTGTGACAAGATTAACTGGACAAAAATCTGTACACTTGCTCTTACTTTTCTCTTGTTTTCTTTCTTTAATTAGGGGAAAACACTGTATGAAGATTGTCATAGGGCTTAGAATATCTTCTCTATGTATATTCTTGTGGTGCGTAGTTAGATTCTCGTCAATTAACACGTACTTAAGTCATTAGCCTCTTTTTGGTTATCATCTAGCCTTCGGCCATTCTGACGAGTGATCCGCACGTCAGATAACAGCTACGACAAAAATGACTTAAAGAACATATCTGAATATGATCCCTTAGGCACATTTTAGAATTTAAGTCAACCCAATTTGAACTTTTCGTCTGATCATTTTTTATTGTCTTCAGGCAGATGTTGACGACATGATGTGGAGTAACTTTCGTGGGGGGCTATTCCTCTCTGGCTGCGCTCTGGTTGCCGCTGTCAGTGGTATCACCCTGTCCTTCAGTCTCTTCTCAAAGGCTCTCAAGGACATGTTCCATCTAAATCAAGTGGAAGGTAATTTGCTGACCATCCTCTCCCACTGTAAGTCAGTACAAACGACACCGATTGGTCGTAATAATTGGGGTCTTCAACTTAGCTGGCTCATTGATATAAAGCGCTCCTCTCGGTGTGGCGGATAAACCAATGAGGTCGTGACCATCGCCAATAACACTGCAGCCTTAAGTCAGGAGTGTTATCACACACTTGGTGAAGGTCGGTGATTTTCTCTGGGCTACACAAATAAACACTACGGCCGTCAGATAAGTGGTATTCTCTTGAGAACAAAGTTAGGAAATAAATACAAATAAACTGATAATTAAATACTGTGCAAATCTTTTGTACATATATAAAGTAAAATTTTATTTAAACATATGAACAAAATATTTCTACTTTTGTACAAATGAATTACATATAGGCCTACACATAAAAAGAATTCCATGTATTCATTTATTTGACTGATGTTTTACTCTCTGCTCAAGAATGTTTCGCGTATAGGACGATGGAAAGCCTATGTGGCCGAAAGGGTTAGCGCGCCAGCGCGGTGCAACGACGCACGAGCCTCTCACGAATGCGGTCCCTGTGAGCTTCCGCTAGCTTCCTTTCTGGCCGTGCATGGGAAAGCCTGCTAGCAACCTGCGGTCGTGGTTTTCCCCGGAATCTGCCCGGTTTCCTCCCACCATTATGCTGGCCGCCTTTGTATAAATGAAATATTCTTGAGTACGGCGTAAAACACCGATTAAATAAATAAATATACGGCAGTTGCCAGAATTATGGTGAAAGTAAACTGGGCAGAATCCGAGGGAAACCCACGACCATTCGAAGGTTGAAATTTTATGTTTATACAATAAACGTAGAAGATAATTGGACATACCTACAAATGCAGCGATTAAATTTTAATAAAGCTATCCATAACGGTAATTTTATGTCGACCGAAACTCGGCTGTTATGCACAAATCATTTAATGTCGACCGAAACTCGGCTGTCATTAGCAAATCATTTCATGTTGACCGAAACTCGGCCGTTATAAGCAAATTATTTTATGTCGACCGAAAATCAGTCGTTGTTAGCAAATCATTTTATGTCGACCGAAACTCGGCTGTTATTAGCAAATCATTTTATGTCGACCGAAACTCGGCTGTTATAAGCAAATCATTTTATGTCGACCGAAACTCAGCTGTTATAAGCAAATCATTTTATGTCGACCGAAACTCGGCTGTTATAAGCAAATTATTTTTTGTCGCCCGAAACTCGGCTATTATAAGCAAATCATTTTAGGTAGCGTAAAATGTGGACGATGTCATGTTAACCGTTTCCTTTGCAATCCAGAGCAACCATTTCTAGCTATAACCGTTTCACCTATAAGCCTACCAAGAAGGTGGTCAAAAACCTGGCGACTTGCAAGGGTTCCCTTAGGACCCTTTTCCCTGTCCTTTATACATAAAACTAACCAGCGGTGTATTAGACAAGTAATCCACAGTAAACAGTGGGAAATTAGTAAATAAATTAATTTGGAGTTGGAGAGAGGGATGTGGATTTGCATGCTTGTGTTTTCCATCAAACTTTTATTTTCAATTTTCCAGTTGCCTCTCTGGCTTCCGCCACCATACTTGGACACAACATTTTGCTACCTGCGGGCTTCTTTAACGACAGGTTCGGTTCCAAATGGTCCATGGTTCCTGCGGGGATCTTCAGTTGTGCTGGATGGCTAATATTGCTAATCAATACCCTTAAGAGAGACGACGACCCACCTAACCATGCCACCCATGTAGCTCTCCTAGTACTGGCGCTGCTGTTTGCAGGTGATGGCCTCTTTAATGCAATCACGGGGAGTGCACTCTAATATCAATAAGCTGACTGTATTATGTGGCCCGATATATAACAGGTTCAGAAAGATCTGATATGTGTTTGTAAAGATTGTACATCATAACGTGCTTCCTTTAACGTTGCAGTAATTCTGACTTCATATCACCTACATGTAGATATTCGTGAGTAAATATATACTTGGAAACAGACATTCGTATGTCAAGTCGCTAAGCAAAATGGACGTTCCAGGCCAATAGGACGTTCAGTTCAAGTCCCAAAGAGACGTTTAACACAAACCACCAAAGAACGAACAAAGTACGAAAAATGAAGTACGAAACCATGCAAAGACAAGAAGTTAACAGTTTTCAATGATGTTGGAAAGACACATAAATGCTCTAGGTGACTGGGTGAAATCAGTATTCAAATCTTGTACCATGGCAGAATAGAAGTTGTCGATTATAAATCTGTTCATATGTCCAACGTGGCCATTTAATTCAATATGATGAAGATATATGATAAATTATTGAAGTATACACATATTATTACCGGTATGTACGTAGACACAGTTGCTACACAGGGTTGCGCTTTGGTGTTATTTGACAAAAATACTTAATACTTACGTCATATTATTACTTACATCTTTTAAGTTTACGTTTAGATTCAAAAATTTTAATACTTTCTGCTTGAAATAGTAAGCATGGTATACATTTTTTCATATGTATGCCTTTTTTGTTGTCAATCCTATCCTATCCCTTTCAGGACGGGTTTGATCACACATGTGATTTTCTCATAAATGCCATTTCTACAAATGGAATATAAATAAAGGGGTGAACTGATATCGTATGTCACATGTTTAAAGCTGCGACCACTTTCTAGTGATTTTCCTTAACATCACCAACGTTAATTTAGAGGTCACATTTGGGCTATCCTACAAATCATTAACGGAAATATTAAAGGGACTGCACCGGAGATTATTGGGGGAAAATCGATCAGCCCAAATCCAATCGAATTTTTGCGATTATTTTAGAATATCACAAATAATTATATACAATTCAAAAAACATCAGCCCCCTCTGAACATGTGTTCATAATCGGTGATAAAGGGTGAAAAAATAGTATCGTACCTCGTTACATGTCAGAAATGTTAACATGTTAATGTTAAATGTTAAGAGGTGATGTTATAAATGCCTCATTTTAGGGATAATTTCAATTTTATTTTCTTTCATGGTGCGTGATTTGAATTCTGATTTCATTCATTCGCACGGAATATACCTTGCCCTTTTCCAACATTTTTTCTATCTTTACATGATTCCGTACTTTATATACCTTCTTTGTTCTTTTGTGTTAAACGTCGTTGTGGGAATTGCGGGCCTTACGATTATTGACCTTGAACGTCCATATTGGTTGACGGCTGTTATGGAAATGTCTGTTCCAACGTATAGATAAGTGAGAAGTAAATTAATTACAACAAAAGCTGCCTAATATTTTTAACAAGCCTGATATCAAAGAGGGACTTGTTAAACATTTAGCAACAAAAGAGTTCGAACTCGAAACATTCCTGTCCGTCACAGGCCGTTCTGCTGTTGTGAGACTGACTGATAGATTGTTTAAGTCGTACTGCAGAATTTTCACTAATATGATGGCTGTTAGGTTTGTGAATGGAGGAAGCCAGAATGTCTGGGGTAAACCACAGAACGAGCTTAATCAGGTGCACCTGACCAACCTCCTGACATAACGCCTAAACAGCGAACGCTAGTTTCGAACACACAACCTCAATGATTTCTGTGGTGAGATGCACGCTTTGTGTACCAATATTTATTTTATTTATTTGATTGGTTATTTAAGCCGTACTCAAAAATATTTCACATATACGACGGCGGCCAGCATTATGGTATTAAGTAACCGGGCAGACTTTGTATACCACTAACCCAGCGATGACCTTTTTCATTATGGTGAAAAAAGTGTTTGTTCGTTTCACAGGTCATGGTCGTACCTATTTCTTTTTGTCAGCTCTGGCGACATGTGTTCTCAACGTACCCAATAGAATGCGGTCTCTGGCACTAGCTGCCATGTCACTCGTTGTTGGTACAATGCCCATGATTTTCCCGCTGGTTTTCGAAGGATTACTGGGACAAGCAGACACTCTTGCTTCCTGCATAAAATTCTTCTCCTGTCTGACTGGCATCAGTTTTCTAGGAGCCCTCACCGGATGTGCCTTTATGACGAATTCTTTCACTTTGGAGCAAATCCGCTGTGGCAAAAAATTTTGTTTTTCGGGGAAGAACGATGGCGAAGAAGGGCGATTATTGCAAACAACGCCATCGAGCGGCAACGAAAGCACAAAGGAATTCAACGAAGAAGCAGATAAGTCTTTGATGATGAAAAATTCGACCACGCTTTTTGAGTTGATTGTTTCAGTGGATTATAACTTGATTTTCTGGACGGCATCCGTCCTGACGGCCATAGCTGTGTTTTACGACTACAACGTGGTATTCTTGCTAACAGCATACCGTCACCGTACAGACTCCGTCATGGTGATAACGATCTACCGTTTGGTGGTGATAAGCACCAGGATTGTATTGACGATCTTTTTATTTATCCTGCAAAATAGACAGTCATTCGTGTTCATTCTTCCATTCCTATGTGGAACTTCTCACAATAATATTCGTTCTCCTGACGATGTTTTTCTCGAACCACCTCTGGTGTATTTGCGTGGCCTACATCGTCCTGGGGATGTGCTGTTGGTACTGTATACGTCTTCCCACCCATACTTATCATCAACATCTTCGGACTGGCCAACTTTGGACGTAACGTTGGTATCTTAAACAGTGCAATCCCTATATTTATGCTGTTCATAAATATGGTATTCAGTCACTATTACGACAAACACACCTCAAAAGATGGAGAAATGTATTGCTATGGAAATCAATGTTTCTTTTTGTCCTACAACTTGACCTTGGTTTTGGCAATATTTAGCTCATTTTTGGCAGCGTTGCTGTATTTTAGGAAAGTAGATAGCCGGCTGCAGTCGGCAACTGTGTAAATGTTGATGTAGTTAGGTTTCACAAGCAGTATGTAGTGTACCGTATTTAACCATTACGGCGGCGTAAAACACTGACCGATATGACAGTTATATTCCTTCAATAGCGTATGCAAGTCGTGAAACGAACCTCAACTCTCTTTTTAGTCATTTATGAATTAAAATTTATTTAAATTCAGCATATTCGATACAATTATTCATAATTTTTTTACAGAAAAAAATTGTCTTGTGAAAAAGTTGAATCATTCAAACTTGTGTTTATACGTTGTACGCTCCTATATAACGACTGCAATAATGTATGAAGTTCGTGAAACGAACCTCAAGTCCCTTGTTTAGTCAGTTATGTGTTAAAATTGATTTAAATTCATTATATTCAATATAATAATTTATAAATTTGTCACAGAAATTACTTCCCTTTTTCCTGTGAAAAAGTTAAATAGTATAAGCATGGGTTTACACAATACGTCTGAGACCAATTCCACTAACCCATATCTGACTCGAGCAACAATTTAAAACTTCGTCACAGTGCTAAGCGAAATTGAAATACAGACACGTATAAGGCCAATTCCCCAAACGAGGTAAAACACAAACCAACAAATAACTGAGAACGTATATAAAGTACGAAAATAGGACGAAATCATGCAAAATCTAAAATCTCATTGGTCCTTGGCTCTGTCACTGACTGCAAGGCCTAGATGATGGCGGCATTGTTTCTAGTGTCCCTTCCGTATGATAAAGCCGTGTAACCTACGGGCAATTTGTACGTGTGAACATTTATCGCCTTTCTCTAATGGCTCTATTCAATTAACCTAAATTTTGGTTATGTACCGTAAAGTGCGGTTCACGGTGTATTATTGTCCCGTTGTCCCCACCAGAAGATAAATGAGAAAAAAATTCAGACATTCAACAAATGTAATGTGAATGTGTACAGGATGACACAAAGTTTCCCCTCCACAGTTCTCTTTTCACGCATATACAGCTCGATAGCCAGTAAACGGTATTCAGTTCTCCAGGAAATCTCGCGAGCCCCGAGATGTTGTGCGAATGCTGGAAAGCCTGTCACTTAACTCTGGATTGTATTAAGTTTGACAATATTGTACTCATCAGTCATGGTCTGATATAAAAAATATATCATACCTCTTCCTGTCAAGTCTGTCTACAAAGTGTCAAAATAAATAATGATCAAAAAATGCAACCGTTGTCCATTCGAATAAAAAGAATGGGGACAAGCCTTGCCAAAAGTTGTTACCCTTCCTGGCCAAATCCTTTGGCACTGGCGAGATTTTGAGGGAAGCTGAATATCGCTTTTTGGTGGAGAATATCCAGCATTAACTGAAGGTAGAGTTTTCCTGTAGGTCGAGACTAACAGCGTTAACCCCTTAACGCTTGATTAGTGTTATCGTCAACATAAGTTAAAATTTAATCTTCAGTCTGTTGGAAATACACTTACCAGAAACTTTTTAATGAAATTTGTCTGATGTTTATACAGATTTTATGTATTCTAATACTTTGGCGACGTCTTTTTTCATTTATCATTTAATGATCTGTCAACCGAGTAGCTTTTCTTAATGGCATACTCTATCAGCCAGCCATTACGAAATGTTGCATTAAGCTTTGAAATTACTGTCTTATGCAGTGTGAAAAATAAGGTCGTAATTTTTTCCTTTTTTTCTGTAGATATTTAACAAAGGATCAACGCTGGTTAAGCGAGGATTTGGCAAGCAGCTGCCACGCCGAACCGGTTAATATGCGGTATCTTAACTGGACTATTTTCGATTACTATCCGTAAGTTTTAGGTCAAACTAAGATAACTATGTATACAGTCTTCTGCTGTGTGACGGGCCATCAAAGCGAGGTTTTCCACACGTTCTTGCTGGTAGGAACTTTCCAGCTCAAGCTTTTTTGATTTGTATAAACTTGTACATAGTTATTGTAGATCAGCGATGTCTACTAAATTGCATTTACATCACTGCACTGTTGTTGATATTTTACCTATTTTCGATGCAACAGGCTTGTAAGTTGCCACTATTTAAGCATTTAAATGAACAGTTAGACCCAAACCCTAGCTGACGTATAAACATGTATATAGTAATTGTAGATCAGCGATGTCTTCATTTACATCAGTGCACTGTTGTTGATTTTTTACCCATTTTTGATGCAACAGGCTTGTAAGTTGTTACTATCTAAGCATTTAGTTAGAATCAAACCCTAACTGAAGTAAACTGAAGTAAGGAGGTCGGTTTTTTATTTCTGAAAATAGGGGGATGTCATTCAAAACACTTGTAGCGAGAGATCTAACAATCGTTGCTGGAAATGGTCCAACTTCCACGAAAAGAGCATACCTTGGGCTACAATTTCGGGCAAATTACGATTTATAGACACCATAAAATCAGTTTTATTACTATATCTCAAAACGTTACAGGGGTCTTCATGGCCGAGGTGTTTAGCGTGTAATGCAGCGCGTCGAAATGACCTTGGGACCTCTCTCCATTACGGGTTGCTGAGAGTTCAAATCTAGCTCATGCTAGCTTCCTCTCACGTCGTACGTGGGAAGGTCTTTCAGAAGCCTGAGGATGGTCGTGGATTTCCGCTGGACGGTGTCTTTTTTTCTTCCACTAAAATGCTGGTCGCCGTGGTATGATTAAAATATTCTTGAGCACAGCGTAAAACGCCAATCAAATAAATAAATAAAATCAAAACGTTACAAAAGAAGACCAAAGACACAAGCCGATTCGGAATCACCCACCCCAAATACACTGGAATATATAGACATTTAAAAACTTTTGATGACGTCATATGTTCTACCAATGGCGAACTTCTAAAGTTTTAACGGATTTTAATGTCTCCTTCAAATTATATTGCTATTATATTCAATATGTCCAAAAATTAAATGACCTAAAAGAAGAAACTTCAAAAGCTATTACAAGTTACTGACAATAACATTTACTTCCTGTCTTAGGGCATCGGGATAGAGAAAGGTCGGTATGGCATCACTGACTGCTCACTTTATCACTGTTGTCCATAAGCTCACTTTGCAATCAAAACATTTGACATCATTTGATCCTGTCTTTTTACTGATGATTACTTCGTTTTTAATGTTTATTTTCACTTACGCCTGAAGAGCCATCACACGCTCTATAGATCTTGTTAAAATGAAACCTTAACCCAGCAACCGGTTTCCCAAGATCGTCATATATGAAGCCTTAACCCAGCAACAGGTTTCCTAAGATCGTCATACATGAAGCCTTAACCCAGCAATAGGTTTCCCTAGGATGGTCATACATGAAACCTTAACCCAGCAACAGGTTTCCTTAGGATGGTCTTACACGAAACCTTAACCCGGCAACATGTTTCCTCAAGATGATCATATTCGAAGCCTTAACCCAGCAACAGGTTCCCAAAGATGGTCATACATGAAATTTTAATCCAGCAACAGGTTTCCTCAAGTTGGTCATACACGAAATCCTAACCCAGCAACAGGTTTCCCAAGACGGTCGGTCATACATAAAAAAACTAACCCAGCAACAGGTTTCTCCAAGATGGTCATACATGAAACCCTAACCCAGGAACGGGTTTCAGGTGGTCTAACAAGTAGGCTTAGGCACAAACCGGTCTCCCAAGACGGTGATAGTCCTGGCCCAGGAATTGTTTTCTCAAAGCGGTTGTAGCCCTAATCATGGAAATACATGTATTTTCGCCAAGCGGCCGGCGTTCTACCTCAGTTCGTTAGGTTGAGCGTTGGCGGTGGTTTCTCAAAATCAGCAGCAATTCTTGCGATCAAACCGTTTAAGCAAAACGGTTTATGGCCAAAAGACCGTAATTCCAGCACTGGAGCCGGTATTCCCATAGACGTGGTGCGCCTAGCCTTGGTTTTACGACCACATTGACTAAGTATTATGGTGATGTCGTTGACAGAAAAAGTTCCCCCAAATTTCCCCCTTTAAAAATCCAAATATTTTTAAATATTTAACTCAGTAAAAAGGGTCTAAGCAACTTGTATCCGGTAGTGTCATATATAGTTTTAGTGGTCTCTTAGCTGAGGTCAACTTCGTGTTTTTGTTTGACATCACATAACGTAAATGGCAAAATTAAAGCGGTGAATATACCAGTTGGCCTACAGCATCTCTTCATTCTTCTCTTGATTTGTGTCTCATTATTTAAGCCACTTTTGTACTTTTGTCTATAAAATGTTTGACAGAGTAAATTAAGACATATAACTTTATTTTATCGTCATCTATTAAGTATCTAGGCGGTCTATATCTTAGGGACGTATGTCGGTGAAGACCGATCATGAGTCGTGTATGGCCGTAAGGTAAAGTTGAAACAAGGTAACGTTAAAAAAAGTCTTTGGTGATCACCAGACCATGCGGGGGCAGCGTTGTGTGCATGTATGTGTGGTGAGAACTAATGTAAAAGTTGAGGCCTATATGGGACGGGGGCAGGTTGAGGCGAATGACCTCATGTTTTACTCACAAAGATAATGTCTAATGTCATACCCCATATGGAGCATGTCGCTCGCGCGACGCACGTATGGCTGTCTAGACTTTAGCCTAGACTCCAGACATCAGTGATCCCTTCGCGCGAAACTACTTTATCAGCATATATACCAATTAAATTATTTGAAGTAGGCATAATGGGAGCGTGGGGCATTTTTTCCGGTCCTTACAGGGGAACTGATGTTTTTCTTGACCTTAACTTCTTTCGCTAACTAGATCTGTACGAGAAGAAAATTTAAAACGCACTACTTAATGCAACGCCCTATGTCAGACGCAGCAATACGCCACATCATGCGTTTTTTTAATTCAACCGGACTAGGTAATGCCTTATGTCTAGTGTTGATATAGTTATATAGCTTGAAGTATAACTGAATGTAGAAATAACGGTATAGAATTACGGTATGTCACCTCATGCTTGGCATGGAATAATGGACTTTAGGAACACATTAAAATGATAAAATGATATTTTTGATGCCAGTTCTTTTCCCAACAGTTTTTCTGAAAAGAAATTTATCAGCCTTCACGAAAAGAACTCATAAGGTAGATGAAAATGTGATTTAAGACGAAATACAGTATGTACCTGCACTCTAGACTACAGGATTTTTATGAAAATATTTTAGGACATACTCTGCATTAGTTTATGTATACACGTACAAGGGTACATATAACCACGCTAGTGTGAAAAGATATTGTTTTATCAAGTATACTTTATCACATAGAGATCTGTACTAAAGTTACTCCAGCAACTTAAAATAACCTAGTCAGCTCTTCGTGTGTATGGATGTTTATATGTTTGGCGTTCAACACCCTACTTAACAATTTTTCAGTCATATGACGACGAGGAGTCATTTGGGGTGTGTACATATACTGTGTCTTGTTCTGGTAGGGCAAGTCCATGCCGCCAAAGCGGTGTCGTCACTGAGATATCATGCCGAGGAGACGACATGACAACCCCCCACCCCCACCCCCCACCCCCACCCCAGTCAAATTATACTGACACCATGCTAACTACTACAGATAGGACTTGGTGTCCGGGCTACATTCAATTTGTTTTTTGTATGTAGAGCTTTAACTTTCCGTGGATAGGCCAAATGTGTCCATTTCCAGGTTTTTCATGTTAACCAGATTGCCATTTGCCTAACATGCAAGATATAAATATATAGGTATGACTCCAGGGTGCACCACTAATTGTTGTACATGTGCAGCTTTGATTTTTGGTGGATACATAGATACAATAGTAAAGATGCCTCGTGCGTCACATTTTTCTATGTCCGCATTTGCCATGGTAACCAGGCTACCAGTTTAGCACATGAATACTGGCGTGACTTCCGATTGACAGTCGTTTTGCATATGCCGTCATCGTTTTAGTTAAATGCATAGGTACAGAGGTGATGATTGGTCAGGCCTTTCCATAGATAGCATGGTAACTAGATTGCCAAAGCCTACCCTGTATCAGTTGTGTAAATATAAATACAATGTATAATTGTTCTGGCTTATATAAATTGGGCCCATCTGAACTCTTGTTAGAATAGTGGTATACACCAATCAAATAAAGAACTATGTTTTTTTTATATTTTATATCATCTTTAAATGATTTTACGGTGTCACTCTGGGATAAACTCAGACATATGTGCTTGTATGTTTGGGATTTAACGTCATACTGAACAATTTTTCAGTCATATGACGAGTAGTCATTAGGTGTGTGTACACATCCTGTGTTTTCTTGTGGCAGGCTGTGTCCATGCCGTCAAAGTTCTGATGCCACTGACGCATCATGCCGAAGACACCAGACATGACGCCCCACTCAGTCACATTATACTGACATCAGGCCAACAAATCTCGTTTCTTTGCTCTAACTTCTCAGTGCTGAGCGCCAAGCGAGGCAGCACCAAGCACCATTTTAAAAGTCTTTGGTATGGCCCTACCCAGGCTTCATCCCCGGTTTCCCGACATCGAGGCAGACGCTCTATCCATTAGGCCACCAGCACAATCCCTCGGACATGTACCAACAATGAAGATATTTTTAAAGTCTTTGGTATGACCCTACCCAGGCTTTATCCCGGGTCTCCCGACTTCAAGGCAGACGCTCTATCCATTAGGCCACAAACACAGTCTCTCGGACATGTGCCAACAATGAAGATATATATATACAAAATTTATATTTTGAATTTTTGTTTTCAAGACAACACTACACAGTATGTCTTCGTACAGTGAAATCCACACCCAAGCTTCTTAAAAATTAAACACCTCGAAATGAATGGAAAAAAAATTACTAGACATGAAAATAAAGACATTAGCGTTTATTTCCAACTGCATTTGATTTGTACACACATTATGACATATATAGATAAGATGAGTCTGAAGACTGCACTGCTGTCAGCCCGTGTCCTTGTTACTGGCCTCTACCTTGTTACTGGCCTCTTCTACATACAACTGCATCTGTATGGAAGAACGGAATGACATAATCACTATTAGGACAGAGAAATAGGAACGGAGGAATGGAGAGCAAATCTCCCTCAATAACACACAATCGTCCATCATCCACTTATGCAGCAAGTGGTGAAAATGCTGACAATGCCATCAAAAAAGGTATCCTAATACGGTTACTGAAAGAAAACACTTGATGGCATCTTCAGAAATTTGCAATCATCCATAAGGTCATTTCAATATCATTATTATAGATGGTTCAAAGGGGGACAACTTCTAAAACTGTAGAAAACATCTATTTGTTATCATGATTAAATGTCTGGACCGACTTTTATCATATATAAATGTTAGGACTCGCATTCATAAGTTTGTTAATGTCAGGACTCTCCTTAACAGTATGTCATCAAGAGTAAATGTCAGGACTCTCCTTAACTGTCTGATATCAAGAGTAAATGTCAGGACTCACCTTAACAGTCTGTTACCAAGAGTAAATGTCAGGACTCTCCTTAAAAGTCTGTTATCAAGAGTAAATGTCAGGACTCTCCTTAACACTATGTTATCAAGAGTAAATGTCAGGATTCTCCTTAACTGTCTGTTATCAAGAGTAAATGTCAGGACTTTCCTTAACTGTCTGATATCAAGAGTAAATGTCAGGACTCTCCTTAACTGTCTGATATCAAGAGTAAATGACAGGACCGACTTTTATCATATGTAAATGTTAGGACTCGCATTCATAAGTCTGTTATTATGTGTTAATGTCAGGACTCTCCTTAACAGTCTGTTATCAAGAGTAAATGTCAGGACTCTTCTTAACAGTCTATTATCAAGAGTAAATGTCAGGGCTCTCCTTAACTGTGTGATATCAAGAGTAAATGTCAGGACTCACCTTAACAGTCTGTTGCCAAGAGTAAATGTCAAGACTCTCTTCAACAGTCTGTTATCAAGAGTAAATGTCAGGACTCTCCTTAACAGTCTGTTATCAACAGTAAATGTCAGGACTCTCCTTAACAGTCTGTTATCAACAGTAAATGTCAGGACTCTCCTTAACAGTGTGTTATCAACAGTAAATGTCAAGACTCTCTTCAACAGTGTGTTATCAAGAGTAAATGTCAGGTCTCTCCTTAACAGTCTGTTCTCAAGAGTAAATGTCAGGACTCTCCTTAACAGTCTGTTATCAAGAGTAAATGTCAAGACTCTCTTCAACAGTCTGTTCTCAAGAGTAAATGCCAGGTCTCTCCTTAACAGTCTGTTATCAAGAGTAAATGTCACGACTCTCCTTAACAGTCTGTTATCAGGAGTAAATGTCAAGACTCTCTTCAACAGTCTGTTCTCAAGAGTAAATGTCAGACCTCTCTTTGACAGTCTGTTCTCAAGAGTAAATGTCAGGACTCTTCAACAGTCTGTTCTCAAAAGTAAATGTCAGGACTCTCTTCAACAGTCTGTTATCAAGAGTAAATGTCAGACTCTCTTCAACAGTCTGTTATCAAGAGTAAATGTCAGACCTCTCTTCAACAGTTTGTTCTCAAGAGTAAATGTCATGACTCTCTTCAACAGTCTGTTATCAAGAGTAAATGTCAGGGCTCTCTTCAACAGTCTGTTATCAAGAGTAAATGTCAGGACTCTCTTCAAAAGTCTGTTATCAAGAGTAAATGTCAGAACTCTCTTCAACAGTCTGTTATCAAGAGTAAATGTCAGGACTCACTTTTATCTGCCTGTTATCATGACTAAACGTTAAGACTCACTTTTATCAGATCTGAGGTTGTCGCCTTCAAAGGCACTAAATTTGGCTTCTGCAGAGTCAGCTGATCCTCATCAACTTCAACCCAGGGAAAATTCTACACAGAGAGGAAAAAAGGCTGATTAACACATCTGTGTATATCATTCAAGTAGCTGTGTAGTTCGATAAGTAAAGTAGATTTACTTCACTTTAAAGTAGATTACCAGTAATCACAGTGAAAAGTCATACATGTGTAGTGTGACTTTGCCCCGCATTTAGGTACGGAAAGCAATAGCTTTACAATCCTGCAAGATAAAATTGTGGATCACACCCATCAATAACAAAGCAAACACAATTTAATTCTATCTTTTCGAATGTTGTGTTGGGGAGGGTCATTCATGTTTATATTTGCGTAGTTTACTATACAGTATACAGATAGTGCATGCTGAAGGATAGGATATTAGGATTTGTCAGTATGGGAGACATGAATATCTCTGTGTCGCAACAGGACATTTCAACAACAGCCCATCTCCAGCATGCTTCATATGTTTTATTATACCAAAAAAACAGTGTAATTGCATTGTCAGTGCTTAAAATGGCTGACTTTTTACATGGAGTGGCAATAGCTATCGTCCTGTTGTTTACTTTACAAACAGTTCAACTTCATAGAGGCACACAGTAACTACAGTAGAATACAAGGTGGTTCTCTATTGGCTTGTGAACATTTTACATCATAATTTGGGGAATATCACATGACCATATGGAAACCATGTTTTGACCTATGGAAACCAAGAATCACTCTATGAGTGATAATAAGAATAAATGTTGTTGAATCTTGGAGGGAATAGTTCCAGGGGCACAGCTTTGGACAAATTACACTACATAGTTGTAGTCTGATCCAAGGGTTCTGGGTGATGAGGTTTCATAACAGCCTTAACCTTTTATTCCATTCTGGGCCTCCGTGGCTCAATTGGTTAGCGCGAGAGGACAGGATAATGACCCCCGCAGGCTCTCGTCAAAGCGGTCACTGTGAGTTAAAGTCCATGCTGGCTTTCTCTTCGGCCATAAGTGGGAAGGTCTGGCAACAACCTGCGGATGGTCGTAGGTTTCCCCTGGGCTGTGTGCAGTTACCTCCCACCAGAATGCTGGCCACCTTCTTATAAGTGAAATACCCTGGAGTACGGCGTACAATACCAATCAAATAAATGAAATGAATTTTACTCCATGTGTTTGTACACTACATCAGTTACTTAGTTGTACATATGTATCATACTAACACATTTGCAGCAGTTCAGTAATTACCACAGCCATAGTCTACTCTTCATGTCATTTCCCCCCCAATCTCAAATTAAATGGAGGTTAAAAAATTTGTTCGAATCCAAGCTTCGCAAAGCTTTTCAATCCCACTACCACCATTATGAGCTAATGAACTCAGAAAACCCTGGACTGGACAGGAGTTCTACCAATGTATGAACGACAATAAGTTCTTCAAAATGATTTTACTAACAATTTCCACAGTACAAAACTTAGTAATAATTATGTTCACTTTTTAAAGATATTTCTGGCTATCTTTTATTGATAACTTCCCAACTTTGTATGTTTTCGCTAAAATCCTTAAAAGTGACAATTTGGGTAATTTTCAATCCTAAACCAGACTGGGCGTCATTTGTCATGATAAAACTTTAGAACACTGTAGTTTTACAGAACTTATATCAAATTCAGGTACCTATAAAAAAAAACAGATAAAAAAAAAACATAGAGGCTTTCCCACATAACAAATACACAAGCATCTCATACTTTTTCAGGTCCTTCATTATAACATGCTTTTAACTTGCCAGTCTAGGGTTGTCTCTTTGAACTAAAATTGTTCATCACTGCATCTATCTAATCTAAGTACTCTGTGCTTTTAAGTCCAAAAGTTTATTCAAATGTACCCTTTTGTGTAAAATTTTACCCTTTCATATAATCTTCCTTACGATAGCAACTGGTAGTCATGAGCCTTATCTGAATAAATTAATAATAATTAACGAGTTAATTGTTTGGTTGTTGTACTCAAGAATTTTTCACTTTCACTTGTAGTTTCAATAAATAAAGAACCACATTTATACAATCTATACCTTAAATGAAAGAGCTATACTGAAGGTTAAAGGAGATAAAAGCATTAAAATGATGCCAAAATCAGATGAAAGAACATCAAAACTTATTTGCAAATATAATCCTTAATATTTTGGGGGGATTTTTTTTATTCAAGAGAAAAGGGTATTTGAAAATATTCATGTATTCATTCAAACATTCCTAATGATGTTCTAAATAAGGACGTGATGCTTGTCTAATAAATTTATTTGAATGTAAATTTGTTGTTCATAATATATGAATTTAACCTAAATTATGATAACATTTATGAACACATTAAAAATATAATGCAAATTGAGGTTTAATACATTTGTTAGCTAAAAAGAACAAATTCTAGTGCAAAAATATTTATTAAACCTGTGTTACATCCTCATTTATGACATTATTAAACAAAGACTATAAACACCAAAAGGGGGTCCCAAATATCCACAATACAAAAATTATTTTCAAGTGTCTTTTTCTCCTTCAGGAAAAATCAGAAAAAATATTGAAGACCACATTTAGGAATAACTTTTTGCACTCTTTCATCTGAACTTTATGTCATTTTTATGTTTTCTCCATCTTAATTTTCTGCCAGCAGTGCTTGCTATTTGAGTAATTAATAGCTAAACATCAAATGCTTAGAAGTCTCCTATAGGCCTCCATTTTAACAGATTACTTTGCCCCGAGGCTCTTCAGGGAATTGCATTCAAGACACACTTGAGCAGTCTACAGCCGCTTGTCTATGCATGATGTGGCCCTCTAGTACATCCCACACTCTTCCTTTTTAGAGTTGGCTTTCACAGACCTCCAAATCCACGACTATCACAACCGATCTAAATATTTAGAGTTAATCATCTAGTAGGAGTAAAACCTTTAGCACAGTGACATCACAATGAATATTCAAGAGGAGGAATGGAGGCTATTCATTGGACAAGCCTAAAACATGGCAGGACTTTCCATGTGTCTCAAATCCGCGTATTTTGCAGAAAATGACGATGCTTAAAAACATCTTTTTCACTTCAAAATCTTAAAAAATAGAATTCCACACAGTTTGTATAGCTTTTTCATTTATGATATAGGTTGTATTAATGTGTTCTTTTCTTTTAAACTACAGTGCCCAGAATACACCACTATGCAACCTCCACTAGACACCTAACAATCTCCTGCCCTAGAACTATAGCTAAAACCAGTGAGAGTGAGATATAGGCCCATGGGATGTGGTGAGGCAAGGGATTAATGTAGAAGTCTATGTTATACCCAGGTGACACAAATGCTTTAGCTATAGGAGTAAGAGTCCCAAAAGAATGAATATATGTATGCTTAAAGTTTATATCATACTTAAACCGCAAGAAGCCGACAACTCCTTAGGTGTGTGTACAAATACTGTGTCTTTTTGCGACAGGGCCAAAGTGCTGCCGCCACTAAAGTATCATGCCGAAGACACCCGACATGACATCAAAACCAGTCACATTATGCTGACACTAAGTGAACCAATCTTGTTTCCTTGTTCTAACATTTCAGTGCTGAGTGCCAAGCGAGGCAGCAACAAATACCATTTTTAAGGTCTTTTGTAAGACCTGACCTGGATTTGACCCAGACTACAAGGCAGACACTCTAACCATTAAGGGGGGCCTCCGTGGCTCAGTTGGTTAGCGCGCTAGCGCAGCGTAATGACCCAGGAGTCTCTCACCAAAGCGGTTGCTGTGAGTTCAAGTCCAGCTCGTGCTGACTTCCTCTCCGGCCGTATGTGGGAAGGTCTGTCAGTAACCTGTGGATAGTCGTGGGTTTTCCCCCGGCTCTGCCCGGTTTCCTCCCACCATAATGCTGACCGCCGTAGTATAAGTGAAATATTCTTGAGTACGGCGTAAAACACCAGTCAAATAAATAAATAAATCTAACCATTAAGCCACCGAGACAGTTTAGCATGAAATTTCATTTATTTATGTATCTGACTGTTGTTTACCGCCATACTCAAAAAATTTTTCACTTACATGTAATTGATGCCCATCAGCTTTACGTATGGAGGAAATTGGAGAGCCCATGAAATACCAGTGATTTCTGGAAAGTTACTGACAAAGTTTCCAACATGTAATGTACAGATATACACACACTACAAGTGGAAGACATGTTATGTGGCTCAAAAGGCCTTCAAAGCCCCTCAAACGTTGAAAGCAAAGGAATCTACAAATTCCCTGTCCACGGCCGGCCTTAAACCTGTGCCTTACATGTTCCAGTAATTGAAAGGCCGGCACCTTTAACCACTAGATCACAGGGTACTCAGCCATAACCTGTGCCTTACATGTTCCAGTAATTGAAAGGCCGGCACCTTTAACCACTAGATCACAGGGTACTCAGTCATAACCTGTGCCTTACATGTTCCAGTAATTGAAAAGCCAGCACCTTTAACCACTAGATCACAGGGTACTCAGTCATAACCTGTGCCTTACATGTTCCAGTAATTGAAAGGCCAGCACCTTTAACCACTAGATCACAGGGTACTCAGTCATAACCTGTGCCTTACATGTTCCAGAAACTGAAAGGCCAGCACCCTTAACCACTAGATCACAGGGTACTCAGCCATAACCTTTGCCTTACATGTTCCAGTAATTGAAAGGCCAGCACCTTTAACCACTAGATCACAGGGTACTCAGTCATAACCTGTGCCTTACATGTTCCAGTAATTGAAAGGCCAGCACCTTTAACCACTAGATCACAGGGTACTCAGTCATAACCTGTGCCTTACATGTTCCAGTAATTGAAAGGCCGGCACCTTTAACCACTAGATCACAGGGTACTCAGTCATAACCTGTGCCTTACATGTTCCAGTAATTGAAAGGCCGGCACCTTTAACCACTAGATCACAGGGTACTCAGTCATAACCTGTGCCTTACATGTTCCAGTAATTGAAAGGCCGGCACCTTTAACCACTAGATCACAGGGTACTCAGTCATAACCTGTGCCTTACATGTTCCAGTAATTGAAAGGCCGGCACCTTTAACCACTAGATCACAGGGTACTCAGTCATAACCTGTGCCTTTCATGTTCCAGTAATTGAAAGGCCGGCACCTTTAACCACTAGATCACAGGGTATTCAGTCATAACCTGTGCCTTACATGTTCCAGTAATTGAAAGGCCGGCACCTTTAACCACTAGATCACAGGGTACTCAGTCATAACCTGTGCCTTACATGTTCCAGAAACTGATAGGCCAGCACCCTTAACCACTAGATCACAGGGTACTCAGCCATAACCTTTGCCTTACATGTTCCAGTAATTGAAAGGCCAGCACCTTTAACCACTAGATCACAGGGTACTTAGTCATAACCTGTGCCTTACATGTTCCAGTAACTGAAAGGCCAGCACCTTTAACCACTAGATCACAGGGTACTCAGCCATAACCTGTGCCTTACATGTTCCAGTAATTGAAAGGCCAGTACCTTTAACCACTAGATCACAGGGTACTCAGCCATAACCTGTGCCTTACATGTTCCAGTAATTGAAAGGCCGGCACCTTTAACCACTAGATCACAGGGTACTCAGTCATAACCTGTGCCTTACATGTTCCAGAAACTGAAAGGCCAGCACCTTTAACCACTAGATCACAGGGTACTCAGCCATAACCTTTGCCTTACATGTTCCAGTAATTGAAAGGCCAGCACCTTTAACCACTAGATCACAGGGTACTCAGTCATAACCTGTGCCTTACATGTTCCAGTAACTGAAAGGCCAGCACCCTTAACCACTAGATCACAGGGTACTCAGTCATAACCTGTGCCTTACATGTTCCAGTAATTGAAAGGCCAGCACCTTTAACCACTAGATCACAGGGTACTCAGCCATAACCTGTGCCTTACATGTTCCAGTAACTGAAAGGCCAGCACCTTTAACCACTAGATCACAGGGTACTCAGTCATAACCTGTGCCTTACATGTTCCAGTAATTGAAAGGCCAGCACCCTTAACCACTAGATCACAGGGTACTCAGTCATAACCTGTGCCTTACATGTTCCAGAAACTGAAAGGCCAGCACCTTTAACCACTAGATCACAGGGTACTCAGTCATAAACTCTAAGTACAAGTACATGTGAGTTCAACTGATCATCATCCAGCTCCACATACCTGGGTGAGCGCCTTTTGTTCCAGCTTGGCTGCAGCTGATTCCTTGGTGTGAATATGAACTGTCCAAGTTTTCTCTGAAGCCACAACACAACACAAAAATCAGGGTTAAAAGCTAGGGTTTCTATACCCAACATTGGCTCACTATTTCATTAAAATGACCCACACACTTTCTTGATAATAGTCCAAATGATGATAACCACATGAGCACCTAAATGAACTGTTTTGACATCACAGCATTCCAAAGTCCAAGGTGAAACATGCCATGGCACTTTGAGCACATTATAGACTACCCAAATTCTTCAACCTTTCCGATCCCCTCTACAAACAATATTTTGAAACATTCTGTGCTAACTATGGGGTTTTTTGTTAAATAATTTGCACAGTTTTAGTAAGCTTGCATCTTTAGTGACACAAACAAATCATTTTTAGCGTCATATTCATAATAAATTGTTGTGATGTTAGAAATTTCAATGAAAAATCTGCTTTAGTGGTTGAAAAGGTTGAAGATTTACAGTATCAAGTATTGTGCGATTTACCCTAATTCTTCTAAAATTTGGCACAGATATTAGTGGTGTTGAAAGTAGACTGTTACTTTTCCTTACCAGCCTTTTGGAAAAGTAGATATATGAGTAACCATCTGAGAAAAAAGAAACTCAATATTCCTGCTAGAATTACATACACATTAGCTAAAATTAGTTGACCAGGTGTTCCAAAATTTAGAAGAAATAAGTATCTCTAGCAACTTATAAGCTACAAATTGCATACATGTTTACAAAATAACAGGAGAATAAAACAAGATCATCACTATGTAATTTACTTTGATAACTTTCAGTTTTCAATCAAACACATTTGCAGTTCGTCTTTGACATTCATGAGGTAAGATGCAACAGTTGTTGACAGTTTATCTTACCTTTAACTAGTTATGCAATACTTGAGCACAGGGAGACTCTTACCTTGGGACGCTGGGGACTCTTACCTTGGGATGCTGGGTACTCTTACCTTAAGACACTGGGGACTCTTACCTTGGGACGCTGGGGTCTTACCTTGGGACACTGGGGACTCTTACCTTGGGATGCTGGAGTCTCTTACCTTCGGACACTGGGGACTCTTACCTTGGGATGCTGGGGTCCCTTACCTTGGGACCCTGGGGTCTCTTACCTTGGGACGCTGGGGTCAGCATGGCATCACATACATTTAGTTTGAGGAGAAAACCTCGCAAGGAACTTTCAAGACGAAATAAGTACTTGTCAGATCTAAAAAAAAAATTAATAAAAATAATAAATAATAAGTATACACCCATGTATTATCAAGTAACAATCTGATACATTTTTATGTTTCTCTTAAGCTCAGGCAGGGAGGCGGAGGAAACCCAACACTCAGGCAGGGGTAACCACTACACTTTGCCACATACTTTATTATGACTCACATCCTGATATTCACAGATACGAACTTTCGTCTAATTCAGGTATACTTGTTGTTTGTTTTGTTTTTTTCATTTTTCTCTTTTCATTACCTACATATATATATATACTCTTGTACATCAAGGTCAAACTGATTTATTTGACTCACATGAAGTGACACCAGTTATATTCTATGCTCTACAGGCAAGCCGACACTAAAATACCAAAAAACGGAATAACCATGACTGAAAATCTAATTTTTTGCCTGATTTTGGTGTGTTTATGTGATATTCATGTTTTTCTAGGCTTCCTAATCACATAAACCTGTCATAAACAAGAAACATCCCCAAGAATAGTCCACAGTTTTCACAAATTAGAGAATTTTCAAATTTTCTTTTCAGACCATCCACAGGTTGCTACCAGAACTTCCCACATACAACCAGAGAGGAAGCCAGCATGAATTGGGCTTGAACTCCATTACACTTAATTAAATACCTGATTAACATCAAGACATTTCCAGACAGGTACATCTCTCAAATACTGGTATAGTTGTTGTTTGCTTTGTCTGTCTTTTTTTTATTTCCCTTTTGTTTTTTCAATGTATCATTTTCATTCTTTTACATTTCTATAACAATTTGCTAAAAACATTTACTCTGTGTATCCAAACAAATCACAGTAAAATATCTAAAACTGGAATCAAAAGAAAACTGGAGTCAAAAGAAAACTGAAAACCCACCTTTTTATTTTTTTCAGATTTGATGTTTTTATGATTTTCTTGTTTTACAAGGCTCCCATCATGTAAATATGTCATCAACAGGAAAAATAGTCCACATGTTCCACAAGTCAGATGATTTTCTAGTTTTGGTTTTATTTTTATACCCTCCTCTGACATTGATAAGAAGATTTATTCTGCCACAAAAACAACAATTAAAACTGGTGTGACCTGATCAGGGTTTAATGTCAATATGAAAAGAATATTTCACTCAGAACACTGTGTCCTGGTTTATAACCGACCGAAGCTGGAATTTGTTTCTTAAATTTAGCCCTATCTATCTGAAAAATTAGGTTGTGTTGGGTGTGATTGTTTTTTTTTTTCACCTTTCAAATAAAATTTTGCACTCATAAACAAACTGCACTTGAATCGAAAAAAAAAAAACCTTTTCTGAAGAAACACTCAATAAAACATTTGGATAGGGTATATTTTAGTGGGCAATCAGAATTATGTAAACAAATATATATTTAAAGATCTTAGACAGCCCAAAATAAGAAAACCATAATTTGGGAATTTCTCTACACAGAGAACCACAGTGCACATATAAGGATCTTACTCTACCAAACAATACATACTGTGTACCAGCTTGACCTGAAGGTGCTATGTCAAAGACAAATCTCTCCAGTGGTTTCTGTTTCTCTCCCGTCACAACGATAACGACCTTCTCCATTTCATTCTCTGAGAGTAAACACTTCATTCCCTCAACAATGTTTTCCACATATTTAAGGACATCTGGATGTTGGCAGATCTGTAGAAAATTAAACAAAATACATGTTGAACATGAAGAGTTATAGTGCACCCATAATGGAAGGGAGATAACCCTCCACAGCACAGCATGCTGAAAGGCGTGATTTTATTGCAGCTGCTAACGGCGCAAATCCGACATGTGTATTCAGTGTAGCAAGTATTGTAAAGTCTCACTTTTTAGCTGCATTAGTTTGCACCTCCTTGTCTCGTCCATATCCGCGTGAACTCGTGGGACTCCTGAAGTGTCAACTCGGCTTATTACTCAAACAGTGGATCTGTTGCACATGTTCTTCCAGGACCGAAGGCCTTACATGTCTTAAAACATTACTAAACACAGGTTTATCAATTTTCTGAATAATATTGCTTCTTGACTAAATTAATACGAAAATCAGACAAGCACACACTATTTACACCAATAGTTTATTTATTTATTTGACTGAATATACACCAATCCTTTTCCATTCAACCAGTGGCAATCAGTTTTAAATGAGCCTAGGGTGCCCTGTGCAAATCACCTGTGTTTGTGCCAAAGACTTCACAAATGGCCCTACAAGCGGCATAAATTGCTTATTGTCATCAAAAGCCCCACACACTTTACTAACACCAACAAAATACACACTTAGAGTTTTATCATGTTCATTTGTTCCATTACCTGCACTGGAACATTGTATTTCTTGCGTTTGGAGAACACCCTGCTTGGATATATTCCCCTCATATAGAGGACAGTGTGTATGGCTACCTCCATGAATTCACACATGATGTCAGCAGCAACTGAAATAACAAAATATGTGATTTATCAGTCATTCAAGTTGAAGTCGGGCACAAGAAGTCTATGAGAATTGAGAAATCATGTGGTACATAAGAAGCTTTCTACTATTGTCAGTACTTTGAAACAGCAGACACTGAATAAGCCAATTAGGCATTTCAGGAAACGCACTAAGTTTGCACGTGTTGAGGCAAGACAAGCGGAGCTCTCATAAACTAATGGTGGCAGAAGACGTGATTTCAACGCAGTTGCAAGACTGAACTTCTTGCCTGTTAGATCAATAGCACAAACTGACAGATACTCCTGAAATGCTGATCAAATCCTTTACTTGGTTTGTTAGCTTCACAGTGTTTAATTTGAACTTTATTTTGGTTATGTAGTCTCCTTGCCGTAGGGCCTACGAGAAGATAACATATAAACTATTGTGCTGCCTCACTGAAATGAACTGGAATTATTTACTTGATTGGTGTTACAAGAATATTTAACTTTTACGATGGGGACTAGCATTATAGTGGGAGGAAACTGGGCAGAACCTGGGGGAAACCCACAACCATCAGCACTTTGCTGGCCAACCTTCTCACATATTGCTGGAGAGGAAGCAAGCATGAGATGAACTCACAGTGATCACATTGGTAAGAGGCTCCTGGGTCACACTGCACTAGGCTGGCATGGTAACCACCTAAGCCATGGAGCCCCAGCCCCAGCCCCAGCCCCAGCCCCCGCCCCCGGACATACCCAGCAACCCTCCCCATCCCACGCCCCACCCCCCCACCCCCCCACACACACACTCCCCTCCACCACCAAAATATACTGTCACAGTATACTGACACTGTATGGATCAATTCATACAAGCAATATCACCTAATACTGACAGCGAAGCCAAGTAAATACACTGTGCCACAACTGTAGATTTTACAGGGCCTGTGGGAGACACGAGTTCACGGGAGTTCTGAGTGGGGGCGCTGTTGTAATAACAGAAGTTGGGGTTAAAACCCTAATGGTACACGGCCTTCACGCATGAGCACTGGGCGAGCGTAGCGTTTTCTAACCCCACCTTTGGAGAAACTCCCATGAACTTGTGTCTCCCATAGGCCCTATAGTGTCAATTGACAAAGAGAACCTGTAGGCTAGTACAATTCTGAACAAAAGGTAGTTCATTTAAATTAAACGCTGAGGTCTATTTTCAACAAATTCAGGGGCAGGTAAATATCAGAAATTGTTGAAAATAAGAAAAGGCTGCTGTAAAAATAAATTTAGTAATTAATTTATTAATTTGCTGTTACGCGGTGCACTGGTAGATGGATACACATCAATTCACTGAAGAATCTGCTCTTCATAATAAACATGAGAAGTGGGTCAGCGTCCAACATAAGCATCAACTTTGTATCTGCTTTTTACAATAAATATCTGAGAATTGGGTCAACGTCCAACGTAAGCATCAACTTTGTATCTGCTCTTCATAATAAACATCTGAGAAGTGGGTCAGCGTCCAACAAAAGCATCAACCTTGTCTTACCAATTCCCGAACAAAATCACACCTCATATGATACAGCATGCCTAGTATGTTGTTGTTGTTGTTGTTTGTTCCCTGACGCACCTTTCATAATTAATAAATAATAAATATGTAAGACTGACAACTGATTGGTCGTTAAAATAAAGTCGTCAACTCAAATAACAATACACACCTCGTGTTGAGCAGAAAGTGTCGTTCTCCGCCATAGTAGAATGGTCATAAAAACGACATGTCCCGAAATGAAACCGTCGTCTGCAAATCGACTGTTGACGGAAGGGAGATAACCTAGTGTGGCTAGCCCGATGGCCGAATGGTCCCGGATGGTTCGTTTGTATTTCTCGCTATTAGCTGTCTGACTGTGAGGTCGTTGGCTCGAAACCCAGAGTGGCATCACTTAATTTTCGCCAGTAAATTCGTTGTTATACCTAGACTGTGTACATCTTAAGTAAGGATAAAAGTGTTAAAATAACAGTTTACTTACAGATTGTGAATATTATTCAAGCTTTATAATATTTTACTCGTGGGTTGATACCCCATTATATCTTATGAATTAGATTTATTTGTTTATTTATTTGTTTATTTATTAGATTGGTGCTTTGCACCGTACTCAAGAATATTTCTGGTTGCTGCCAGACTTTCCACCTACATCCGGAAAGGATACCAGCATGCGTTGGATTGAAACTCATAGCGACCGCAATGGTGTTATAAATTAGACGATGAACATTCCACAATGTAGCTGATTGCATGTTTCGTGTCACTGTCGATAATGAAAGTGTCTCTAGATGAAAATGAGCTGCTCTATAGGCCTTATAATTAATTAATGCTAAACTTAAAGCTGATTCTATTTTTCGTTTTTTTTTTTACCAAAATATATACATATAAATGAAGATAAATTTATACGGAAATTTCCATAAAAATGTGTTAACAGTTCTGGTACCGTGACTTTATATGAATGTTTTAGGATTCATTTCACAAATAGCCTGTAAAATACACCTGGCGTCCAGTATAAAGATGGAGGAAACCAGGCAAAGCAGCTCATGCAAAGTAGAAATCATGTAATGTATTTCTGTTCATAGGTATCTCACTAACACTCTGAGGTAAAATGATATGAAACTGGATAATATTTATTTATTTCATCGCGTGGTGTTTTACACCGCACTCAGGAATATTTAAATTATACAACGGCAGCCATAATTATGGCGAGAGGAAAAGGGGCAGAGCCCGAAGGAAACCCACGATCTCGGAAAAGTATAAACATGGCCGTCATGGTACCATTGTAGCATCCGACGCAACAGTGGTTAAAAGCAATGCATGATCATCGTATACCAACACTTCGTATATAGGCCTACCATCGTTACATTTACAACTATTTGTTCCTTTCATTGCGCGTTAATTCCATACAGAATCATTTTTCACAGATGCGGTTTAAGAACGGAAGAAACCGGAGAGCCCTTGGGAAATCACCGCTTTTCGCCAGGTAACTGACAAACCTCCTTACCTAAAGCCGCTGCGGAATCCAAGTGAAAATGGAACCTTCGGTCTGGTTGGTTTGAAGTCAATCGGCTGCAGCGAGACAGATACGCAGTACTTCCAAAATGCATCCAACAGAGAGAAATTAACTCGATACTATTGTAGCATAAGTCAATTCGTATATCGCATACAGCATTAATCTCAATCGGTCGGTCAGTTACTCTAAAGAAAATAATCTTTTAATTTTAACAGATGGTCTGTTGTCTGAGTGATGCTGAATGTATTCTGTTATGGTAACATAATACTGTGTCATATTCAACATACCAGTAATATCCCGTTAGTCTAATACAATCTCTCTTTCGAATGAAATACGTGTGCTATACTACACAGTATAATCTGCTGATGTGACAGAATATTCTACTGCCAAAACCGGACACAATCTAGCATTACCCAGACAGCAGATTATTTTTTGAAAGTAGCCAGTCCATCTAACCATATCAAAAACCCTTTGAAGAATCATTCAATTTTAGCCATTTTATTTAATATCTCATACATCAAATAAGTAAAGACTAAGCGTAAATTAGGTATAAATAGTGTATGGTCTATTGTTCTGCTCTGGGTAAATATATACAATTATGCACTTCGAACTTTTAAACGTTTTGAGCGGCTGAATTTAACTATAACTATTTAACTACTTCTACTAATTGAACTATTTAACAACATGCCAAAACATTTAACAACGCATATATATATTTATAATTATAAAATAAGTATTCTGCATTTCTGCGGCTGTCACATGCGACTATGTAGGCCTTAATCTTCAAAAAGGCATTCAGCATATGTTTCAGTACCATGTGAAGTCCCTGCATCAGTATGTCAGATGTAGACCATATAGGTATATTAAGATAAGGTTTGTGGAAAGTCATGCTTTCTGATGTCACTTCCTGAGTAAAAAGTCACTCTCAGTACGGGTGTACCTAGCACCTCGTTCAGGTCTTCATTGGTGAGATATAAAGACTCTACTCGAAGTCTTCAAATGTCCTCTATTCAGTCTTGAACAATCCTGTGTTCCGAGGTCAGTCCATTCTGTCCTTGAGAACACATAACTTTCACAAGGGGGAACCAAATCCACTGCTGGGTTCTTAAACAATCCTGTGTTTCGAGGGCAGTTCCTTCGACCCTGTTGAGCACGTCTCTATCATTCGGGGGGAACCAAGACCACTGCTGAGATCCTAAACAATCCTGTGTTCCGAGGTCAGTCCACTCGATCCTGGAGAACACATTACTTCCATTCGGGGGAAACCAAGACCAATGTTGAGGTCCTAAACAATCCTGTGTTCCTAGGTCAGTTCCTTCGACGCTGCTGAACACGTCACTTTCATTCGGGGAAACCAAAACCACTGCTGAGGTCCTGAACAATCCTGTGTTCCAAGGTCAGTCTCTTCGACCCTGGACGACACATCACTTTCACACGAGGGAGCCAAGACCACTGCTGGGATCTTAAACAATCCTGTGTTCCGAGGTCAGTTTCTTCGACCCTGTTGAACACGTCTCTATCATTCGGGGGGAACCAAGACCAATGCTGAGGTCCTAAACAATCCTGTGTTCCGAGGTCAGTTCCTTCGACCCTGTAGAACACACCACTTTCAGTCGGGGGAACCAAGACCACTGCTGAGGTCTTAAACAATCCTGTGTTCCGAGGCCAGTCCCTTTGGCCCTGTTGAACACATTACTTTCATACGGGGGAACCAAGACCAATGCTGAGGTCCTAAACAATCCTGTGTTCCGAGGTCAGTTCCTTCAATCCTGGAGAACACGTCACTTTCACCAAGACCAATGCTGAGGTTCTAAAACAATCCTGTGTTCCAAAGTCAGTTCCTTCGACCTTGTTGAACACGTCACTTTCATTCGGGGGAAACCAAGACCACTGCTGAGGTCTTAAACAATCCTGTGTTCTGAAGTCAGTTCCTTCGACCCTGTTGAACACGTCACTTTCATTCGGGGGGAACCAAGACCACTACTGAGGTCCTAAACAATCCTGTGTTCCGAGGTCAGTCCACTCGATCCTGGAGAACACGTCACTTTCATTCGAAGGAACCAAGACCACTGCTGAGATCCTAAACAATCCTGTGTTTCGAGGTCAGACCTTTCGACCCTGGAGAACACATCACTTTCATTCGGGGGGAACCAAGACCAATGCTGAGGTCCTAAACAATCCTGTGTTCCGAGGTCAGTCCTTTCAATCCTGGAGAACACATCACTTTCATCCGGGAGAACCAAGACCACTGCTGAGGTCCTAAACAATCCTGTTTTCCGAGGTCAGTCCTTTCGACCCTGTAGAACACGTCACTTTCATTCAGGGGAACCAAGACCACTGCTGAGGTCTTAAACAATCCTGTGTTCCGAGGCCAGACCCTTTGGCCCTGTTGAACACATTACTTTCATACGGGGAACCAAGACCAATGCTGAGGTCCTAAACAATCCCGTGTTTCGAGGTCAGTTCCTTCAATCCTGGAGAACACGTCACTTTTATTCGGGAGAACCAATACCAATGCTGAGGTCCTAAACAATCCTGTGTTCCAAGGTCAGTTCCTTCGATCCTGGAAAACACGTCACTTTCATTCGGGGGAAACCAAAACCACTGCTGAAGTCCTGAACAATCCTGTGTTCCGAGCTCAGTTCCTTCGACCCTGTTGAACACGTCACTTTCATTAGGGGGGAACCACGACCACTACTGAGGTGCTAAACAATCCTGTGTTCCGAGGTCAGTCCACTCGATCCTGGAGAACACGTCACTTTCAGTCGGGAGAACCAAGACCATTGCTGAGGTCCTAAACAATCCTGTGTTCCGAGGTCAGCCCTTTCGACCCTGGAGAACACATCACTTTCATTCGGGGGAACCAAGACCACTGCTGAGGTCCTAAACAATCCTGTGTTCCGAGGTCAGTTCCTTCGACCCCGTAGAACACGTCACTTTCATTCGGGGGAACCAAGACCACTGCTGAGGTCCTAAACAATCCTGTGTTCCGAGGTCAGTTCCTTCGACCCCGTAGAACACGTCACTTTCATTCGGGGGGAACCAAGACCACTGCTGAGGTCCTAAACAACCCTGTGTTCCGAGGTCAGTCCCTTCGACCCCGTAGAACACGTCACTTTCATCTGGGGGAACCAAGACCACTACTGAGGTCCTATACAACCCTGTGTTCCGAGGTCAGTTCCGTCGACCCTCTTGAACGCGTCACTTTCATTCGGGGGAAACCAAGACCACTGCTGAGGTCCTAAACAATCCTGTGTTCCGAGGTCAGTTCCTTCGACCCTGGACGACACATCACTTTCAGTCGGGAGAACCAAGACCAATGCTGAGGTCCGAAACAATCCTGTGTTCCGAGGCCAGTCCCTTCGACCCTGGAGAACACATCGCTTTCATTCGGGGGAAACCAAGACCACTCCTGGGTCCTAAACAATCTTGTGTTCCGAGGTCAGTTCCTTCGACCCCATAGAACACGTCACTTTCATCCGGGGGAACCAAGACCACTACTGAGGTCCTATACAACCCTGTGTTCCGAGGTCAGTTCCTTCGACCCTGTAGAATACGTCACTTTCAGTCGGGGGAACCAAGACCACTGCTGAGGTCCTAAACATTCCTGTGTTCCGAGGTCAGTCCTTTCGACCCTGGACAACACATCACTTTCAGTCGGGAGAACCAAGACCACTGCTGAGGTCCTAAACAATCCTGTGTTCCGAGGTCAGTCCTTTCAACCCTGGAGAACACATCGCTTTCAGTCGGGGGAAACCAAGACCACTCCTGGGTCCTAAACAATCCTGTGTTCCTAGGTCAGTCCCTTCGACCCCGTAGAACACGTCACTTTCATCCGGGGGAACCAAGACTACTACTGAGGTCCTAAACAACCCTGTGTTCCGAGGTCAGTTTCTTTGACCCCGTAGAACACGTCACTTTCATCCGGGGGAACCAAGACCACTGCTGAGGTCCTAAACAATCCTGTGTTCCGAGGTCAGCCCTTTCGACCCTGTTGAACACGTCACTTTCATTCGGGGGAAACCAAGACCACTCCTGGGTCCTAAACAATCCTGTGTTCCGAGCTCAGTCCTTTCGACCCTGGACGAAACATCACTTTCAGTCGGGGGAACCAAGACCACTGCTGAGGTCCTGAACAATCCTGTGTTCCACGGCCAGTCCCTTCGACCCTGTTGAACACATCACTTTCATTCGGGGGAAACCAAGACAACTCCTGAGTCCTAAACAATCCTGTGTTCCGAGCTCAGTCCATTCAATACTGGAAAACACATCACTTTCATCCGGGGGAACCAAGACCATTGCTGAGGTCCTGAACAATCCTGTGTTCCCAGGTCTGTCCTTTCGACCCTATTGAACACGACACTTTCATCCGGCGGAACCAAGACCATTGCTGAGGTTTAAACAATCCTGTGTTCCGAGGTCAGTTCATTTGATCCTGGAGAACACATCACTTTTATACTGGGGAACCAAGACCACTGCTGAGGTCTTAAACAAGCTTGTGTACCGAGGTCTGTCTCCTCGATCGTGGTGAATACGTCACTTTCATTGTGGGAATATCCAGCTGAAATATCACCTTCATTGTGGGAATATATAGTTGGAATGTCGCCTTTATTGTGGGAATATCCAGTAAGAATGTCATTTTCGGTAAAGAAATATCCGGTGGTAATTTCCTTTTCCTCATGCGTCTGAAAGTCCATTTGAAAGGCATTTTTGCTTATGGGAATATCCAGAGAATATCACTTATATTTTTGTCCTGTGCACATTTTGGGGTTTGAAACAGTTCAGAAATTCCATGGTTAATTCCTGGTTGCGCTGGGCAAACATGCCTTTTTGATTCCAGGTATAACTGATTCGTACTCGAGGTGATATAACAGGCCCTCATATATCGCATGTGTTGCTGTGGTGTCTGGCCATCACACTACATAACGGGTCGGTGCCAGACACTCATGGTATGCGCATTGAATACCTTAAAAAAATTAAGCTTCAGTATCGAGCTGATTTGCATAATTATACCATCATAATAATAAATATACCAACATTTATATTGATTGATTAAATCCAGACAGATACATAATAGAACAGATTTACAGGTATGAATTAAAATATAAAAAAAACCCAGAGCTTAATCAACAGACCATACTTACACTGATATTCAGCAGCTGTCTTACTGATAATATTTATATAAGGTGGAGTCGTCTAGATTTCCTGACAGAGTTATATATGTAAAGTCACTGGGTTAATCCCGGTGTACCTTGCGAATCCCATGAAGATGTGTTCCATGGAACTGATTCAGAAGGAAGTATACTGCCTGGTTCGGCGAAGTCATTCAGTGCGCTGATGAAAATTAACTCAGCGCTGTTTTTTTTTTTTTTTTTCCAATTTTGGTAATAAAAGTATATCAGACAAGAAATTAAAATCCAAATCTTAAATCTTATCTATGCCCATCCGCCACTCCCCATCTATTCCAGCATTCCCACTTAGCACCCGAATTCCTGACCTCCGTCCAACCAAATTTTCAACCCATCTACCACCCTTAATTATCCCCATCCCCACACACATGTGTCCCCTCCTACAATTCCCATCACACTCTACCCATTCCCATCTACCACCCACATCCATGTCTACCATCCCCGTCTAATATTCAATCCCATTGATCTAAAACCACTCCATTCCAATATTTACTGTTTTTTACGCAGTTTTTTCAACTGCCTTACTCGCTTTTTCAGTCTGTCAGAAAGATAACTAAATTTTGAACCACGAAAACATGCATGGAATGGAAATATACCATGGAAATTTGTAAGAAATAGCTTTAAAATTGAAAAGATCAGAAATCAGCGACAAGAGGTGTTTAGCTAAATGATTAAAAAGATAGACACTAGTGTCAAATACAATACTTGACTCACTATACATCATCAGTGAGATGCCAGCCGCATGTGTGCCTACTAATAAACGCTTATCCCGTGTGTCTTGTGTCTGTAAATGTGAATTACATTGTACTTAGAACGCACTGGTGTCTTGTTCGTGGTGTCGGTGTGTCGGTTGTGTGCGTGTGTCTTGAGTGTGCGTGTGTTGCGTGTGTATGTATGTTGTGTTGGTGTTTGTTGTGTGTGTGTCAGTGAAGTGTGTTGTGTAAGTGTGTGTTTTGTGTTGATGTATGTAAGGAGCATAACTTCCTAGTTCCTTGTCCTCAACTCCCACACCCCAGACTAACAAGCTAATACCTCTAATTTTCTACTAGTCAAAATACCTAAATAAAAACCCTAACCCACGCCTTAACCCCGTTTCTTACCCTAACCCCCTCCTCCCTCACCTCCCCCCCACCTCCCCCCCCCCCCTTCCCCGCCCTTCCTTTTACTCTTCAGGCATGTGGGGCATGTCCCGCCGCAGCTGTAGCGGAGGGAGGTGCCGGGGTGGTCGTCGGCCGTGCTCTGGGATCAGCGTTGCGCCAGGAGGACTTGGGATATGCAAGACAGGTAACACCGGCAATGGTGGCAGGTGGGGCTCGAACACCGGCATATCGTAGTCACGGAAGTAGCTGTCACGGTACTCTCGAGCCGGGTCGCAAATGTCACACGGCGATTTGACAGAGATGTCGCGTGGCGACCTGGCGGCTGGCGGCTGTAGAGCGAGCAATCGGGGCGAATGATAGTGCGGCACACTTGGTGGGCGTGGCACACTAGGTGGGCGTGGCACGGGGCCATTGGTGATGCTTATGCTCGGCAAAGTGAGTGGCTCGTCGTTTGAAGTATTCAAGGGAAGGGGCTTGTTGATGGGACCCCTCATGCCATGGCGTCCCGGGGGTTTCTCAGCAATGTCTGGCAGGTGAAGTCCGGACCTTGTCCCGTACACCTTGAAGTAATGGACACTATCTCTATCCTCCATTATCTCCCGGCTTGATGGCCCCCAGGAGCAGGGGATTTCTGTTCCGTAACAAAAACACATACTATATTAGAGTGCAATATTTATCTTTGGTGGGGGCGAGTGGGCCAGTGCCAATAACAATTTGTCCAAGATGAAATCTGCAATTGGCATAGTAAAAACACAAAATTGCGGCCCTACACAAAAAGGCTGGAAAAAGGTGTGTTGTGCCCCTGTTTACAAAGAGGAACAAACTGAGCAAATCTCACCTGGTTGCGTTGAATTTTTAAAAAGGAATACATGCACAATGATTAGCAAAGAGAATTCTGAGTGTATGTTTCTTTTTGAATTAAAATTCATCTCACTCGATCGTTTAAGTTATATATATATATATATATATATATATATATATATATATATATATATATATATATATATATATATATTCGCTCACGTAACTAAAATAACTAAACCACAATTTCGTTTCTTATTTGTAAAAAACAGCTTAAACTTAATTTAGATAGTGGAATAAAGTCCTTTTTAGGCTACTATGTCATACTAGGTAAAACTACATGGGCAAAGCATCAGGATCACACATGATTATATATACTAACTAATTTATTGACTGTGGAAATTGTCAAATTAAGGCCTTTGTAAAGATATTACATAAAACTAGTCAAAGCATCCAGATCACTTACAAGTATGGTGGCTGCTTTATTTATTTATTTATTTATTTGACTGGTGTTTTACTACGTACTCAAGAATATTTCACTTATACGACGGCGCCCAGCATTATGGTGGGAGTAAAACCGGCAGAGCTCGGAGGAAACCCGCAATCATCCGCAAGTTGCTGGAAAACCCTTCCACTTACGCCCGGAGAGGAGGTGAGCGCTAGCTGGACTTGACTGATTGGTTTAAGAATTTTATAGATAAATGTATTTATATATCTATATTTGTTTCATTGATGGAGGCGAAAAGGCATTGCAGTCGGAATCCATGAGAAGCCAGCGTAAGACAGCAGATGATTGATATCATTCTGACGTGAAATTTCAGCTCATTCAGCGAAAGCTGATTTCGTACACATTGAGTCTCATTGAGTATGATTACTAGCGTTGGGCCAACTGTCTGTGCTGCCCCGCTATGAAGAAACCTCAATACTTATTTATCTCTTTGATTCCATATATACTACAGAATTTCCCAAATACCATACAATCTTCGTCAAAGTCACAGCAGAATTAGCGAGGGCTGGATTCGAACATGGGATGTCATTGGTATATATAAATTTAAGCCGACCGGATGTGTGTAAAACAGAGGCCAATTCCATAAAGCCGTTTCTGACTTAAGTCAAAATTTTAGAACTCTTTGTAACGATGCTTACTTTTTCGTACTGGGAGTTGAAATTTGTCTTAATATAACATTGATGAGGTGGACAAAATTTAAACTTGTAAAAAAAAGCCCCCCCCCCCCAAAAAAAAGGCTAAAGATTGTATTTTAAACTTTGAAAGCGGTAGACCCAGGATCAATCCTACGCCGAGTCACACTTAAGACCTTAAAAGAGGAAGTTGTAACTTCCTCGCTTGACGTTCAGCATGAAGGGGATAGTGCAGCGACTGGTTGACTCGTATCACCATATTATTTCTCGGGCGGGTCGGCTTACTTGCCTTCGGTAAGGCGTCTCAGTGAAGCAGCACTAGATAAACGAGCGGTGGAAATCCGTCTTGCAACAAGGAGGCACACTACAAGCACTCTAAGGATTCCTTCGTCGTTATATGCACTCACTCCCTCACTCAGTCAAACTCTGATTTAAGTTAAATATTGCTTTGCGAAATCCGCCTTAATGCTTTAGCTTAAAAAAGAGCAGAGGACATTCCCTCAAGGACAAACCCTAACCCACCGTCAACCGCTGATCCACCCATCGCAATACGATCTAGGGCCTATAGACTAACAACAAAATATTTTAATCTTTCTATACACAGGTAAAAATATGTAAGATGCACTTCATCCATGTGATTTAATAATTTGCTCAATTAGATTTTTCTTTTTTTCTTTTTTTGCACTGATGCTGAGAAGTAAGGGCATCGAGTTAACAGAAGAGCTTGTTTGAGTTACCTGAAGCCGTCACGGCGGAGCTGTAAACAATGTTCTTCCTTGCCCTGGGTCGGGGACGACCTCCTCGCACCATGGGCAGTTTCGGCACCATGGGGGTAGGCTCGGCGCTGGGAGACTCGCCCGAGCTAGCGGAATGTTCCGAAGACGAGTTACTCGCAATGATGGTGGCAGCCTTCCCCTCTATCGTCAAGTCATATTTAGAGGGCATCTTGATTGGCCCTGGTTGTGACAGCCTGGCCAAAGCGGACTGCGTGTGTAATCAAATATCACTTTCTTAAAACTGTAATGTTATAAATAATTACTTTAATAATGTTAAATCCAACGTGACAGAGAAGGGAAACATTTAGAATGTTAGATTAACAAATTTTACACTAATATGCTCATAAAACAGTTTGATCTAACATTGTCTTACGTCAAATAAACACTTCTGGGTGTTGCGTTCGGCATTACAAATGCTACTTATTTAGTTATTTGATTGCTGCTTAATGCCATATTTAAGAATGTTTGACTTATACAATGGCGGTTTATCGGATGGAGGGAACCAGAGTGCTTGGAAAAAAACCCATCGAGCTTTTGGCAAGCTACTGACAAACTTTCCATCATATATATGACACACAAATATACGCATTATAATGCCGGAAGACAAATGGCCTCCAACAAACGCTAGACTGCGCGAATGACCACTTGGCAAGGCCCCATAAGGAGTGAGAGCGAGGGAATGTTCAAATTCCGATGTCCAAGGTTGCGTTTGAACCCCCTGCTCGTGTGTCCTATCGACTAGAGAACTCTTATATAAAACTGGCATTCTAACATTAATTTACAACTTGAAAACAATGATTAGTCGGTTCTAACTTTTTAAAACATTGATGAATCATTTCATGAATCGTTTTCAACATGAATCATTTCAACACTTAAGAAATGTTTAACATTGGCGCTTTTAGTTATAATAAAGCAAATAAATCTTCATGGTTGCATCCTGGTAGGATTACGCGTATATATAGGCCTATATACATGTATAACGTACCTCATTATCAGCATAATGTACGATAGAGTGACATCTAAATGACAGAGAACTATACATGTATCCGTGATCTCAAATGTATGGTGTATACTGGACTGGGAAGTCACCCAACGACACAAACGAAATACAGGCCTACACATGAATATGGGTGTTTCATTATCTATAGACGTTACACATTTACATGTGTGCGTAAACATTAAGTGTATATGTACATGTATATGGTACAGTTACTTTGTCTGTACACGCTACTTATTTACGTGCTTGTGTAAACATTACGTATATATATATACATGTGTATGGAAGAGTTACATGATCTGTACACGTAACTAATTTAGATGTGTTTGTGTAAACATTACGTGTATATACATGTATATGGAAGAGTTAGATGATCTGTACATGTAACTTATTTATATGTGTTTGTGTAAACATTACGTGTATATACATGTATATGGAAGAGTTAGATGATCTGTTCACGTAACTTATTTATATGTGTGTGTGTAAACATTACGTGTATATACATGTATATGGAAGAGTTAGATGATCTGTACACGTAACTTATTTATATGTGTGTGTGTAAACATTACGTGTATATACATGTATATGGAAGACTTAGATGATCTGTACACGTAACTTATTTATATGTGTGTGTGTAAACATTACGTGTATATACATGTATATGGGACAGTTACATGATCTGTACACGTAACTTATTTACATGTGTGTGTGTGTAAACATTACGTTTATATATACATGTACATGGAACAGCTGCATAGTCTACATACGTTACTTTACACCATACTTATGGGACACGTATGTCATGTGTATACAAATTTCTTAGAGGTTATGATTACATAGCTTTTTGATAACACTTTGTAGGTTGTGCCTTGTAACATTTACTGTCCCTAGAAACAATTAACACGAGGATTACTGTTTTGTTTTTTGCTAAACTTGAGTGTTAATCAATTGACATAAACATAAGCCAGCATAGAAAGTCGTAATCCTAAAAAATAAATCAATAATAAATTAAATGTGGTTGCTCTAAAATGCTAAATGCCTATCACTCATCCTTATGAGCCAGTAGAATCCATGTAATTCTGATGGCTTAATCTTACCTTTGGCCTGACAGGCTGTGACGCTGGTTTGTCGGATTAAAGTTGAGCTGAGGCGAGTTTGACACTCAAAGACAAGATATCAAATTCCCTATGTGTGCGCATAGGCTGAAAAAAAAGGAAAACGACGGCCTAAATCTCAGGAGAACAGGAAACTTCTTCTGGATCCAAGAAAAACGTCCTCTGAAGATGACGCCAAATCTGTGACGTCACAATGACACGTGAAGTGTAAGAAGCCCTGACCTTGAGTCCAAAGCGAGGCTGCACCGACGACGTCACCACGCAACGAGCCTTACCCCTTGTGACGTCGTCCGAAAAACTGCCGATTTCACTGGGTTATCTCCCTTAGCGCTTTTCAGCTCGACATGCTCCCGAATATTTCACTTACACGACGGCGGCCGGCATCATGGTGAGAGTGAGTGCTTGTGATTTAACGTCGTTCTGAACATTTTTTCAGTGACATGAAGACGGAGTGTATGTAGTGTGCCTCCATGTTGCAGGACGGATTTCCACCGCTCTTTTATCTAGTGCTGCTTCAATGAGACGACTTACCGAAGGCAAGTAAGCCGACACGCCTGAGCCATTATACTACGGGTCAACCACTCGTTGCACAATTCCCTTCATGCTGAACGGCAAGCGAGAAAGTTACATCTTCCTCTTTTTAAGGTCTTAGGTGTGATCCGCCCAGGATTGACCCTGGCTCTACCGTCCCCGAAGCCATTATGATGAGAAGAAGCGGGCAAAGCCTGCATGGCGGAACCGTACGAAGCAGGTTGATGGCAGACCTTCCCACATATACGACCAAAGGCGAAACAAGCATGAGCTGGACTTGAACTCACAGCGACCCCATTGGTACGAAGTGAAATATGACATCATGGCACCATAGAAATGTATAATTCTTTATGACAGATGACCCAAGCAGTTTGACAGCGTGTCAAACAGGTGACCGCAGTATTTCTCTCTAACAACTATTAGGCCTATTAACCGTTTCGGTGGCTTAATGGTTAAAGAGTCCGCCCCGAAATCTGGAGACATGAGATCTAACCCGGGTCGGGTCATATCATAGGCTTTACAAATGGTACTTCTTTGTGCCTCACTGTTCTCAGCAAGAGAGGTTAGAGCAAGGAAACAGGATCAGCAGGATCGATGATACATATAGGTGTACACGTATATGTATTTCAATTAGGGCAGCACCATGGACTCGCCCTGCCACAGGAAGACACAGCACATGTACACAAACCTGTAATCATCACTCGTTGTCATAGGCCTATAACTTTTTACATAGTAAATTGTAAAACCCCAAGCATTTACGTACAAACATGTAGGTCTATACGGAAAACTCTTCCGGATTGTCAAAAACCATATAAAAGACTAGTGTTAATCCTACACACAATCCCATTGTTCCGCCCTAACATTGTGCTCCTTTCCAGGTTATGAGCGGTTCATAATTAAATAACCAATGAACACAGATACCCGATACTGCATATGTAGCAACTACCTATAAGCGTGTATTATATAATGAATAAAACCAATCCAAATGGCACTCTTTACAATAATCCAAAGAGTTTAGTACATATACATCTTACCATACAATATTAAGATAATTATTGATGTATTTATTTATTTGCATGTATTTGTTTTTAATTGGGATTGAAAGCCGTTATAAAGAATTTTTTATGCGAAATCAGATTTTTGGATAAGATGGAACTTTTTCAAACGCGTTGTTACATATAAGCCAACATTTAATACTGGTAAATACCGGTAGATATTTCTTGCTGCCGACAACACGTATAAATACAAGTATTCAATACAGCATAAGTTTTCTGTTTTTACAAATGTACATATTCACTTGATACAGGTGGAGGTATGTTACGAAAGGAAATGACGATATTATGTAACTGTACGTAATGGGAAACTCGTAAAACTAATTCCCGCCTTTTCAAGAAGGTGCAAAGATGTGAACTCGTTTGTTTTTTCCCTTATTACATCACAGTTATCGGTGTACGTGTGTTCATAAAACATATAGGAAGTACACACGCAATACAACGTCACCGAAGAAAACGCTGCGTTCTTCTGTCATTTGGTGTAGCTTGTCCACGAGTCGCCCATTGTGAAAGTCAAACGGTACAACGATTGTTACGCAGTCTATATTAAAGAAAAACAGGCACCCTACAGTGGCGGGGTGTTGGAGTGCAGTGCATGTACGTCAAACTTAAGCTTGTGAGTATTTTATTTTTACATAGAAGACACGAACAATACATGTGACAACAAACCAGTGTAATGTATGATAATTTGAGAATAGAACACACCCATGGTTACGCCCATGTATTGTTGTTCCAGAAACCATTCAAAAACATTTACTTTTGTAAATGAAAAACATTGGCACATGTTTCACTGGGGAGATAATGTTTTGTTGTTTGCCTTTTTCATACTGTGACTGCACGGTTCCAAGTTACTGACTGCTCCCCGGCTTATGGCTATTTTTAACCCGTAGACGAAGCATGTCTGTCAGCTGTTCGTGTAGGGATCTATGCATGTAGGTTTCACACCGTGGTGGCTCAGTCGGCATCGCGGATATTAGGCTACACATCGTCTCCTTGATCCAGCGTATACAAGATATGTGTTTGTGCGCGTCTTTTGAGCGTGTACTATTATAAATTAACCATATATATAGACATTATATCCCAGCAATGGATGACGGCATCAGACTGACAGATAGCGATGCGCTAAGCCAAAACGGCAGTAGCAGCAGTTTGAATGGGCAGGCCTCGAATGGCAGGCCCCGCAAGCGTGTGCGTGTGTTCGAAGACACACCGCTAATGCCGTCCAGCAAACTCGTCTATAATCAGATTCGTAGCCTTAGCGGTGATTTTACAGCACCCAAAACAGATGACAGCAAGCAGTCTCGACGCACCCTGGAGACCTTGGGTGGGGTGTTCGGACCAGTGGCCCTGGCGCAGTTTAGCACCACCTTATTCTTAAGAACAGGTAAGAGGCATAAAGTAATTGGTTTTAACTGCTGTATATTTGGCACCCAACGTATATATCGGTCTAAACGTATACATGACAAGTGTAAACATAGCCACGTGTTTTAATAAGCACTATATGGAGAGCGCTATGTTCGGTAAGCCAGCCCTACATAACCTTATGTACGTGGACGTCCATTTCAGCCTGGACAACGTAGGCCCGCTGACCCATATACACGGGGCAAATCGAGCAAATCAAATACCGGGACCAATAATTACATTTGTGATCTTTGCTTTGTGACCATTCAACCAATACCCATGTGAAACAGCCAAGATTTGCTTCCCCTGAATGATTATATGTCAGGTGTACATATTTGCTGACTGTGATAAATTTTAATGTAATTTAATTGGGACCTACGTGGTAGAGGGATTAGCGTGCTATCGCTGCATAGTATTTGACCCATGAGCCTCTCACCATGCAATGCCATCGCTGCACATGTATTATGACGTCATACCACTGATCTCAGATTGGAACGTCAGAAAACCTTCCCACATAGGTTCTTGGTGTGAAACATCAAAAATGTAAAAACAAAAGCGATATCTATAACTGTGCGCAATAATTAACACTTTTATCTCTGTAGGAAAATTCTGTTGTTCGTCTTTATATACTAATAAACCATAAAAACGAATCTAACAAACTCAAATTCTTTTATTTGTGGAAATAAACAGCATGAAATGATATGATTTGGGGAGACAAATGTAACGGTCGGTGTGTTGCGTGACACACTCGATGTTGTTTGAAAGGTCATCTCTGTGTAATATGTATATTCGCACACCGCCCGCATCTAATAGCGGGGTAGAATGTGTGATTAATATACGTGGACTACAGCGCAGATAATGTGGGCCTAATGATTTTATCCCAATTACCAACACACATACATGTAGGCCCTCTCTCCCTATGACTGCCTATCTTCTACATTTGATATGAACTATCACAATTTAGACTTGTCCGGAGTTTTTGTTGCCGCCTGTTAGATCCGTCAGGTTGTCAACTCTGCATATTAAAGATCATGATATAAACAAGCAGTTACCGGAATGCGATGAACAGAAAAATATATTAAAAAGTATTTTCCGGATTTCGATGAAAAAAAAAAAAAAAAAATAGAAAAATAGAAAAAATGACTTACCTAATTTGGAAGGGAAAAATTATGTACCGAATTTCGAAAACAAAAAAAAACTACAAAAAAACGCCAAAAAACAATTGTTTCTGAGATCATTTAGGAAGTTGGATCATAGGCTAAGAGAAAAACTATTAATTTTGGCCGAACCTGATCACGATCTTGGTGCCGTCCAAGGTTAATTTTAGAAAGGATTTCTAAAACGAAATAAAGCTCATAATAAAAAATCGCCAGATAGTTTGCTGAAAATCATACGAATCTTTTATTTAGATTTTCACACTCTTTAAAATACTGTCCCTGACAGGGTACTCTGGCGCCACCTCACCTTTTTTGTCTTTATATTTAACTGCAGAGGTTTTCCAGAGGTTTTCCAACATTACAAGTTGTGTTTATAGTGGTTTATAATTTATAGAAACTTTTCATGATATCAGTTAGAATCCATTTATTATGTTCAGAGTGGGTCAGGTTCTCACAAATGCAGCTATTTATATGGTGCAAAGAACCATTCGTAGAATTTTGACATTTTAAAAGTTTTTGAAAATAAGTGAATTTGTTTCATGTACATGGTTTGGGTGTGTCGTTGGCTGGTTGACTCATTCGGCTATAAGGTCGTATAGTTGCTGCAGATATCATGCAGTTCCGTCATTAAAGAGGTCGTGCGTTCGAATCCAGCTCTCGCTGGCTGTATGTCAGGAGTGTTGATAGACAGGTACTTGGGCCATGACGTTGGAATTCTTCTGGTTATTTAGGGTTTTCCCCACACGCAAACCTGCAGCAGTGTCGTGACAAGTACATCATGTCATCACTGAGTATGACCTAATAAAAATGTGTATAAATAAGCACCGTGCCAAGGACGATGGAGGGGAGGGGTTAGGTGGGTGGGGTTAATACATTTGTTGTTTTGTGTTTTTCTAGGTGTGCATGTTCTACTTCATACAAGCATCATTGATGATGCTATAAAGGTGGACGGTCAGGTGTTACCAAAATCATGCCATGTTTTATGTAAGGCAATGTTTAGATCCTCAAGAATAGTCCCAGAGAAAATATTTGTCCCAAACAAGCTGTTACATATACATCTGTAACACGTTAATGCAACACATACGTAATGTGGTTGTCCATTCTGCTGGAAACTTGAGCCTTTTCCCCGTCCAATCTGCTCACATCTTTCCCACGTTTTTGATGGTTGCAAGTTCCTAGCTTTTAAATTTACCTGGTAAAAGAAGCCATTAAGGTATGCAAATGCACCGTCTGAAGCTGGGTTGGTTTGTTTTATATGGAAACAAGATGAATCCACGGGGAAACGTATTGATGTACATTGCCTGTATCCTTATATAGTTTTGATGCGAAGGACGACATATATAATCTGACGATCCAATGTACATGAATACCAATGCCTTTCTCGGTGGATTCATCTTGCGCAATATAAGACGAAAAAGCTAGTTTCAGGGGGTGCACTTGTATGCCGTAGTCAATCTGGAATTCTTACGAGGCCACGTGACCTCCTTCCGTAACTATATATAAACTGCTCGCTTGGCGTCCAGCACCTGAAACGTCGCTGTGACGAAATACTAGTATTTAGACTCTTGTCTGGTCACATTAAAACAAACAGCTATTTGCATAAAATCAATCTCCATGACACGGGTCATTGTGAGGAATGTTTTGTAGAAGATACTGTTGCGCATGTTCTTTTTCGTTGTAGACGTCATATTGACGCCAGGCGCGTATTTTACGTAGAATTAACTCGTGTGGGTGATAGGAACCCGTCAGAAGACACGGTTTTAAAACCGGTGAGAAATCACAACAAAGTTTTTCAGGCTGTTGCCAATTTTCTCACTCGCTGCTACAGATTCTAACACCTAAAATGTGTACTTAACGGTGTACCCAAGCATGTCTTGAAATGTTATCTATCGTTGTTTGAACATGCGTAATTTGTCAAGGGTCAAAGCCTAGCATTTTCTGTGGACTCAATGTGTTAACATTCCCCCTCTTTACTGTCCACGCATGTATCCTTATACCATCGTGTAAAGGCTTAGTTCTCTTGGGAAAATAATTTATTCAGCGTTCCGTGATTGGCGTGCATCATTCAACTTGGATGGGGAAGCGCCATTATAAATTAATAATCCCTCCCCCATCCCCAGCACCTGAAAGGTTAGAGCAAGTAAACATAACTGGTTGGCCCGGTGTCAGTATAATGTGAATGGTATTGTCTGGTGTCTTCGTCATGATACTTCAGCGACCCGACCTGTCACAAAAAGACGCAGTTTATGTAAACACATCTAATGACTCCTCGTCGTCATGTGACTGAAAAATTGTTAAGTTCGACGTTAAACCCTAAGCATACATACATACATACATACATACATACATACATACATACATATACAAATAAAATGTATAGAACAGTATCTATGACACATATTTAAGACACACATACAATCACAGTAGATAAGCGTCATTATGATGGTTTCGTTATACCTCACACACACACACACACACATATATACGTCCACCGCAGGTGTTGAGATTGTTATATTGACGTGGATAACGTGATATTCAATTGACGGATAGAGGACACCTGTTGTCTTCTTAATTGTCGAAAGCTTTTAGAAACATATTTATGGCATGTCGCTTTACACTTACATGCCGGTGTATGTGTGTATATACTAGGTAAATGGCATGTATTTGTAGGTCTTCATGATGGACGATACACTTAGGTTGGCTGTCACATAGCCGTTTTCTGTATTTGAAGTTAGTGTTTAGCTGTTCATCAGTTGCAGCTGAAATTGTTGGGGATTAAAATTTATTTATCCGTTGATGCATGTAAAATGAAGTCCGTGTTTGATTACAGTTTTGTTTAGACTGACGACTGACTAATGTGAAAGAGTCCTTCATTTCAAGTTGGTAAGTGTGACGTAAAATTTCGCGTTCCTCACAGCAAAACATTACAAACACTACTGACTACTAAACGGCATAGGTCTATTGATACCTCAATCTGGCACTAAAACCTATATTTATGCGCAGTGGTCAGAAATGAGACGTTTGCATGTGTCTGGACAGCAGTTGTTGGAACTTGGATCCTTGTTTAAAGTACAAAACCATGTGCTGTACCTCTCCGGATACATACTGGTTTTTAGCCAGTCACTGAGCGTATAAACCGATTCCGCGATGTAGCTCCTTTATGTCCGCCATTACCGCAAAATTAGCCTCCTACAAATGCATTCTTCTTGACATTCTTTCAGGTCGGAACAGACATAAAATAAATGTACGTGTCAGTCTCGTTTCTATGACAACCATACAAAACAAAAAGCAAGTTCTTTTTTTCATAGTTGCCATCGTAGAGTCGTCAGTTCCATATCTCATGCCATTAAGGACAATATTTCTCGTCCTTTGAATAATGCCTGACTTCCGGTGTCTCTATATGACTTGTTTGTGTGTCATGATAACCTTCATATACAGCAGCGAGATGTAGTTCTATGTTTTTCTGTCACCTTATTCAGCCTAGTGATAGCGCTTGGCCAATGGGGTTTCAAGTAATTGAAAACATATTTCACCTGGGATGTAATTTTATATCGGATGAAACAATGTTGGATTTAAGATGTCCGCATGTAACTACATGTATATAGGCTTCTTTTAATTATCTGGGATGCCCTTATGTACATTATTGTTATATACACGCAGTAATCTTTTACGAATTCGAGTTTGTTTTAATCGATGGTAATGTTATATCCAGTCTGCATAGAATTGGCATCATGGTCAACAAGAGTAGGCATATATAAATCTGAACAAACCCTTGTCTGTTCGTCCGTCAGTCCGCCAGGGAACAGTATTCCAGTATTTTTTCCATAGCAATTCATCGTAATGAATTGTAATTTATCACGTGGTTACAGCAATGGTCATAGATTAAGTTTGAGGTTCCGATAGTTTCGTCCGTTTTTGACAAAATTTTGACAGTTTTTACGCAGTTTTTGAACTGTGGCCGATACATTGTTTTAACGAGAAATGTTACAGATCAAGTCTAAGGTCGTTTCGTCCATTTTCGTCAAAATAATACATGGCTACCATTCTTTTTTGTGAGCTATGACACTGCTATTATTCTGTCGGCTCAAACAGGCATGATTGACCTGTTTTTGGCATAAATGTTCTATTTTGTGACCTGCAATGCTTTCAGAATGTTTGTTATTTCAGTACTGCACAAATAACGCCATCTGCTTTGTTCCACTGAACCACTGAGACACAAATGTCATTAGGAACCTGATACCTTAATGGTTGTAAATGACTCATTTTGCCCCAGAATCAGTACATACTCAGATATTGGCGTTCTGTGAGTCATCCTCGGGCGGATATATACTTCGATTGGCTACATGGTGTAAACCAGTTGAATTACTGGTGATATCAGTTGGCTCAGTTGACATATGGGCCGCAGCCGATCGACTGACCTTAATGAGGTCGCAGGTTCGAATTTAGTTCTCGCTAGTTTGATCTGCGGCTTTTTAGGTCTGCAGGTGTTTTTAGAGACCTGACTAAGATTGCTGGTTTATTCTATGGCAGGCACCCCGGTTTCATCAAATCTTAAACCCTAACCATCCTGGAGACATTTTTGGTTGTTTGAATGTGGATCAGACATGAGCAGCAGGCGCGGGATAGATTTTTCGAACCTCATGTAGAACCAATGACAGCGTTGTAATGTTTAAGCTTTTGTATCGATGGCATACTATTTTGAAGATCATGTCGGTATATGTAAATGCCTAAATGAATCCTGAGGCCTAACCGAAAGACTTTGAAAGTGGCAATGCTAACGGTGCTTTCTTTTTACCAGTGGATATCGTATGAAAGAACAAGTTGACAAGTAGAGTAAAGTAGTCGGTTTGGTGTCCTGTATATTATGTGACTTGGCGAGGTGTCATGTCTGGTGTCTTTGTTGCGGGTTTCCAATTTTTATGTCATGATTTTGACAACGGACGTCTCTTGCTGTCGACCTACACCATCGTCAGTGAGGAGCATGCATTACCCGCCTATAAGACGGCGAACAATCTTGATCTTTTCTGTAATAAGTTAATGTTTCTGTACATTTGCCTTCGTAAGGGAAAGACAAATACTGTAGCGTAACAACAGAGAGGGTTGTGTTTTAACACAGCTTGGAACTGACTTGGAACGAAATGGTCCCTAGTGACAGAAATAATGAAAAGAGGGAAACAAAATTCATAGCAAACAAGTAAATCAATGATAAATGTATCTGCGATAAAATGTGACGAATTTTTGACCTCTGATAGTCATGGTATGAAAAGCAGCTGGCAGTGTTGTTGTACGACTGCGTGAAGGGGATATCACGACAGGTGGTCACACTTACCATATATTAGATGGCATCCTAATGTCAAGAGCAGCTGTTGTTGTTGTTGTTGGCTTAAAGGATGTATGAAAGGAAGCATAAAACGAAGATCATGGTTTGAAGGCAACTGAAGAAGCTATGCCAGAAAAAAAGAAATATTTCCTTTTTGGTGAATATTCTTATATTTCTTAATTACTCCACGGTCGGATTGTTGTCATGACTTTCACTGTTGTCATGACTGCAAACTATACTTTAAGCGATTTGTTGTATTGTCTTACATGAGACCACTTGCCGTTTGCTTATCTGACGTGCAACGCATGTGAGAAAGTTCACTACTAACTAGCCCAGGGTGGAGAGTGTAATCCGGGACCTTCGGTTTACTACACTATTAAAACTGACCGCCTTTCGCGAGCAGTTTTGGTTATTTGCGGTAATGATTTATTTGAGATATAAACAGTTTCAACGTTCACAGATGTACATGTAGGCCTATACCTTAAAACCATTTTCAGATATGTTGAAATCATTTTCAGATATGTTAAAATCATTTTCATACATCTTAAAATCGTTTTCAGATATCTTAAAATCAGTTTCAGATATCTTAAAATCAGTTTCAGATATTGCAGGTAGCAGGGTTTTTGTTGATATGCGGATGGTGAATTTTAGATACATGTATCTGCAAAGCCTCTTCCAGATGACACACATGTATAGTGAAATTGTTTTGCACATGTCGACAATCATTTGCAAAAGCATATCCGTACAAGAGCCACACATATCCTAAATAGCACCATAATGGAGAAGCTGCAGTTATAAAACTCCTTGAATGAGCGGGAGTTGAAAAACATGAACATACTTATCTGCCCTTTCCCGAAAAACCATGGCTGATCGAACAGTTATTGATGTTGTCAGCGAAAAGCCCTTGAAACCACACGGTTATATATTTACGGAGCATCTATTTTCATAATATAAGTAACCAAGCAGATATAGGGCACGTATCACAAAAAGAATACCAGATTTATTTAAATTAACGCTTATTTCAGATAACTTGAATTCTATTCAACATCTCTTGAAATGATTTTACATATGTGAAATATGGAAAACATACAAATGGGTTAAGCTATCAAGGAACGATTTCCAGATAGGCCTATGTCAAAATAAATTCAGTGTGAATTGAATTCCAAAGATATGAAATAAATTTCCCTGTTTTTAGATGGGCATGTCTGGAATAACCTAAGGTTGCATCGGCTTGCCATAACTGCCACAGCATGGGCTTAATTATCATTAAAGAAGAATCAAATGAGTGATTAAATATAACTACATGTTCTATTGTTAAATTATGATTCGGAATATATTTAATGGATCCTGCTTAAAATTGCAGCACTGTTTGCGCGAGTTGCCGGATGATGATCCAGAAAGTGTGAGAAAAGTCTTGAAACTCATTGCGATTGATCGTCTTGATCGATAGTCAAGTCCGATTTTAAACGATTATGGGGTTTAACATTATAGCGCCATAATCACAAGTAAACGAACACGTCAAATATGTAGGCTAAATTCCTCAGTTGCTGTAATTGACGGGGTTATCTCCCTTGTGTGGATTGATTTTCTTCGGATGGGAGGCACATTGCCAGTGACATATAAATCAGGCCACATTTAATGGGATGTTGTAGTTCGTGGCTCTGTTTACTCAGCTAGGCTATGTACTCTGTGATTTGTAAGTCGCTTTGTGCTGAACAGCTGTTACCCTATAGAAGCAGGCCGTCCTTGGGTGAAATTCAGCATGGTATTTATGGTGACATAACAAATTCATAAACTAGTACATACACGTATAGGTTTTAACGTGCGAAACAAAAACATGTGGGAGTTGATATACATTTAGTGTAGGCCTACGTGTATACGTGTATATATTAATAGTATCTTTGTTTATATTTATACAGGGCGAGCATCATCACCCTTGGGCTCTGCCCAGTTTCCTCCCACTATAATGACGGCCGCCGTCGTATGAGTGAAATATGCTTGAGCACGGCGTAAAACACAAATCAAATAGATAAATAAATAAATATAATACAGGGAAGCCTCAATGGTTACGTCTGGTTTATTATAATTTGTCATATGAAGCCTATATACTTAGACCTAGGTTTATGAGCAATAATTAAAATATATATCCACCCACAAACATGGATGACAACTGTCGTATTAGTGAAACATTCTTATTATAAGTAAAATGCCAGTTGGTTTGGATACCTACAACATATAATTCCAGCCCACCATTAGATTCGGGTTATATGAAACCTATTTTTTGTCAGGCTACTTTAAACACAAATCATAATAAAATAATCAGTTCTGAATTTCAACTTATCAGTGGATTTCAAGACTGCTATAACTAATAGGTCTTCATCTGAGCCCTATACTGTGGGCATATATATAGTGGAAATCCATTATACATGTGCCATATGCGTGTGATATTTTATTGACAGCGTGCAAAATAACATAAGATCGTTTTTGATTACCATAGACAATAATTTTTATATAAAAAGACAACAACAACAAAAACGTTATGAGCTGTCAATCAGAACTGTTTTCATAGCATAACGAAGTCATGCAGAAAATTCTGGACATACTAATTAAGATACATGTATGTAGATATTTATGAATAATACCGGTTATCAATCATCAAAAAGAAACATTCACGTCACTGAAACGGGGATGTTAACACAAGATACACAGGATTTAAATTCTCAATACTGAAACAGGCCTAACAGTTTCAGACTTGAAGACGTGTTTCTCCAGCGCTTGTAGGCTAGTTATATGATGTAGCGATGTCACTGTACATGCATATAGGCCTGCATTTATACTGCCTACTCATTTGACTATATGCGCATGATTCTCTCTTTACAACCGAAAACATCAAAAGGATCTTGTTTGTATGCTGCTTGTTTACATGTGTATGTACGGTCAGCTGGATGTGGCAGGCTGGATGATGTTTATGCTTGGCACATACACAGATCTGCTGGGATTTCATTGCTGTGTTTGCATGTGAGAGGGAGCAGTCATTATTTGTCCTCCAAGTTAACTCAAACTGAATAGAGGATGCACGACTGATTACTTCGTACATTGTCAGCATAGCTACCATTAAGTATTAGTCATCGTTAATTTTCCTCAGATGCAGCCAGTCCACATATCCATGTTTTTTCGCATTCCTGTTGAGAGCCATTAACGTCCACGCAACACAGGAACAATGTTGCCATTGAACATTTTAGAGACATTGCCATTATTTCACTTACCACTACCATTAAACTCTTCTTGTCTTGTAGTTGACAACATGTCCCCTCTATAAATATAGTGGCCTACATGTAAATCAAGAATTCTCGTTGACCGAGTGGTTAACCGAGCAACACTTGCTTCCATAATGACCAACATACGAGTAAGCTAGTTGTTAACAGAGCGACACTCGAGGGCTTCCACTGGCTCATGACCGACAAATGGCACAGTGATTAACACAGCGACACTCGAGGGCTTTCGCTAGCTCATGACCATCAAATGGCAGAGTGGTTAACAGAGCGACTCTTGAGGGCTTCCACTAGGTCATGACCAACAAATGGCCGAGTGGTTAACAGAAACATTCGAGGGCTTCCACTAGCACGTGATCGACAAATGGCACAGTGATTAACAGAGCGACACTCGAGGGCTTTCGCTAGCTCTTGACCATCAGATGGCAGAGTGGTTAACAGAGCGACTCTCGAGGGTTTTCGCTAGCTCACGACCGACAAATGGCAGAGTGAATAACAGAGTGACACTGGAGGGATATCGCTAGCTCATGACCGACAAATGGCAGAGTGGTTAACAGAGCGACACTCGAGGACTTCCAGCAGCCCTTGACTGACAGATTACCGAGTGTTTAACAGAGCGACACTCGAGAGCTTTCGCTAGCCCATAACCAAGAAATGGCCGAGTGATTCACAGAGCGATTCTCGAGGGCATCCACTAGTCCATGACTGACAAATGGCTAAGCGATTCCGATAGCCCATGACCAACAGTTAGAATTTTCGACCAAGTGAGTCAGTTAGTCCCAGCACTAGCATATATGCACAATATAGCTAGGTTAGATGCCCGGTTATCAGATACACAGCGTCAATTATACAGATATCTCTTCTTTCACTTTATAGGCAACTAGATATGCTGCAGTACGAGTTTGTGACACGCCTACGATGAGCGGCATTTAGATCTGAAATCACTATAAATAGTCAGATTCCAACTAATAACTAATATCAACAGTATGTTTCGTATTTTTTACGGTGTATTTATACCCAATTGTATGATAAATTGAAAATCACTTGCTACATTATATAGGTAGTCCTGTAATAGACAACAGTCTGTGTATTGAGCCATCCGTTGACATACGCACCCACTCCCAATAAACGCACCGCAAACGTTGCAGTTTATTTGACGATAAGTATAATCAAGGCATCTATAGGCCTATGTATAATAGTCTGTGGAAAGTAGATGATAGTCATAATAACGGAAATTATCCGTGAAGTGTCGTGTATATTCAGAGTACACAAATAATCTGAAAAAGCTGAATTAACTTCCGTATTCACTCAGGGGTACTTTTATATATGCCTATATGTGTAGAGAGATACGTAATCGTAGTCATAATAACGGAAATTATCCGTGAAGTGTCGTGTATATTCAGAGTACACAAATAATCTGAAAAAGCTGAATTAACTTCCGTATTCACTCAGGGGTACTTTTATATATGCCTATATGTGTAGAGAGATACGTAATCGTAGATCATTCGGGAAACACTAATAATCAGAAAAGGAAGCATGCTGGAAATCCAATACATGTTCCGGTTTGACCCATCAGTATATTAGCTATATCTCATTTTCCTCAAAAAAACCCGTATATTTTTGTCTCATAAGGGCGATACGCCCCATGACTCGAACTTGATCTCTAGTATAGTTTGATGAAGCCAGAGCACATATACAAGGTTTCAATTAACTCTAAACCGTTGGTAGAAAAATTCGGAAAAGTGTGAAATCCAAAAACGGTGGTAATTTAGTCGAAAATAGACGAAACGGTCCAAACTCAAGTTTGGTCAAGAACTTGACCTGTATATATTATAACCTGCCATGATTAAGGCTTATACAAAGATTCAGTTCAGAACAAAGCATTGTTGCTTTTTTTAAAAAAATAATACCGGAAAACCATCAGTGTCCTAAACAGAAATAAACGGTCGTAATTTGGTCGAAAATGGGGAAAAATGGACCGAAGCTCGCAGCTGATCTGAAAAATCAAACTATCGATATACCAAGTTTCGCTTCAGTACATTTAATCTGTTGAAAAAGAAAAGTCAGCACATGAAATTCGTAACGGATTGACCGACTGTCTGATGAGGTAACCCTATCTATACTCCAATTCCAGTATAGCGGAATAACAATTATATGGTTCTACGTGGAATACAGGATTGTACTTTTGTACACCAGATGAGTTGTAACGTAGATCATTTCCAGGATGTAATATTACTTTATATTTATTTTACGAGTTTTAACAATATCTCCAAGCTTAAAGCCACAGCAAAAAACATGCAGAAACAGATCCTAATACCTTATAATCTCACTATCGCCTCAGGCTATGCCCGATTTCGTCCCACCATAATGCTGGCCGCCGTCACATAATTGAAATACCCTCGAGTATGGTGTAAAACATCAATAGAATGAGTAAATAAATGAATACAATAGTTTTAGGATTCATTATTTGTTCCTGAGACTTTGCGACACAGGATATAACGAAGGACTGTTGACTGTTGATTTCTAGTGAGCTCAGTTAGGCTATATATGCTAACGTATAAATGTATGTATGTACGTCTATAAGTAAACCTGGCTTAATTTAGAGCCCATCGTTAGTGAGTATAAAAAAAAAACGTACAAGCAACATTTTTCTCTTCATCAGCTAACAAACTGTTTACATCAATCTATTCATCTACGATGACTTAGCTCAGCATTAGCTTTTAGGCGTACTATAAATTCAGATTGTTTTGATCTTATAAATTAACTAGTGGTCTATATTTTAAACGGCAACTCGACAATCGGTGACTTTGTCAACAAACACACGTGGGCCGGAAGTGCGAAATGCGCTTGTGGGTCATGACGTCACTCTGCGTTCTTTCAACCCGTGATGAGAAGGGATCAGCTGAGAAAACAACACAAAAGTTGCTGATAAAACTGAAAACCTGAAAGGAGTTTGTGCACTGTTATGACCGGTTTTAACAGGACGTTCGTGTTATGCATAAGGTTATCAAAGTCAACTAGAGAATCTTTACGACGGACTCCTCATTCGAAGCGGACTGGTGACAGAAGCAAGGATGGCTTCTCGGGATGGCGAAGTGTCGAATGTTGTTGTTGACATAATTCAGCCTGGTCACTCACATGTTGCAAACACAAGCAACAGTGGCAGCCCCTCTCATCTAGGCTATCTCTCCGAGGATGAAAGCAGCTACGTCGACACCGACAACACCGCTGGGAACACGGATCGCACCCCACTGCTTCATTCGTCCCTAGCCTGGCGCCTGCCTCGGAGTCTAAGTGGTTATGGCTACACGAACTTTGAAGCGTGCGCCGGGCCGGACACTTCAGGTCGTAATCACCGCACCCTGGGGGGATTCATGGGTGTCTTCACTCCTGTGGCCCTCTCCATGTTCAGCACCATGCTGTTTTTGCGACCAGGTAAACTATGATGAAGAAACACATAAAAGCAGAGAACATCGCAGGCGTATGTAGATTACATATATGAGTACTGGTTAAGATAGACGTCTATCTTAATCCCAGCAATATTGATATATTATTATAATACCCACAATCTCTCAGGCTGATTGCTCTGTGCAGATGGAAAAAAACATTAACATTTTTCATTGTAAAAATGGATAATGAATAATAAAACACACAATCATGTCAGCGGCATTCCTCCATTGTGAGATTAGTAATTTATTAATGTGCTTATGAAAAATATATCCATGCATGGCAACATAGACTGCTGCTCTTTTAAGTAATAGGAAAGTTGATATGAGCAGTTGCTGCTGAATCCATCCCTTCCTCTCTGGCCTTATGTGGGAGGGTCTGTCAGCAACCTGTGGATGGTCGTTTCCTCCCACCACAGTGCTGACCACCATTGTATAAGTGAAATATCCTGGGGAGAGTACAACCTTGAGTACAGCACTAATCAAATAAATAAATAATAAATTTAACCGTGCGAGTTTTGGAATTAGTGGTCAAAAATATTTCAGTCTTTGTTGACATGTTGCTTTTTCATCAAGTGCATGATGGTGAATTCCAGGTACTAAATATTTACACTTACCTGTCATTTATGTAGTTAAAGGTCAAATGCACAGCTTTATCTTGGCTTGAAATGAGCACTATGGTGATTATATTCTTAATCTGTGTAACTTTGCGCAACAGAAAATTATTGTGTAGTTTTCTTTCTTTGAAATGCAGGCACTGACCATAACCAGTAAAATGATATATATAAACTTGTATTTTAATAATAATTAAAAAAAAAAGATTTGTGCCCTGTGCTTTGATTAACACTGTGAATGAAGATTTATCATTTTATAAGATGACTGATACTGTTAAGCCTAATCTTAATGTTAAGCTGTGAGTATGTTGCAGTTCTTCTAGCTTCCTTGGCTAACCTACTTTACATGTGCGTCCCTATATCTATAGAACAGCTCACAGTGGCGTGACAAGTTAGTGGACCCATGCTTGTTATTTGTCATAATGCTGTAGTCCACATGTGCTCTGAATGTAGAGTAAAATGCACAAGCACATTTCTACGCAGTAAAACCTCAGATAAATTTAAGGCTTGAAATATGCAGGAATGGATGTTAAGCCACATTGAGAGGCAGGTCAGGTCATTGAATCATGCTTTCGCTTGTTATTATATTTTCCCCTTGCTGATGTATGATATGTATGCTAACGATGCGGCAATTTTTTTTTTTCGAGAATCCTGGAAAAGAGCAATGTCTGACACAACAGTAAGTCATTTTGTATAGGACGTAACTTACAGATGTTCGTTCTAAGACAGATGTTTGGAATGTTTTGACAACAGTTTTTGTTAAGTCTCAAACTGCATGGATTTATTATTTAATTATGCAGAACAGTTTATTAGATTATTGAGAAATGAATTTGTGTATGTTGGGAGGTACTTTTTAAAGTTTAAGACCGAGGATACTGGATTAAACACGTAGATATATATGTACCTATATTAGCATATTTTCTTACTGGCATGTATACTTACAGTGGATGTAGTTTGTGCAATGACCCATGTGTAACCTTTAAACATGGTATTCCAGGCTAAATTATTTCAAGTTTTACATGTATTTATTTTTTCATTTTGAAGTAATTTTATTTTAAAGTTTGACAAAACTGATTCACCATCTAAAATATTAATTTGAAAACAAGGAATAGTTCATAAAGTTCTAAAAGTTTTTGTTAAAAATCAATACCTTGTGTATTTATAATTCTTTCATATATGAGTATTTCGGTCCCATTGACCGGTAATGTCCTTGACCTCTGTCACATGATGTCAGTCAAGGGTTGATAACTCTTCTGTTCAGTGTGGATTGAGTAGGGTCAGCAGGTCACATGACAGTGGTCTTCAGGTGTGAGGTGACCTAATAATAGGTCCAGTGAATATAACGACAAAAACAATAACCGTAGAAGTAGAGGGTAAATAACTTGATGCACATCCCACACTTGTTTATGAAATTTGTTCTCTTTTAAAGTAATATGTCTTTCTGTCAAAATCCTTAGTAGAGGATTCTGTTATCAAATTTGACGTATGTCATTGTCTGATAAACAACAGGGAAGAAAGCTGGAAAAGTTCATTGAACCCTTTTTTGAGGAGGCATTGTTATACAGATCATAGTATGCAGTGACTCACATTTAAAGGAAAAACGGACTGAAACTTTGTCGAAACTAAGAGGAGGAAAGGAAATTCTTTCTAATAATAAGCCTGTTAGTTCAGACAAACACTTGCTGTGTGAAATGCACAACATACAAGTAATGATGTACTGAATTAAAGCTCCAGTGGACACCTCCCTGCTCTGTACATAGTGCATTTTAGGGAGTGATGTTGTAAGGTGAATACTCTGCAAATGTAGCTAATTGCAAGCGTTCAAGTTAAATCTATATGTAGAGTATAATCAAGACAAACGTTCATGTACTTGCTCATACATACTGGTATCGTGCAAAAATGAGTGGAGTGGAAGTTGAGGCAGTTGAGTTTTGTTATCTAATGAGAGTTTTGTTGTTCTCCCAGATTTATGCTTTTTTTTGTTTGTTTTATTTATTTCTAAAGATTTATTTACTGTTGTTTATTGCCTTACTCAGTAATCAATTTCCTGCCATAGTCAGGCAAAAGTTAATGCGAGGAAGAGTATAAGCCTAGCAGAAGAGTACTCTTATTTTTGTATGGGATAAGTTTCCTGTTTTGGGATAACATGCTGGATATATTTTGACATTTCTTTCAGGTACATTTAACTAAACTTTCAAAATTACATGTAGATGTGTGTACTTCTTTGTTGTGCTTTGAGTAACTTGGTGTGTTATCGGTAAAGCCCTTGTCACATCAAGACTAACAACTAGTTTGGACAACCAGCATGTGAAAAACCATGGGTATATCATCATAAATCGTGGATTGGTCATAGGATAAGTGGTTGGGGATCTTGGATTGATCGTAGGATAAGTGGTTGGGGATCTTGGATTGATCGTAGTATAAGTGGTTGGGGATCTTGGATTGATCGTAGTATAAGTGGTTGGGGATCTTGGATTGATCGTAGTATAAGTGGTTGGGGATCTTGGATTGATCGTAGTATAAGTGGTTGGGGATCTTGGATTGATCGTAGGATAAGTGGTTGGGGATCTTGGATTGATCGTAGGATAAGTGGTTGGGGAGGATAAGTGGTTGGGGATCTTGGATTGATCGTAGGATAAGTGGTTGGGGATCTTGGATTGATCGTAGGATAAGTGGTTTGAGGATCTTGGATTGATCGTAGGATAAGTGGTTGGGGATCTTAAGGAATTTTGTATAGTCTCAGTATATTGCTAGTGATCGTGATGCAGCTGTTTCGTACACAAAAAACTGCGACCTACATAAATTCCAGCTGATCCTAATCACTCAGGCTTTGTCGTATGACATACGTACAAGCAGTGAGAACAATCTTAATGTATTATACACACATTATACACACAGTGTGCCTTTGATTTCATGCAGACATGTGAAAAACACAGGTAAATCCCACAAGAGTAGATGTGTCAGTTTAGGTGTGACTTTGTGCAGACCATTTCTTGAGTTTCAGTCGGACTAAAATTGGCCACGATTGAACATGATCAAAAGATTGTGACGAATTGCTGAGGTTGTAGGTTATCGTAGCTCTGGAACTACGATAGTTGTTCTAAAGTGTATTAACCAGGCTTAAATCTTAATACCATTCTTATTTTAATGCAGACTAAATGGCGCTTACTGATCTGAATACTGGGCTTAAGTTCTAATGCACTTTTCAGCAACTGGACCCTGGTCTGAGTGGGGCTTTAATTAAATCATATCACTTGTTGGATTTTGACATTGAAATTTGTTTTGCCAGGTTGACACTAAGTTGTATTGATAGGATGATGCTTTATCCTGTAGTGTTACCTATGTCTGACTAATATCGGCCGTATTTTATTTTGTCAGGGTTCGTCGTGGGTCAGTCTGGAATTTTAGAGACGACCGCTCTCTACCTGCTGGCCTATCTTATCTTGGTTCTTACTGTCCTGTCAATCTGTGCTATCTCCACCAATGGGGCAGTGGAAGGAGGCGGAGCCTATTGTATCCTTGTTTATATATAGCACAGTTTCTAAAAGGAAGCATCAGTTGTAGGTCTGATGTAAACTTAACTTCCTGGGAATGTCAGCTTTGTAATAGTCTGCTTTGACACTTCAGATTGAATTCCATACTGATCTGAGATTAACAATACAAAATAATTTACTTAGATAAAATAAAAAGGAAATTCTAGGGGACATTATGCGTACATTATGCAGTTATATAATATAAGTGTATGATACATGGTAAATTATGTGTAATTATATATATATATATATATATTTCTCTCCGGCCGTATGTGGAAATGTTGTCAGCATCCTGCAGATGGTTGTGGGTTTCCCCCAAGGCCCTGCCCCATTTCCTCCCACCATAATGCTGACCACCGTCATATAAGTGAAATATTCTTGAGTATGGCGTAAAACACCAATCAAATAAATAAATAAATAAATACATAAGTGTTTTCTAAAGTATATTATTTATCTGTCTATTTGTTACTTCAGATTGAGTTGCACATTGGTCTGATGTTATCAATACAGAGCAATCAGCTGAGATAAAAGAAAAAGGATATTCTAAAGGACATTGTGATTATATGGAAATATTGCATTGATCGAAAAAAAAAGTGAAAGAGAGAAAGATGTATTTTTCCAAGTGACATAGCAAAAAAAGGAAGCAATAACACACTTTCATCATTACTTGGAGGTCTAAATGCATGAACATGTAGATTCCCCTGTTCTCACCGTTAGGTCTTGGAAACAAAAAGCAGTTAGTGGGGCTGGGGTGGGGGGAGGGGGGTGGGGGGTGGGGGCAACCATTTAAAACTACGCTTAATGACCTAAAATTTCACCCTCATGAAGTGCATTTTTAGAGGCAAATAAATATCATAAAATGTTATTTTTGTGGCTGATGTTTACACTTTTCCAGTAGGATGTCATCCTACCTTATAAGCAAGTGTTAAATCTAAAATCAATAGGGCTCTCGGAGTCTGGAGAAAATTAGCATGTTTTTCATGGACGGAATTTTAAGTCATTTAGGGTATTTCATCAAGTCTCTCATGCAAGTCTGTGTTACATGTGGGAAAGTTTTGTCAGTTACTTGCCAAATGTCTGTGGTTTGCACCAGGATTTTCCTCCACCCATAACACTGAATTCTATTGTAGCTGTACATGTACAAGTCCTAAGTGAAATATACCTGAGTGTTTCCATTAAACAACAATCAAATACCTTAATTCCTCAACTTTTTTGCATATAAAAGATTGACTTTCAGTGCAGTTTATTGACATATTTAATTTGATTTTGGAGCAAAACTACATTAAAGCCCAGTTTCAGGGCTTCACAAAAAGTAGGCCTATAATTTATATAAAAAATTAAATAAATTCAGTCAGTACAGAATATTGCATTCAGAATATGCTTGAATAAACTTCTTGCAACATACATGAAAAGTTTGAAGTAATTACAGTACGTACAAAACAAACCGGTCTTCATAGACTGCCATAAGAGTTACCTCCCTTAACATGCTCTCAGACATGATTAGCCGTGCCCTGGGACCTGAATTTGGGGGAAGCATAGGCTTTCTCTTCTTCATTGCCAATGTCTTCTCCTGTGCTCTCTACATCAGTGGGTTTGTGGAGGGCGTGATGGAAAACTTTGGGCCAAGTGGTAAGTATATGTATAAACCTATCCCGTTCTGTTAGGTCTACATTTTGGGACAGTTATTGTATCTTCATAGCCATATAGTACATTTAATTGTTAAATTTCTGTTTTAAGATTTAATGGATTTATGACACATAGCTGTGAATTGATGGTTCGCCTGTACTTAAAGGTTCAAAATTTTAACGAATAATGCGAACGTTGGAACATTTGTGCATGGGGAAACTTTTGACTTTATTATTAAATCTTGTGCGTGGGAAGGAGCCTGGTTCCCACCATAATGCTGGTCACCATCGTATAAATGAAATAGTTTTCATTACTAGTAAATCGTAAAACACCAATCAAATAAATAAATAAATAAATGTTAAATAATAGATTAATTAAGTAAATAATCTTTGCACAGGTGAAGCGCCATTCCTTCCTGGGGGCACTCGTTGGTGGGATTATCTCTACGCCAGCATCATCGGCCTGGTCTGCCTTATTGTCTGTGTTATTGGAGGAGCCATGTTTGCCAGGACACTTGTCTTCATCCTACTGGTGGGTATAAACATTTTACTTCTCCGTTTGTCTTAATATAAGGGCATGCTAATCTGTGATCGTCATGGCAACCATAAAGGTGTGGAATATATGATCATTGTGCTCAATCTAAGGATGAAATCAAGAGAAAGGAGATCAAACCCGGGTCGGGTCATACCAACCCGGGTTTAAATAATGGTACTTGTTGTTGCCTCACTTGGCACTCAGAACTGAAAGGTTAGAGAAAGGAAACAGGACTGGTTGGCCTGGTGTCAGTATGATGTGATTGGGTGGGGTGTCATGTCTGGTGGTTTTGACATGATACTTCTGTGGCAGCAGCACTTTGGTGCCATAGACTCTCCCTGCCACAAGAAGACACAATATGTGTTGATTTTGTTGTCTGTTTCATTTCAGGTTGTGGTGATATGTGTTATTGGCGTGATTGTCAGCTTCTTTGCCCAGAAAAAGAACTTGCCCATAGACATACCTGGAAACAACCCAGTGGTCTATCCAAACGGCACGGAAGACACCAAAACTGGACTATACACAGGCCTGAATAGCACAACCTTCTCTGACAACTTGTTGCGTAAGTTTTGCTGCTGGAGAATATGTACAACTACCCTAGTCGATGATCAATGACAGATTCAAGCGGAGGCACGCATCAAACGAACAAGCCACATGCCTCCTACACATGTCTCTTGCCCCACCTTGATCACCTATAAAAACACCTAAATGCTTGAAAAATCAGTATAGCATCACCATTTAAGCCTGTAGATAAATATGCTTGACTAGAAAACACCCTTTCTGAGTAATTGTTAACTCTGAGAAGAGTCGTTGGGTAGTAACACATGTTGTTCAGTCGTCATTGTTGTTCAGTCGTCCTCGTTGTTGTTGTTCATTCACGATGTAGTCGTCGTGCAACGATGTGTTCTCGTAGGGCTGTGTTGATCATGCCCTCTAACTTTCCTGTGTATAGTCTGTTAAAGGAGAATTTATATTCACAGGGAATTTCCAGTCCCTCTTTCTCGGTGTTGGATCACATTTTCTTTGTCGAGGTTAAGTTTGGAGTCAGTAGTCCCTCCCAAAAAAAAAACAACCCGGCAATACAGGAAAATTCTTTGGGCATGTGACTCATGTTTGTCCACCCGTTACTCATCGGCCGCGATGACATATGAGTCCCATGTGCTACCAATACCCTGGAGAATTTTCAGTTGTTCATTCTCGCATGGATTCTGCATGGCCCTGTAAACGTGGCATCCACATACAGCAGAGGAAAGCTTGAAAACAGGCATGTTGTTGAAGATTAGATTATGGCAATATTTATGTGGCATCTGTACATATATATATACACAGTTTGATATCAAGTAAACATGAATCGGCTATTCTCTTCCAAATCCATAACTTCTGTCATGCCATCACGCTGATCAGTAATTAATGCTTAATTAAGTCAAGTAGGTTGCCCTCGTCCTGTGTACGTAGATGTAATTGGCAAATGCGGTAAAAAATTATAATGCAGAACTGTATATAGGCCTATATTTTGTCCGAATAAGCACAGCTTTATGTGTTTTTTTTTAGCTTGATGTACAAAAAATATAACATTATGAAGTAAACCGCCTGAATGAAAGAGAGTTGAATCCTTAAAAGTAACTCATGGAGCCGGTTTGTCAAAAAGTGTATTGTTTTTTAATACCGGTGGACTACTCAGTCATATTTCATTCTTAAGAATTATTTTATTTATTTCATTGGTATTTTATTCTGTACTCAAGAATATTACACTTATATGACGGCAGTCAGCATTATGGTGGTAGGAAACTGGGTCAAATTCAGGTCAGTTTTACTGAATAAAGACGTAAATATAAACGAACACCAGGAGACCTTTTCACGTACCACTTGGAACTCTTTGATAAAGAATAATTTCGCCCTGACTTATCACCTTTAGTGAGAACATTGATTATCTCTGCAGGTCTTCAAATATGAAGCTCCATGCAGAATTGAGCTAATTTTCTAGTCACACAACTTGAAATCATTGCATTTGGCACAGGTTGCATGATTCCGTTCTCCTTGTAGGCCTGTTCACCTATTCCTAATTGTACGTAAAATTCAAGATAGGCATATAGGCGTAGTGGTGTTTTCTTCACTTATAGATTTTAGGCCTAGCTATATTACAACACAGACAGGGATATATTTTTATATAGCTACACAAACAAGATTTGCCTTGGGTGTTTAATTGAAATTATCCCAGTTCGGCAGGCTGTGTCAATTAATCCCCGTTACTTGGAAATGTTGACCTTAGCGAGTGCCTTACCTGGAGTCTACTTATTTATGAACACAAAAATTAAGACAGTACAATACACATATATGTATCTAAATGAAATACTAACTGGTTTATCAGCATGCATAAATAGGCTTACGTCATGTATTTCCCCCCAACACTTTCTGTTTACATGTTTGCATTTTCACGTAGTTGGACAACCCCTTTTGGAGCCTTAACTAATAAAATCCCTGGTATAGTCTCTGCACTTCATGCAAGACTGAAGGGCATCCCCACGTGTTAAGGTGGTGTTAAACTTGTAACAGTGACACCACCATACCACAAGCTTTACATGCGCCCAAGACAACTGATGATACATTAGAAAGGAAGAGAATAATATGTATAAGCAAGCAATTCTTCATTCATTTGCACCTGGTGTCTCAAGGCAGTAAGTAAATTGAACGACGAACATACCACACAGGTACCAGTACGTACATAAACCCATATATATTTCGTAGGCTAACGTATACAAACTAATGTAGAATACAACTATAGTTTGTCCGGAGCGTGTATTTCTGTCGACTGATGACGTGGCTTTGATCCAAGAGGGTGCGTGGTCACCTGCAGAGACTCTCGAAACTGATGCCGCATGCCTGCTATGATCAAGCCCACCACTTGGCGGGGATCACGTGACCCTAACTGTTTTCATTTTGGTCGAAAACTGTCAGCGATTACGGTACTATACAAAAACCTTTGAATTTCACTTGTGTGTGGCATTGTTATCTATTTATCTCAAACACACTGCACCACATAGCTACATATGGGATTGATTATAAGACTGGGGATATATGATGAAGTTTGTGTTTTACTTTGATTGGGATATGGGATTGACTACATTGTATAAGACTAGGGATATACTTTCAGCTGCTTTCAGCTGGATATGAGGTTGATTTTAAGACGGGATAAACATGAAGTTGGTGTTCTTATTTCATCTGGATATGAGATTGATTTATAAAATTGGGGACATATGATAAAGTTTGTGTTCAACTCTCATTAGGATGTGAAACTGCCTATAAGACTGGGGATATAATGAAGTTTGTGTTCTACTTTCAGCTGGATATGAGATTGACTATAAGACTGGGGATATGATGAAGTTTGTGTTCTACTTTCAGCTGGATATGAAATTGACTATAAGACTGGGGATATGATGAAGTTTGTGTTCTACTTTCAGCTGGATATGAGATTGACCTTAAGGCTGGGGATATGATGAAGTTTGTGTTCTACTTCCAGCTGGATATGAGGTTGACTATAAGACTGGGGATATGATGAAGTTTGTGTTCTACTTTCAGCTGGATATGAGATTGACTATAAGACTGAGAATATGATAAAGTTTATGTTCTACTTTCAGCTGGATATGAGATTGACTATAAGACTGGGGATATGATGAAGTTTGTGTTCTACTTCCAGCTGGATATGAGATTGACCTTAAGGCTGGGGATATGATGAAGTTTGTGTTCTACTTCCAGCTGGATATGAGATTGACTATAAGACTGGGGATATGATGAAGTTTGTGTTCTACTTTCAGCTGGATATGAGATTGACTATAAGACTGAGAATATGATAAAGTTTGTGTTCTACTTCCAGCTGGATATGAGATTGACTATAAGACTGGGGATATGATGAAGTTTGTGTTCTACTTCCAGCTGGATATGAGATTGACTATAAGACTGGGGATATGATGAAGTTTGTGTTCTACTTCCAGCTGGATATGAGATTGACTATAAGACTGAGAATATGATGAAGTTTGTGTTCTACTTTCAGCTGGATATGAGATTGACCTTAAGGCTGGGGATATGATGAAGTTTGTGTTCTACTTCCAGCTGGATATGAGATTGACTATAAGACTGGGGATATGATGAAGTTTGTGTTCTACTTTCAGCTGGATATGAGATTGACTATAAGACTGAGAATATGATAAAGTTTGTGTTCTACTTCCAGCTGGATACGAGATTGACCTTAAGGCTGGGGATATGATGAAGTTTGTGTTCTATTTTCAGCTAGATATGAGATTGACTATAAGACTGGGGATATGATGAAGTTTGTGTTCTATTTTCAGCTGGATATGAGATTGACTATAAGACTGAGAATATGATAAAGTTTGTGTTCTACTTTCAGCTGGATATGAGATTGACCTTAAGGCTGGGGATATGATGAAGTTTGTGTTCTACTTTCAGCTGGATGTGAGATTGACTATAAGACTGGGGATATGATGATGTTTGTGTTCTACTTTCAGCTGGATATGAGATTGACTATAAGACTAGGGATATAATGAAGTTTGTGTTCTACTTCCAGCTGGATATGAGATTGACTATAAGACTGGGGATATGATGAAGTTTGTGTTCTACTTTCAGCTGGATATGAGATTGACTATAAGACTGGGGATATGATGAAGTTTGTGTTCTACTTCCAGCTGGATACGAGATTGACCTTAAGACTGGGGATATGATGAAGTTTGTGTTCTACTTCCAGCTGGATATGAGATTGACCTTAAGGCTGGGGATATGATGAAGTTTGTGTTCTACTTCCAGCTGGATATGAGGTTGACTATAAGACTGGGGATATGATGAAGTTTGTGTTCTACTTTCAGCTGGATATGAGGTTGACTATAAGACTGGGGATATGATGAAGTTTGTGTTCTACTTTCAGCTGGATATGAGATTGACTATAAGACTGGGGATATGATGAAGTTTGTGTTCTACTTTCAGCTGGATATGAGATTGACTATAAGACTGGGGATATGATGAAGTTTGTGTTCTACTTTCAGCTGGATATGAGATTGACTATAAGACTGAGAATATGATAAAGTTTGTGTTCTACTTCCAGCTGGATATGAGATTGACTATAAGACTGAGAATATGATAAAGTTTGTGTTCTACTTTCAGCTGGATATGAGATTGACTATAAGACTGAGAATATGATAAAGTTTGTGTTCTACTTTCAGCTGGATATGAGATTGACTATAAGACTGAGAATATGATAAAGTTTGTGTTCTACTTTCAGCTGGATATGAGATTGACTATAAGACTGGGGATATGATGAAGTTTGTGTTCTACTTTCAGCTGGATATGAGATTGACTATAAGACTGAGAATATGATAAAGATTGTGTTCTACTTCCAGCTGGATATGAGATTGACCTTAAGGCTGGGGATATGATGAAGTTTGTGTTCTACTTTCAGCTGGATACGAGATTGACTATAAGACTGGGAATATGATGAACTTTGCCTCAGTGTTTGCCATCTTGTTCAGCAGTGTGACTGGTATCATGAATGGGGCCAATATGTCAGGTACGTCTAAAACATAAAGAATTGCCCCGGGCCTCTGGACCTTGACTTCTGCAGCCACACCAAAAGCACGAATCCCTGCTATGGCCGCATTCTACATTGTAGATGGCCAGTGTCAGCCACCATAATCAATGACATGTTCCAGACTGTCTGTTCAAAAGAAGAAAGACGTGTGTGGTTGAGGTGAAGTGAGCCTCACTGGCTAATTCTGCTGGGTGCTTAAGCATTCTTCTTGAGATCATTGACTTTATTGGGCCCCCATACCCTGGATCAAGGAGCAATCTTACACTTAAGTCAAAGTTTCAGATCAGTTTAAAATTCTTATTTCTGAAGCAACAAGGTAAAATGATGAAGGTAAAAATATTGCTTGATAACTTAAATTCTGGGTAAGTTATTGTAGAACAAATTTCTGCTAAAATAATGGAAAGGAACACACCAATTTTAATGATTGAAATTTTGACTTCAGTTCAAGATCGTTCCATAATCCTGGGGGCCTGGTTTCCTCCACCCTTAAACCTTACCACAATCACATGACATGACCTGCATGTTAGTGAAATATTTTTGCGGACGCTATTAAATCCCAGCCAAGTAAATATATGAATTAAAACACATGTACAATATTATTAAATTGTTAATAAAATTAATATAAAATATGAAAAAAGTTAATAACTTAAATCAGCCATTGTCGCTATCAAATTAATAATTGTTGTAAATGCTGTTCATTGGCAGGGGAGCTAAAAGAGCCTGGACGCTCCATCCCTAGGGGCACTCTGTCGGCGGCAGCTTTCACCTTTGTTACCTATCTCCTGCTCTCCTTCCTCATTGCAGCCACATGTGATAGGTATGTCTTCAGTTATGGCTTCTTGTCCAGATTGTCAAAAAGTTTCAAACAGACTTTCAGGGCTAATTTTCGATATCTCTTATATCTACCTATTCTTGGAACTTTCAGGTGGTATTACATGAAGTTTGTTTTAAAAGTACTTGCCTTACACTTCTGTGCCTTGTAAACATTGACTCCATTCTGGTTTTGGAAATGAGTGGTTTGGATCAAAATGGAAAAGCTTGTGGTATCATCAATGTCCGACACTGTCACTTTGGTCCTTTATTAAGTCTGCTAGGAAATAAAATGCATTTATTCTCAGTAAATTTGGACAACGTACCTCATAATTTTTTTTTTTTTTTTACTTCTAGCCATTGCAGTAAACCATGTCGGGTTTAGAGCTGTTATGGTGGTAGTAGGCTCATTAGGAATTCTTATGGGACCATGAGATGCACCGTATTCAAGAAACGGGAAACATGATGTCACATTAGTTGTACCCCACATACATAAGGTTAAACATCCAACCAGGGTTCTGGTCATGTAAACACAGACTTGTCCTCTGAATACAGAAATAACTCACACCTAATATGATGAGATTGATAATGTGGCGGCGCGCGTGCTTGTCTCAATGTCTCGGTCTAGCAGAGTCTAAAAAGTTTTGCATTTTAAACTTCCTGCAGGATGCTTTATCAGTGCATATATACATTTGGTGAAGTGTTTTCTTTTAACTTTATCGATGTTAACTTCATGTGTACGCGCATGTTTGCGATTGTGTTCGACCTGTTTTTTTATTTACAGGTATCTCCTCTACAACAACTACCTGTTCTTACAGCAGATCAACCTCTGGCCTCCATTTGTCATTGTTGGAATCTTTGCGGCCACTCTCTCGGCGGCTTTAGGGAATCTCATTGGAGCATCTCGGATTTTGGAGGCCTTGGGAAATGACCACTTGTTCTGTGAGCCCAGTTGTAATATGTTAAATACATGTACTTGTACTGGTAGATAACAGCTATAAAATATGGTTTTCTAAAACACAATTTTCTGCTCCACACATGCATAATACTTAAATTTATGATTCTATCCATACTCAGTTTTCAGCTTCATCTAATTTCCTTTTTGTGTGATTGCCATCATTCAGGGGTGATTTTGCGACCAGCCACTATTACCACGAAGGGAGGAAACCCATATGTAGCAGTGCTTATATCCTGGGTTTTGGTGCAGGTAAACATGCAATTCTTTGGTCTGTTAGTAGAAAAAGAAATGACTGGTGTTCAAGAAAACCAATTAAAATCTCCTGAATTATTTATTTTGTTATGTTTTACTGTATGTAGATATAGTATTAAAAAAAAAAAGCCTAAAACACAGGGTTCATTTTTGGTGTAAAGAATGGAGAGTGAAAACAAATTATTTATCTCCTACTTTGTTGTGCGTGGCCTGAAAACTTTAGTTTTTTTTTCTTTCTTTAGTCTTCGTACAACACTTGATTTACTCTGGGTCTGGAGATGTTTCAGGTTTCCAGCAAGTTTTGCAGTGGGCACACACTTCATCTGATATACCCACCCTAACAGTTTTCTACTGATTGGTCAGCCTATTGCCATCACTCCCCTGGTGTCCTTGTCTTTTTTGCTGTTGTACCGTGTTATTTGTATCATGACCTTTGATTGGTTGATTTCAGTTGGTATTGCTGATTGGTCAGCTGAATGCCATCGCTCCCCTGGTGTCCGTGTTTTTCTTGCTGTCTTACTTTTCCACCAATCTGGCATGTTTGGCTCTAGAGGCCGCCTCAGCACCCAACTTCAGGTCAGTTTTATTCTCTTCCAACATTAATGCACATGTCAAGTAACCCTGTTTTATCATTGCTCTAGATTCAGCAGAGGGAGGAATATATTCCCTAAATGACCTAAAATTTCACCCACAAAAGTGGAATTTTAAAGGCAGATAGATGTCTCAAAATATTATTTTTGGTGCCGTAACTTTTCCAGCAGAATATCATGGCATGTTACAGCAAGAAAACCTCAAAACACCTGTCTAAAATCAATACATCTCTCAGAGTCAGGAAATATGGGCAAGTTAGTCATGGACAATTGTTTTATATTCCTTAAACTATAAACACACATTAACCATTTGTTCAGACTTAGCACAGCATAAAATGAGCTACTGTTGTCCTGAGTTACTGTATTACAGAGTGATGTCCCCTTGATGGGAGATTTTCCTATCACATAGGGAGATCACCCTGTTTCTTAAGAAGAATCTTATATTTGCATATACCTTAAATGACATGACGTTTCGACCATCCCTAAGTTGCGCCTTTTGTCTGACTCTGATAGTTCACTCAGGGCAATTGTAACTTTCAGCACCAAGAGTAAATTTTTGTGACATTTATTTGTCTCTAAAAATGCACTTTTGGGGGTTAAATTTTACTGTTTACCATACATGATGTAGAGGATATTGCACAGTGAAGGTTGAATACCATGAATATTGTCCGAGTGAGAGGTGGAAATGATAACCCATGAGATGCGAATGATTTTTTTCATACGCACTGCAATTTCGTTCGTGTCACAAAACCTTTTTACAGTTTTAAACGCTGTTTATAAGTAATTATACATTCTACAAAGGTGCTTAATGCTTATGCAATATAGGTATTTACGTAAATTAAGCACTTGAAGAATTTCTACCTCTTCTTTTTGGCAAACTATATATTGCACGGAAGTGCATGATCTTGTGATGCGGTTCACGAAGAATTCACGTCCCTGGGTCAAAGTCTCCAGCAGTGTAATAGCAAAATGTAATAACAAAAGTGATATCTAATTAGTGAAGATATCCTTTTCATCAGTGAAGGAAATACTGGTATGTAAATAATAAAACTGTTTACCTCTGTTCACAGGCCTACTTTCAAGTACTTCACCTGGTACACTTGCGCTATAGGTATGATCGGCTGTATCGTCATGTGTTTCCTCATCTCTGCCATCTACACCTCCATCGCCATCATCTTCATGCTCGTGCTCATCATCGTGCTGCACTTCCAGTCCTTACCCACCTCCTGGGGCTCTATCAGTCAGGCTCTCATCTTCCATCAGGTGCGTAAATACCTTCTGATGCTGGACAGCCGCAAAGAGCATGTCAAGTATTGGCGACCACAGGTCCTTCTCATGGTGTCCAACCCACGTCAGAGCTGCGGAGTCATCGACTTCATCAATGACATCAAGAAGGGCGGGCTGTATGTGCTCGGGCATGTCAAGATAGGAGATTTACAGCAGAGTGGCCGTGACCCCGTTCTGGAAGAGTATCCTCATTGGCTTAGCCTGGTGGACCATCTGAAGATCAAGGCTTTCGTGGAAATTACCCTGGCTAAGAACGTTGTGGAAGGCATGCACCATCTTGTCCGTATCGCGGGCCTCGGCGGTATGAAGCCCAACACCATTTGCCTCGGCTTCTATGACAATTTAGAGCCAAAGGATACCTTTGGTAAAGCGCAAAAAAAGAAGCGGGTGTTTTTTGGGTCAGTTGAGGATGGACGGCAGAAAGATCTAGAAGATGCTTTCCCAGAGATTAGACATATCAGCGATCAGAAGCTGGTGAACAGAACGGAGTATGTGCAGTTAATAGTGGATGCGCTGAAAATGCAGAAAAACGTACTCCTTTTGCGACACTTTGACAAACTGGACAAGAAGATGCTGAAGACGTCAAACGGCAAGTTGTATATCGACGTCTGGCCCGTGAACGTGTTTCGTCCGGAGACGGCCAGCTATTTCGACAACACATGCCTGTTCATGCTCCAGTTGGCCTGTATTCTGAACATGGTTAAGGAGTGGCGCGAGAGGACCTGCCTGAGGGTGTATCTCTGTGTGGACGCCACCAACGACGACACGCTAAAGAAAGAGAAACGTCTAGATCAGTTCCTGCGTCAGCTCCGTATCCTGGCCCAGATAAAACTCGTCATGTGGGACACTGTGGTCCAGAAGCTGAATGCCTCAGACACCGAGGCTGATCGTAATGAGGAAACCCCACGTCCCGGTACTGTCCTCATGACCGACTTTGAGAACGTCCCAGATGACTACAGTCGAGAAATGAACAGTCTGATCATGTCCAATTCTGTCCAGACAGCGGTCACATTCCTTTACCTGCCACGCCCTCCGAGTTCTCAGGGTAACTACTCAACGTACCTGGAGCAGCTGACAACATTGTCAGAGAATTTACCCCCAACTGTGTTTGTGCATGGGCTACATCCAGTCACCTCAACCACATTGTGATCATCTCTTCTTTTAGAGGACTGTTGTGTGACTTCAGAAAACATGTCGCGCAATATCCCAGTCAGTCTAGCAATGTGTTATCAGTCTTTCAGTGTTTATAAGTGTTTACACTTTATAGCTTTACCTCACAGCAAATGTATTAGGAGGTATCATTGTTTGCAACACATTACCCATCTTTCCTACAGTGTATTTTGTTTTGTTGTTGTGAATGTTTTCATTGAGATATGCTATTAAAGTTTGTATATTGCATATAAACATATATTACACTAAATACAGCTGGGTGATTATAGCTGTAAAATACGCTGTGTGTGTCCATTTAGGATGTATCCCATGTAATACAGACAAGCAATTACAGCTGTAAAACAAATTTTATGTGTCCATCTAGGCTGTAAACCAGCCTTCCGCTTGCACATGTTTGTAACTTTCATGCAATACAGCTGAGTGATTACAGCTGTACTCCATACTGTTCATCTATGCTGTATCCCAGTGTGCTGTTAGCACGTTTGTAACTTTCATTTTCATGCAACGCAGCTACGTGATCACAGCTGTAAAGTTGACTCCAGTGTGCTGTAAGCATATGTTTGTAACTTTCGCTTTCAGTTTCATGCAATGCAGCTGAGTGATTACAGCTGTAAAATAGACTTCATACTGTTCATCTGTGCTGTATGCCAGTGTGCCGTTGGCACATATTTGTAACTTTCACTTTCATTAAATGCAGCTGAGTGATTACAGCTGTAAAATAGACCCAATACTGTTCATCTAGGCTGTATGCCAGTGTGATGTTTGCACATGTTTGTAACTTTCACTTTAAGTTTCAAACAACGCAGCTAAGTGATTTAAGCTGTAAAATAAACTCCACAGGTTATTCATGTATGCTGTGTGCTACCCTCACATGTTTGTAGATGTCAATTTCATTTTCAGGCGACACAGCTGAGTGATTGCAGCTGTAAAATAGACTTGTAGTGTTCATCTGTGCTGTTTGCACATGTTTGTCTTTAGTTTTCCCTTTCATGTACTAGAGCTGAGAGCTCTATTTTTGCATGTCCATCTTTCACTTTCATATGATAAAACTGATTAACTACAGACGTAGTTTTACATTCATCGATAGCTCTCATCCTTAACAGCTGGTAGCAGCAGATAAAAGACTTACAGTTCACAATTTACTGATTACTCTGGCCAAATTTGACATTGGATTAGAATGTTATGTGTTTATTCCATTGAACGTTTTATATATCTTCCTTGCTTTATCACATCTTTAAGCCTTGATTTGTGGGACTCAGAGGTCACTAAGCATAGGTTATATCTAAAGATTATGACAGAGAGATCTGTCAATCACTAAGGCTTTGATTCATTTTGCTGAATTCCATCATTCCTCAGAACATTTCTAAGACTTGCTGTGCACCCAGAAATTTGCTGGCCTCTATCGCAAAGGATAGAAGAGGTCAGAGGTCAAGGAGGCCAGTAGGAGCCCCTGTGATACAATACATGAATAAAAATACTTATGTGAACATCTCAAATAGAAGGTTGTATAGTGAGGAGTTCTGTAATCAACAGAATCACTTTCTAACTGTTGGATCTTATGAACTCCATGTTATGTACTGTAATTCTTCAATCTTTTTAGAAATTTGCAAAGTGTTTGTTCAAGTATATTCTGAAGGCATTGTTTTGTGTTTACTAATAAAAGTATACTTTTTGTTAGGCCCTGAAATTGGCCAATCCAATTTTTTTTTTCTAAAATCAAATTACAAAGGTGCATAAATTGCACTGCAAGTTACTCTTTCATGTGCGAAAAGATTGAGGAAGTGGGGTAATTACATAAATCTGTGTTCAGAATATATATATATATATATATATATATATAGTGGTAATATATGAGAATATTCCTATATTCAATAATTATGATCTCCTTTGTAAATAAACCTTTATTTTATGTATATTTGAATAGAGTTATTAGCCCCCTATCGGTACTTCTATACACACTGAAGGTTTGAACCCAGTCTGTCTGTCCGTCAGTCTGCAACAAAACAGTTTTCTACACTTGCTTTGAATCCTATTCATCTTATTGTACTGAAACTTGGTGAACGGCTTCAAATTGACAAGTTACAGGTCACTGTCAAGGTTCCTCTAGTTTCATACTTTTTTGCACAAAATCATGGTCATTTTTGGATATTGACAGTTTTTTAAACTTCTTTTTTTGCAAAACGGTGAATTTGTCCGAATTAAACTTAGTACATGGCTTCAGAGTAATGGACATTTTTGTTCTGAAATGGACTTTGACTTTTTCAAGAGCACAATCCAGTAGGGGGCAAGTATTGCAAAAGCATAATGTTTGTTTAGTCACATGGCTAATAGTAAACATGTAGATACATTACAGTAGATACAGTGATAAGGCTTTAGCAAAGATCTGTGTTTAGTATTTTTACGTGTGATTGGTGTTATCATCCACAAAAATATAATGTACAGTAAATTATTTACAGGATCTTTATGATTATTTGAGAATTTCAAGTATTACAGTAAATAAAATATCAAAACATGTTAGAAAATTCACTGTTTTTGATTTATATAGAAATTTTATGAATACTCATTGTACATATGTATTTAGTTAATCTTCAATTTGCTATAACTTCTGTTATGGATATTTGTGTTCAGATTTTTGGGAAATGTACATGATGATACATATATAACTGATGGTTGATTATGAATATAATATATGAATATCATGTAGTTGCCTTTTCTAAGTTGATTTTTGTTTTGTTTTAGCATGCAGGTGTAAATTCATTTTTGTTTTGTTTTGACTAAGGCATGGAAGGTGAGGGTACTCAGGAAGATTGCATTCCTGGAAGGATTTTTTTGGAGAACTATTTGTAGTATTTTTTATACAATTTGGCTGTAAAAAGAAACGGTTTTGAAAGAGAAAAGAATTATGCGAATGAAAGTTGTTTCATTCTAAATGTTGTAATGTGCACTCTACATGTGATAATGATGTATACATATACTATTAAAGTTCATAAAATTGGGTGCTTACATGCTTTATGTGAAGTTTCCATTACTGTGGCGCTAAGCCTGTAAAATTATGTTCATGTTTATGTGCTTTGATATACGTTCTGAAACTGCAGCATACATACAACTGCAGCATACATACAGCTGCAGCATGCATACAGCTGCAGCATACATACAACTGCAGCATGCATACAACTGCAGCATACATACAGCTGCAGCATACATACAACTGCAGCATACATACAGCTGCAGCATGCATACAGCTGCAGCATACATACAACTGCAGCATACATACAGCTGCAGCATGCATACAGCTGCAGCATACATACAGCTGCAGCATACATACAGCTGCAGCATACATACAACTGCAGCATACATACAGCTGCAGCATGCATACAGCTGCAGCATACATACAGCTGCAGCATACATACAGCTGCAGCATACATACAGCTGCAGCATGCATACAACTGCAGCATACATACAGCTGCAGCATGCATACAACTGCAGCATGCATACAACTGCAGCATGCATACAGCTGCAGCATGCATACAACTGCAGCATACATACAGCTGCAGCATACATACAGCTGCAGCATGCATAGAACAGCAGCATGCATATAGCTGCAGCATGCATACAGCTGCAGCATACATACAGCTGCAGCATGCATACAACAGCAGCATACAATACAACTGCAGCATGCATGTATGTCAATATATATTATATCGGTAGAACAGAATATATTCACAACTGGCACATATGAAAAAGTTATGTCAGATGCCCTTAAAGAAATTTTAATGGACATGTACCATGTCTGTGTTTTGTACAATCATGATATCCTAGTATAGTATAGAGAACCACAAGTGTTTAAAACCCAACGTACATTTGTAAGGTTGTCTCCCTTGTGCCTTAATCGAACATATGGTCAATGGAGCTTTCCATACAGAAGTTTAGCATTTAGTCCTTGGGGAAAATCCTCCAGTGTGTTGTGCATGTGTGTAGCATAATTAAAGCAACCGGTTGGTACATCATGTACATATATAGAAACTTAATTGTTTTGCATAGGTTGCATATGTGCAAGCCCCAAAAGATCTACCTGTCACTGTTACCTGGAGAGTATATCCTGTATAGTATGGACATGAAAATGTGCTTGAAAAGGATTGGATAGATTGTTGCTTAAAGACCATCCTATAAACTAGCCGCTGTGTATTTTGCACGAAACTAGTCAAGCTATAAGCTTATTAACAGTCACTGACAGCTTTTTATGTACTTGTACCAAAATGCTGTCAACCAGTTTACTCGTGTGTATATGTATAATGTCCTGAAAGTTCAGACAGAAAAAAATTGTATAAGCACATTGAACACCAATGAAATAAGCTAATATTGTAAAGGTAAAGACATGTTCTTTGCAGACTGGGTTCTTGTGGGTTCCAGTGACCTGCACCAAATTTGTTTACTTGTAGGCCAAGATGTTTGTGTGATTACACAAGATTCCACCCTAGCTGGTGAAAGATGTAATTGTGCAGCTACAGGTACATGTAACTGTACAACACTGTACATGAATAATCTCAGCTGTTTTTAGGATGTCAAAAGATTAAGTTGAAGGAAAAGACCTCTAAAAATCGAAGTAGGTATCTCTAAATAGACCCTGTAAAACTATACATAAACATGCTTCCATTTAATTTTTTAGATTTTTGTGAAAAGCGTTAAAGGCACTGATACATTTGATTTCTATATACGGTGGGCTTTATTGACCATACTATCAGAGGTTAGGAACCGACGTGACAGGAAGTTTTTTCAACTCTATTCACGACACTGAATGTTGGAATAACCGTTTTTACCCATGCATGAAAGACTCCTGAAATAATATTCCCAAAAAATTCCTTCCTTCTGGTGAACATCAGGAAAAAAGGTAATGGCAGAGTTCTGTCAGTATGGCTCAAAGACGTTCATAGTTTTCAAATATTTGAATGCCTTTCAACACTCCTAAAAAATCCAAAAAAATGATTGGAAGGAGTTTTATGCATTTTCAGCTGTCTATATGATGAAACTTACTTCATATTTTAGCTTTGTTTTACTTTAATGCGTTTGTACATAAAAGCATATATGTATAACAGCAACTGTACATTTATAATGTGGTTATTTGTGCCTGACGAGATGTACCTCTGAATGCATTGATAGTTCTAGAATAAATCAGGTTAATATTAAGGTAATGGTACGATTGTTACTAGTTGGCATCATAGCACCAAGCACTATTGTAAACAGGTATGTCTGTGTGACTCTGTACCAGTAGTAGAGTAAGCTTGTTTACTTAGTCCTGTAATTTATGATTTTTTTTTTTTTTTTTTTTTACATTGTGTGTCTGTGTGTATGTGAACAGCCTTTAGTGCTGTAGGCTTCATGATGTAATCCTGCGGGAAGGATAAAAATTAATGTATATTTCCGTGGTTACCAACGTCAGATGTAGTGAAAAATATAAAATGTATGCGTGTACTGTAGAAAGGATATAGTTTTCTGATAATGTGAAAATTAATGAGAAATTAAAACTTACAATTAGATGTTTTAGCTGCATGCAAACTGTTCTCTATTTCTTAAGGCCTGAAATGTGGGTCATTTTCTATCACCTTACCTGTACACATTTAGCTTCATTTAGTTTAATCCCAGGATTGATCAAAATTATGGGTTCATCAAAAGTCGTGTTAAAAAAATTAAACAGGAGGAATTATTGCACAAATATTGGGCAGGAAATAATTTTGGCCCAAGTGAAATGGTAATAAGTCATAACTGTTGAGCATGTACAAGGTCTGAAGATGGTCTTTTGATGACTTTAAATCTTTGCAATTGTATGATAGATAAAATCATATCTATATAGACTGTGGACCTGTAAATTATCCAAATGTTCCAATCAAACTCAATGTTGATTGGCTGGTGGCTGCCAGCAATAATCTTCTCTCCTTACCTTTTACTGTCGGGTAAACTTTGTGGAATAAATTATTTCTGTAATGTATCCTGGGAAGTTGTTCAGATTCTGTTCTAAATTGGAGTTGGTTGTAAGGTGTATTTGGCCTCTGAGGTGTGTTTGGCTTGTGAGGTGCAGATGGCATTTGAGATGCATCAAGGACATAATGTCCATTTGGGGTGCAGTTGGCCTGTGAGGTGCATCTGGCCTAGTTCTCACTGGTTTGACCAAATCTCAGTCAGGATTGAGGCTTGACGTGCACCTGGCAAACCTGACAGTTTTTGTCTTCTGCCAATGGATTACCAGTATAAATGAAGAACAGAGCTGAAATAAAGATGGAAATAATGGAGCTTCACAGTCGCCATTTCTGATTTCACCAGTAAAATATTGGAGTTGTTATACTATTTATTATTTCTTGATTGATGTTTTACAACATACTCAAGAATATTTCACTTTTAAACCCACTGTCAGTTTAAGAAGGTACAAATAGGACTGAGGAAACCACAGACCCCAGCAGTAACTGGACAAAACCTCCTGACTTAAAGCCGTAGTTGAACCAGGAATTACATCTTGTTTGAAGTGACCAGCTTATTGGTTCATGGAGGGTTCACTGAGGGAACATTCCACAGATAAACCTGTAACTATACTGCTGCTTTCGGCAGTATATGTGGTCAGGTCACCACAACGTTTCCTAGCAACCAGATGGTTCCGCCTCACTGAAACATCGTACTGACATGGCTGATGGCAAACGGCCACATACTGACGCATGCCTGGATGGTCAGCACTTTGTCTATCTATTGTGAGAAATCAAATGTAGGCCTACGTAGGAAGATCCAAAATATGACATTTTGGGGGGACTTACTCAGGAATGAACAATTTTAGAGGGGTTTTATTTTGTTATGTTTGTGAATGGAGGGAAACCTGTAACGTAGACAGGCGCTGAATAAACTACCTACCACATGTCTGTCTAAAAACAAGAAACTGTCATTTGGATTCTATTTTATTATATCCACCTTGTAAGAAAGTACACTTTACACTTTAAATGGCATCTAGTAATTATTTCATCACATCAAAAAATTTGACCAATTCACTTTATTTTTACGAGGAAAATGAGAATCTGGAATAATCTAGGACAAACCATACAGAAGAATGAATATGTGTGTTTATGTACAGACATTGGTATATATTCTGTATCAGTGTGTTCCTTCCCAATATTTAACTCGACTGCAGTTAGAGTATAATTATTCAAAAATGGTTAAAGGCGATTAAAGCAAATATGTTGGTAATTTAATATTCGCAAATTCTTGTCACTATATACAATTATGTGTATGTTTAGGTAAAACGACACTAAAGTTCCACAACATATACTGCACTTCTGCCCAACAAACATATGACAGCAATCAATCACTAAAGCGTTTAGTACACAGTGTAAATGACAACAAAATAATTCAAATAAATTTCACTTCACAATAATTCCATCCATTGCCATTTATGCATGGTACCCTCTCAGCCTACTTTCTTGCCTGCTGAGTCTTCCAGCCAGGTTTCAAGCCGTGCCGAAACTGTCTATAATTAGTTTTCATAAAGAACAAAATCAAATGGTCGACTCTGTTGTGACCATGTGGTAAACGTGCACTACAGTTCACCATTTTGATTAGTATATATTGTAATTAGCACTACTTTGGGGGTGGAGATCAAAATCATATGGTACTACGTGATGTGATCATACGTTCATAACTTAACATTTTAGTTCCACATATCAACCCCTGCCCCGATCCACAAATACCTGCATTATGTGAATGTCTTACACACAAACTATTCCTTAGCAACCATGAAATCTCGAAACAAACAGCCTGTTTCCTCTCACAAATACACTATTATATACATAACCATTATGTACATGGGACATCATACAAGTTTCATAATGAACTATTCAACAAATTATTCTATCTCATCCATTACATTAGCATACATTAAGAGTCGGGGATCGTACATTTTAAAGGATTCAAATTTCCAAGCTTTATCCTCACGCAAAAACAAAAACCACATTTTACAGGCTATCTGGAATACATTTTCAGTTTAAGTTATAAAAACTCAGAGCAAAAAAAAAAATGGCTTTATTAGCTGAACTTTCACATGTACACACAAGTGCCTCAAGTAATCCAGGGATCTCAACTCGCTACATGTACACACAAGTGCCCCAAGTAATCCAGGGATCTCAACTCGCTACATGTACACACAAGTGCCTCAAGTAATCCGGGGATGTCAACTTGCTACATGTACACACAAGTGCCCCAAGTAATCCAGGGATCTCAACTCGCTACATGTACACACAAGCTCCTCAAGTAATCCGGGGATCTCAACTTAATACATCTACACACAAGTGCCTCATGTAATTCAGGGATCTCAACTCGCTACATGTACACACAAGTGTCTCAAGTAATCCGGGGATCTCAACTTGCTACATGTATACACAAGTGCCTCCAGTCATCCGGGGATCTCAACTCGATACATGTACACACAAGTGCCTCATGTAATTTGGGGATCTCAACTCGATACACGTACACACAAGTGCCTCAAGTAATCCGGGGATCTCAACTTGCTACATGTACACACAAGTGCCTCAAGTAATCCGGGGATCTCAACTTGATACATCTACACACAAGTGCCTCATGTAATTCAGGGATCTCAACTCGCTACATGTACACACAAGTGTCTCAAGTAATCCGGGGATGTCAACTCGCTACATGTACACACAAGTGCCTCATGTAATTCAGGGATCTCAACTCGCTACATGTACACACAAGTGTCTCAAGTAATCCGGGGATGTCAACTCGCTACATGTACACACAAGTGCCTCAAGTAATCCGGGGATGTCAACTTGCTACATGTACACACAAGTGCCTCAAGTAATCCGCGGATGTCCACTCACTACATGTACATTATAGATCAGCCACTGTACATGTGCCAAACCGGATTTCAACTTCAAGACCTTCCCAGGCCCAACAACAACAACAACAACAAAAAAAATACTTTCTTCAAGGCCTAGAAAAGTTCATTTGAATTTCCGGAGTTTTGATGGCCAAATATGAACCTTGATTACTTCCCGTAGTAGTCAAACTGATCAAACCCTACCTCTATATCTGTCTTGTTCTCTGTCCCTAAGCCCTCCTCCCCTGCCCACCCCGCTCCCCACAAAAAAAAAAACTTCACTCTCCAACTCTAGATAATCTAGTATGTGAGTCCATTATGTACATGAACTTGTACCCAGTCCCCAGCTGTCCCTCAAACACAGATGTGTTTCCCTGTACCACTATCACCTGGCCTGATTCACTGCACTGTACAACACTACCAGAATGGGCACCTGTAACAAGAACAGAAGAGGCATTTATTTACAGGATTCACCCAGCTTAAAATGAAAGAACCAACATATGCATTTTTAAACTGACAAAGCTTTCAGTTTCACTTATAATTCTGGCAAAACTGGAGTTGTCTCTCCTGATGGGTTTGTACGAAAAAACTGGTTATATAGGTAATCAGTTGAGTTGATAATGGTATATCACGAAATTGGTTGACGTGAACAGTTGAGCTAATAGCTACCTTTTTGTCAGGAAATACATATCCCAGACACTCATAGTTTAGCATGTCATTCTCTTTTCCATTATCAAAAATTTTTATCTGCTTTTAACTTCTATTGAGGATATTTTTATTTCTGTTCATTTTTAGAAACTATATTAAAATAAATAAATAAATAAAATATGTTCCAAATAGTTAATACAGTTGTAGGCTAACCAGTGTTTTTAAAGAACAATGAAATAAATCAACTAAATGTTGAGCAGTGAGTTCTTTGAACAATGAGACATATGAAATCAATATTACGTAGTAAGAGAGTGTCAATACTGACCAGCCTATGTAACACTGGCAGAGGTTCTCATGGGACGTAGCCTGTTTGATGAGCAGTTCCACCTGATCTGGGACGTCAATGGGTTCCGCACTGGGGTCAGTCGATGGGAAATCACGCCCTGGAGAAATCAACACAACTCACACAATCGGTGTGTCATACATCGTAAAAAAAACCATATTTGATCCATTAGATTAATGTTCTTCTGGTGCACTGAACATGTTGATTTATTTATTTATTTCAGTCGTGTGTAATGCTATACTTATAAACACTTATTTGATAATTTTCAGACGTAAAATATGGCTAAGGAATAAAAAAGTCCAGAATCCATGTCCAAAGCTGGGTTTGAACTCGTACCTAAACTCAAAGGCCAATGCCTCCAACCAACAGACCACGGCCTGTTCCCTGCAATATACAGAGATATCTGAACTGTCTGTGTGACAACCTTACCTGTCAGTTTGTCTCTCACTCGGTGCACTATGGAAATGGCTTTCTTGTTCAAGGCTTCTGTGGGTACACTGTCGCCCTCTGTCAGAACAAACACACAGTATACATCATCTGCTTGCCTAGTAATGATTCACTAGTCATAAAAACACAGAATATGTCATCCATTTGCCTAGTAATGATTCACTACAGTCACCAACACACAGAATATGTCATCCACTTGCCTAGTAATGATTCACCAAAGTCATAAAAACACAGAATATGTCATCCATTTGCCTAGTAATGATTCACTATAGTCATAAAAACACAGAATATGTCATCCATTTGCCTAGTAATGATTCAGTACAGTCATAAACACACAGAATATGTCATCCACTTGCCTAGTAATGATTCACTACAGTCATCAACACACAGAATATGTCATCCACTTCCCTAGTAATGATTCACTACAGTCATAAAAACACAGAATATGTCATCCACTTGCCTAGTAATGATTCACTAGTCATAAAAACACAGAATATGTCATCCATTTGCCTAGTAATGATTCACTACAGTCATAAACACACAGAATATGTCATCCATTTGCCTAGTAATGATTCACTACAGTCATAAACACACAGAATATGTCATCCGCTTGCCTAGTAATGATTCAGTACAGTCATAAAAACACAGAATATGTCATCCGCTTGCCTAGTAATGATTCAGTACAGTCATCAACACACAGAATATGTCATCCACTTGCCTAGTAATGATTCACTACAGTCATAAAAACACAGAATATGTCATCCACTTGCCTAGTAATGATTCAGTACAGTCATCAACACACAGAATATGTCATCCACTTGCCTAGTAATGATTCACTAGTCATAAAAACACAGAATATGTCATCCATTTGCCTAGTAATGATTCAGTATAGTCACAAGCACACAGAATATGTCATCCGCTTGCCTAGTAATGATTCACTACAGTCATCAACACACAGAATATGTCATCCACTTGCCTAGTAATGATTCACTAGTCATAAAAACACAGAATATGTCATCCACTTGCCTAGTAATGATTCAGTACAGTCATAAAAACACAGAATATGTCATCCATTTGCCTAGTAATGATTCACTACAGTCATCAACACACAGAATATGTCATCCGCTTGCCTAGTAATGATTCACTACAGTCAAAAACACACAGAATATGTCATCCCCTTGCCTAGTAATGATTCACTACAGTCATAAACACACAAAATATGTCATCCGCTTGCCTAGTAATGATCTACTACAGTCACAAACACACAGAATACATCACATACTAGCCGGTCAGTGATTCAGCAGGGATATAAACAGATGATATGGTCCATGCTCGGACAGTATCCATGACCCATGCTTGCACAGTATCCATGACCTATGCTTGCACAGTATCCATGACCCATGCTTGCACAGTATCCATGGACCATGCTGGACAATATCCATGGACCATGTCTGAACAGTATCCATAAATAATGACTGGACCATCTATTACACCCCATTCACCACAACCAAAATTGAATCCAGATCTAATGCGAACTGGTATAAATCAAAGCCAGTTGTAACTATTGCCCGTGTGAACGGGGTAATAGAGACTTACAGACTTGATACAGAGAGAATATGTGAATCAGAGAATAAGTGTAATCTGACCTGGTGACCCTTCCCCATGGGCATTTGTCTTCTTGTGACTTGTCTGTGTCATGTCCCCTGTCTCCAGGATATCTGCAACATAGTATAAAAAACAAACGTCAAGTAATAATATTAAATCTTACAGTAATGGCAAGCTAATGTAAGTAAGTCAAGACAGTTTTAAAATATGGAAAGGTGGAGGTGTCAATATCCTATCAGACCCCTTTTTTAAGCTGCGGCTGTTTTTTTTTTTTTTTTGATTTGGTGTTTTACGCCATACTCAAGAATATTTCACTAATACAACGGCGGCCAGCATTATGGTGGGAGAAAACTGTGCAGAGCCCGGGAGAAACCCACGACCATTTGCAGGTTGCTGAAAGATCTTCCCATGTACTGCTGGAGAGGATGTCAGCATGAGCTGGACTTGAACTCACAGCGACCTTGTTTTAACGATGATCTTATATACAGTACACAGAAGTGTATGATTGCACTTCATTGTAGTATTGCTGTGTTCAAGGTTAAAGGTATATCAAGGTTTGGGTCACACCTCCATCAATATATTAACAGGCTGGTAGGTCTCTTTAGAATTGGCACATGAAATCAACTGTAATCTGTAAGCTGTAATCTGTAAGCTGTAATCTGTAAGCTACTCCATATTTTGAGAGCCTTTTCTGCAAATAGTTCAACATAACGTTAATTTTCATAACATTTTTTCTACAATTTCATCGTCTTGTTGCACGAGAATTCCAATGCGATTAACATTGCCAGAGCTGCCTCACTAAAAAAACACTTTATTTGCAGTATTGTTAGTTTACAGCATGCTGACACGATAATGTGATCCGCAGAAGTTTCTTGATTTTTAATGGTGAACACCTCTGGATCATTGTACTAGATTATTTTATTTATTTTGTTTGGGTTATATTAAGTTAATTCAAAGCCAATATTTGATTTATTTATTTATTTGATTGGTGTTTTACGCCATACTCAAGAATATTTCACTTATACGACGGCCAACATTATGGTGGGTGAAAACTGGGCACAGCCCAGGGGAAACCCACGACCATCCGCACGTTGCTGACAAACCTTCCCACGTACGGCCGGAGAGGAAGCCAGCATGAGCTGGACTTGAACTCACAGCGACCGCATTGGTGAGAGGCTCCTGGGTCATTACGCTGCGCTAGCGCGCTAACCGACTGAGCCAAGGAGGCCCCTGCCAATATTTGACATCCTTATGCCCAGAGTTACCTACCCTGCTCTTGACTGCCCCCAGAATATGAGTCTGATCTTCCCTTTGGCTTTGTCTTTGTCGTGGCTAAAACAGAAAAGGACAGAATTTACCGACTTCTGGCAGTAAGTTACAGATTTTATCATATGAATATACAATGTAGAACCCTGATAACTCCATAAATAATCTGTGATAAATATTTATATATTTAGTTATCTGAATGATGTTCAGTGCAGCTGCACTTTTTTCTCAATGAGAATTTTTCTCATGTAGGAAAGGGTTAGTTTTAGGGGTTGAGAAAACCAGAGTAAACAGCAACCCTTGGCCAGGTACAATGTACTTGCTCTGGAGTGCAACATATATGGACATGGAAATGTAATCTTCATAAAATCAAGCCAGACATAAAGTATATTGCTATGATTTAATACCACTCCATTTGCTACCTTGATTCCATGGCTATGTTACATTTACATGTAATCTGCCCCATGGAAGTATAAATGACATGGACCTATAGGTGAAAACTTACTGTCCATGAGCCTCCAATTGAGTAAGGGGTCATAGACAAATGCTTCCAGTACGGCCATCAAGCTGTCCTTGTGTTCCCTTAAGACCTCCATCACACTCTCACAGGTCATCGTGTAGTTCCCGTCAATGCCTGTCACCTGGGGAGAAAAAACACAGGTCCAGGGTTAGCAGGCTTTGTACACTGAAGCTAAAATGGCCAGCTGGGAAACCTGGGACAGTTTTATGAAGTGTATTTAGAGTTAAGTAGCCCTGAGCGCACTTCATATCTCTTAATCTCTACAACATATATATATGTTGTTATGGTAGTTCAGGGCTTTAATACTTAATAACTAAGTAAATTAAATGACATCTAAAGCCAGGCTTTATACAATGGCGTGACAAGCCAGGCTTTATACAGTGGCCTGGCAAGTCAGGCTTTATACAGTGGCATGACAAGTCAGGCTTTATACAGTGGCATGACAAGCCAGGCTTTATACAGTAGCATGACAAGTCAGGCTTTATACAGTGGCATGACAAGTCAGGCTTTATACAGTGGCATGACAAGTCAGGCTTTATACAGTGGCATGACAAGCCAGGCTTTATACAGTGGCGTGACAAGTCAGGCTTTATACAGTGACGTGTCAAGTCAGGCTTTATAGAGTGGCGTGACAAGTCAGGCTTTATACAGTGGCGTGACAAGTCAGGCTTTATACAGTGGCGTGACAAGCCAGGCTTTATACAGTGACGTGACAAGTCAAGCTTTATACAGTGGCGTGACAAGTCAGGCTTTATACAGTGGCGTGACAAGCCAGGCTTTATACAGTGACATGACAAGTCAGGCTTTATACAGTGGCGTGACAAGTCAGGCTTTATACAGTGACATGACAAGTCAGGCTTTATACAGTGGCGTGACAAGTCAGGCTTTATACAGTGACATGACAAGTCAGGCTTTATACAGTGACATGACAAGCCAGGCTTTATACAGTGGCATGACAAGCCAGGCTTTATACAGTGGCATGACAAGCCAGGCTTTATACAGTGGCATGACAAGTCAGGCTTTATACAGTGGCATGACAAGCCAGGCTTTATACAGTGGCATGACAAGTCAGGCTTTATACAGTGACATGACAAGTCAGGCTTTATACAGTGACATGACAAGTCAGGCTTTATACAGTGACATGACAAGTCAAGCTTTATATAGTGACATAACAACTCAGGCTTTATACAGTGGCATGACAAGTTAGGCTTTATACAGTGACATGACAAGTCAGGCTTTATACAGTGGCCTGACAAGTCAGGCTTTATACAGTGGCATTACAAGTTAGGCTTTATACAGTGGCATAACAAGTCAGGCTTTATACAGTGGAATGACAAGTTAGGCTTTATACAGTGACATGACAAGTCAGGCTTCATACGGTGGCATGACAAGTCAGGCTTTATACAGTGGCATGATAAGTCAGGCAGAGAAAAAGAGAGATACATTAAAAATCTGATAGACAATGTGAGAGAAAGGAAAATCTCTTACATGTCACAATACCTGTCACATACAGCAACTGGAATACAGGTCTTAACAGGTTTATCAGTCTTAATACAGGAGTATTGGAAAGGACAAAGTCCTAAAAAAAGTTTTTAAGAGCCCCATGCATATGTCATAAAATTTCTTCCAAAATTAAAAATAGAAGTGGAACAAAGTTTCTGTCACACTGGCAGGCAATATTGCTGAAATGGTCAATAAGAATAAAGGAATCTGACTTCACTAGAGACAAAGGAAAGGAGAATTTCAGATTCTCTTTTCAACTGTCATCTTCTGACATTTACTTTGTTTAATTTTCTTTTTCCATGTTTTCTTTCTTTTTAACAAATGTGTCATAATTTGGCATAATCGTATGCTTATGCTGTATCTTAATTTTACTCTTTTCAATATGCTAAATAACAGAATTTTAGATGACAAGTGCAGAATTGAGAGCATATATTTTTACTTCCGTAGTACTGATGAAAGCTTAAATGATCTGTGCATTGAGAGCATACCTCTTTAGCACTTATGAGCATTTAAATGGGGAGTGCAGTATTGAGGCTATACCTATTTAGCTCTGCTAAACTTTTACATGAGGAATGCAGTATTGAGGCCAGACCTCTTTGGCACTTATAAGCATTTAAATGAGGAGTGCAGTATTGAGGCTATACCTATTTAGCTCTGCTAAACTTTTACATGAGGAATGCAGTATTGAGGCCTGACCTCTTTAGCACTTATAAGCATTTACATGAGGAATGCAGTATTGAGGCCAGACCGCTTTAGCACTTATAAGCATTTAAATGAGGAGTGCAGTATTGAGGGTATACCTCTTTAGCTCTGCTAAACGTTTACATGAGGAATGCAGTATTGAGGCCAGACCGCTTTAGCACTTATAAGCATTTACATGATGAGTGCAGTATTGAGGCTATACCTCTACTGCACTGATGAAAGTTTAGATGATGACTGCAGTACACAGAACAGGCCTCCTCAGCACTGATGAATGTTTAAACAAAAAGAGCAGTATTTTATAAATTTATTTTAACATTTGATTGGTGTTTTACATATTTCACTTATGTGATGGCGGTTAGCAGAATAGTGGGAGGAAACCGAGAAGAGCTCTGGGGTAACCCATGACCATCCACAGGTAGCCGACAGACCTTCCCACATATGACAGCAGTGAGAAGCTCCATAGCATAATGAATGTATAGATACAGTGTTGTGAATGTATAGAGTGCAGTGTTGCATGCATACCTCCATAGCATTGATGAGCATACGAGTAAGGCGGAAAGGAATCTTTTCAGGGAACTTTTCTCTTGTCATAGCCACTTCAAAACAGTCCCCAAAGTCAATGTGCGTGATCTTCCCACTCATACGGTCCAGCATCAGGTTGGAAGGATGTCTGCGAAGATTATACATATACATGTAAGATAGTTGTCAATGTTCATCAGGTAAGAAAAATATTCCCACATAGCTGCAATGGGTATTATTTAAAGAAACGAATACAGATCAAAAGACAATATTTAACTACAGTCTAATGCTTTGATGTATATCATCATTTCTAGGCAACAATAAATTTTGTTTGTATCAGCCTGTGTGACCTCTTGGCCTTCACGTCAGACCTCAGTTCCAGAAATCAAAGCATCAAAGGAACTGCTGTGACGGTCATAACTTACATTTGTATTTACATCTATCATGTTATTAAACTCATTCTGCAGGTGAAAACATAGGCGTCAGGTCAGTTAGTGTCAAATGCCAGTGATAATTTCTGTGTGGAATAAAGCGGACTGCTGGAAGAAGTATACCTCATGTGACAACAGATTTTCACCTGCACATGATTTATTTATTTGTTTGATCGGCGTTTTAGGCCGCACTCAAGAATATTTCATTTATACGACGTCAACCAGCATTATGGTGGGAGGAAGCCAGCATGAGACACCTGCATATGAAGACTATTGCATTTGCCATGTTGGTAGAAGGGAAGTGATCACCAAACACTTCATGTAACACCCCCAAAACTGCCCAACAGTTTACTGCTTACTGCCGGTAAAGCCCAAAGCACTAGGGAGGCAGGTGAATCCCCGAAAAATTCTCCCAAAGCACATATTAAACCACAATCTATTATGTCCAACGATTCAAAGAAAAGATGATAAGAAAGATGTACCTGTCACCCAGCCCAAGCACGTATCCCACCATAGACATGACGGCCAGGGAGCGTGTGTAGTTAGTCCTCCTGTCAAACCAGACCTACACAAACAAGACAAGCACACACCTGGAGTTGATAAAACCTTTATCTATAATACAAATGTGCAAGGTGAGAAAAATTCATCTTGTCTGTCTCCAGGTACATGTACATGTATATTACTTTGGGCAAATCCATTTTTTTCCTCCACCCATATAAATAACAGGTGTGACCAGGTGAATTCACTACAGTAACTGTTTAAAGTGGGCGTGACCTGGTGAATTCACTACAGTAACTGTTTAAAGTGGGTGTGACCAGGTGAATTCACTACAGTAACTGTTTAAAGTGGGTGTGTGACCAGGTGAATTCACTACAGTAACTGTTTGAAGTGGGTGTGACCGGGTGATTTCACTACAGTAACTGTTTAAAGTGGGTGTGACCGGGTGATTTCACTACAGTAACTGTTTAAAGTGGGTGTGACCGGGTGATTTCACTACAGTAACTGTTTAAAGTGGGTGTGACCGGGTGATTTCACTACAGTAACTGTTTAAAGTGATGCACGCTTACATGTACATAAAACTGAAATATGTTTGCCTTCAATGTACATGGAAACAATCTGTCATATATTTATACACGTCCCTATGAAAAGTGATAGCAAACATACATGTATCATTAGGTTAAGATGCTAACAACTTCCTTCAACCAAAAGAATACAAAAAACTAAAGTTAAAAGCAGACAAATAATACTTCACTATTGTAAAACTTCTTCCCCCCAAGGCCTGGTAGGGTTAATTTATTTATTTATTTGATTGGTGTTTTACTCCATACTCAAGAATATTTCTCTTATATGAAAGCGGCCAGAATTATGGTGAGAAGAAACCGGGCACAGCCCGGGGGAAACCCATGACCATCCACACATTGCTGCCAGACCTTCCCAAGTACGGCCGGAGAGGAAGCCAGCATGAGCTGGACTTTAACTCACAGCAACCACATTGGTGAGAGGCTACTGGGTCATTACGCTGAGCTTGCATGCTAACCAACTGAACCATGGAGGCCCCACCAGGGAGGGTTAATGCAAAAGATACATGTGCAAGAGTAGTACCTCTGAGCTGGGACTCTTGTACCACAGGATTTTGGCCAGGTCATCGCCCTGAGTGTGCTCCAGGGCGTGCTCAAACACCTCTACTTTCTGCATCAGGGTCAGATGGTCGTACTCAGGGGCCATCTGTTGGGGAGACAAACAAGGGTCATGAGAATAAACCCCCTTAAGGAGTCACACAGTACTCTCAAAATATACAACATTTCCTTAAGGATTCTGGCAATTCCCTGGCTACATGTACATCTGAAATTGGCCATTCTGAACCACCCTAATTCTTCAACCTTTTTGCATATGAAAGACCAACTCTCAGACAGATTTCTGAACCTTTTTAATTTGATACTAAACACTAATATACACTGGGTTGGCCAATTGTAGGGCTTCACAAAAAGTACAATTTTATCAGTCTACACAATATAATGCCCTGAGAATATGCTTGAATAAACACTATGAAGAATTACAATATTCCATGTATGTAGTTCCTGTGCTAGTAGGAGAGCTCTACAAAGGGACATGACTCTGCAAATTCACCACATCATACCACCACAGTAGGCGATTCAGTTCTGTAAACTTAATTTGTCAGGCATACAGATATACATATAGTCACCCTGAGCATGAGTCTGTGTTCTATGTTGAGAAGGATTTTCTTCTTCTCCCTGTAGTCTCTGATCAGAGAGTGCAGTGTGTCACAGTGTGGAACCCAGCCTATCAGCCCCGAGTTGGTGGACAGTGGAATCACGGCGTACCTCTGGATACTGAACATCAACACCATCAGCTGGGTTAGCACACATCAAACAATGAAGTACCAGATTTCATAATTTAATTAAGTAACGAAACTTATTTTTACTTCTCTCATTTTTTAACACAAAACAAACCAATGAGTAATTTTTCATTCTTATTATCCATTAATATCTCACTTGTTCAACAACTATCAGATTCTTTCACAACTTTCCCTGCCAATTGCTAGCACTGTTAGCATTAAAATGTCTCCTGGCCATATGCTACACTGTTTAATGTTAGGCTAGGACAAGCGAGACTTACGACAAGTTTTTCCTGAAGGTTTCTGGATTGTTGAGCAGCAGAGAATTGACTAGACCAAACAGCTGCATGACTCTCTCATCCTGCCGAAGATCTTCATGGCCCTTCAGTAAGAACATGTACTCTTGACCGTTACTGCCTGTTACAACAGAGAAACATGAACTCCTGGCCATTACTGCCTGTTACAACAGAGAAACATTTACTCCTGGCCATTACTGCTTGTTACAACACAGAAGCATGTACTCCTGGCCATTACTGTCTGTAACAACAGATACACAGGTACCCCTGGCCATTACTACCTGTTACAATAGAGAAACATGAACTCCTGGCCATTACTGCCTTTTATAACAGAGAAACATTAACTCTTGGCCATTACTGCCTGTTTCAACAGAAAAGCATGTACCCCTGGCTATTACAGCCTGTTACAACAGCAAAGCATGTATCCCTGGCCATTACTGCCTGCTACAACAGAGAAACATTTACTCCTGGCCATTACTGCCTCTAATAACACAGAAGCAGGTACTCCTGGGCATTTCTGCCTCTTACAACAAACACACATTTACATGCTTTTAAATGCTACAACAGATAAGCATTCCTGCACACAGTGCAAAAAAACTTCACACAGAATTGTAGATTCTTACCGGGCAGCATATAAGGTATTTTTTAATATCATGACACAAGTAGTGTTTCTTACCAAAAATGCTGAGCTTGCGTGGCCTCTGTTTAGATGTGATGACCTGTAAGGAGCTCTGTACATGGTGTATGCGGACAATGGGCTGGTTGGGCTCGTAGGAGCCTGGTACTGCTAACTCCAGGTCCAGGCATCTCAGTAGCTTAGGCGACACATACTGCAGCTCCAGTGATGTCAGCTTAGAAAATGATTAAAGATCTATGATTTAACTTAAATTTAACAAATAATGATAATGATAACTAATAATGAATTTTTTTAGCACATTCATATTCAAAGTTGAAAAAGGAAATTTGACTAGCTAGAAATTCCTGTACGTGTATATATAATACACGAGTAGCGTAACTCCGAAAAAAGACTTCAATGTGACTCAATAATGCCGAAATATTGAGTCTCAATGAAGTCTTCTTTCGGAGTTACACCACTTGTGTATTACGTAAAACTCATCAGTGGCACTACAAAATAATGTCTATACAAAATACTGTACATGTTTTTTAAGTTCATTGGTCTTTTCATGTTGTATATGAAATTTAATATATTACATGCAATTTTGTCGAATTTTTTCACCAGGTTATCACCTCAAGGGCTAAAGAAACAGTACAGAGAAATGGCTAGTTGTTGTAAAATCATGTGTTATAAGAAAGTTATAAGAAATTTTAGTGTAAAATAAACTAAAATGCCACATAGTTTTTCACCAGTTTTTTTTCTTACAGTATGGTGGCAAGTCAGTGCAAAAATTCCATGAAATTATAGCTGATTTACTATATATGCCATAAGATCTGATTCAATCAGATACTCTTCATAGTGAAAGTTTATAGTGCAGTAAATTTCAAAACTTGGCCTCTGGCAAACATCAGACCTCAAAGACTGTCACTGTTCAAGCTGCTGCCCTACACCCTTCGACGTTACCTGTCTTTTAGAATTTCTGACACTACTAAGGAAAGCCCTGTATGACCTACCTGAGGTAACTGTTTTGAGATCCTCCTGAACACATGGTAGTACAGGTCCCAGGCTTGAGTCAAGTCCTTTACATTCCCAGTTTTCTGATACTTCTTACACCATTCCTGAGCCTCTATCAAATCTCTTCCATAGGCCTATAACATCAGGTTTAAACTTTTTACTGTGGCAGTACATGAAGTTCTATGTATGAAAGTTTGTTTCATGTAAAGTACACTTAATGTCTAAATCAGCCCTCAAAAAATATTTTATTGAATATTTTTTCTAAATCTTCCTCCAAAAAGTTTTTTATTTCTTCATTTCAAGAAGTGCAGTTCATATTTAAATGCAAATTTTTATTGAAAAAAAAAGTTTTTTTCACAGCTAACTTACATGTATATTATTCCTGAACAATTATTTCTGTTAGGTTCAGGTTACAGGACGAGCATCTTTTTATGGATGGCCTGATGACAAATATGTCCCCTGGTATGGATCAATAAACTTATAATACTTATCAAAATGCAAAAAAGCTAAAATTTGCAAAAAAAAATGCAAAAATTGTTCTATTACTTAAGAAGTGAGACTTCTTGTTTGCAGATTTATCTCCACAATGAGGGTCTGCCAGCACCCTGCAGATGGTCATGGGTTTCCCCTGTACTCTGTGCGGTTTCCCCCCACCTTAATGCCGCCGCTGTCGTATAAGTGAAATATTCTTGAGTATGGTGCAAAACACCAAATAAATAAATCTACACAGTGAGTGTTTAATGCTGTACTCAAGATTTGTTCAGCTCCACATCAGCTGAGTAAACAAGGAAACTTGGAGTGCCTGGTGTAATCAAAAACATTTAGTCGATTAACTGGACTCAATCCTGCAACCTCATTGGTTTGGGATACATCGACTGTGGTGAGACTCTTTAGCTAACTGAGCCAGGTAGAACCCCGCCTACTATGTCAATCATACACTGTTAGGAATGCGGTTAAAAGATTTCTCTTCAACATTACCAGTCTTACCTGGTTAAAAGAGGTTTCCTTCAAAGTCTGCGGTCCTCTCTCGATCATGCCGTGAAGAGGCTCCAGAGTGGAAAACATACCCTTCACATTGCGCTCCCCAAAATACAGGCGAGAAGCCTCCTCTAGACCCTCGTGCCAAAGCTCATGCCAGAGAATTGCCACACGGATCAGCTCCTCGCTCACCTACATGGTCAAGATAGGAAACACGCACCAATAAACATTCTGGGCCTTGATGTTCAAACCTGTTTTGAGACTAAATACCAGATTTCACATTAGATGAAGTCATCAAGATGGTAATTCGCCCAAAGGTAATCCCTTAGCAGCATATAAATACGTGAACTAAATCTGCTGTTGCTGTACTTTTACTTTGGACAACTGCATCGACTTCTGAACTTGACTGAAATCTTACGTATAAAATATGGCTTTTAGTACCAGTATTAGCTAATGTACTTTCAAACAACCGGGGCCCTGTAGTTTTTAATACTATACCTTTAAATATGAAAACAAAACAATTAACATTCTGTTGAGCTATTTTTTATTATTATAACTTGAAAAGTTATGATTAATCATCTCAGTATAGATTTAGACATGCTTTGAGATCAGAGTTTCCCACTTTAGTTAAAAATTTAATTTTTTCCTAATTTTCCAATCTCTCCCGTGTTGATTTCATCAGAATAGGCTGTCTCAAAGAAACTGAGGGACCTACTGGTCAACCTTATTCTTCTCAGTACTTATTTATCATCTACTTAGGGTTTGAGGTCCCTAGCTGACTGCACTGTTGCACATTGTAGCAAACTGGCACCAATGCCAACATAGTCATGGTGCTGCATAATTGGAAAGACACTAGACACCACCTCACACAGTTATAGCATACTGAGCACAAGTGCTCTATTTTTCTCCCCATTATGAGTTTCTAATATCAAGACAAACTGTCACTGAACTGAATAATTCATGTAATACTGGATACAGGTTCTTTATTAATGTAGAGAACAACTTATTTATTT